>NC_080748.1:84915626-85239391 GCF_020826845.1 Diceros bicornis minor | reverse complement strand
AGAATGGCTATAATCACCAAGACAAAAAACAACAAATGTTGGAAAGGATATGGAGAAACAGGAACCCTCACACGCAGCTGGTGGGAACGCAAACTGGTGCAGCCTCTATGGGAAACGGTATGGCGATTCCTCAAAGAATTAAAAATAGAGATGCCCTATGATCCAGCTATCCCACTACTGGGAATCTATCCAATGAACCTGAAATCAACAATCCAAAGAGGCTTATGAACCCCTATGTTCATTGCAGCATTATTCACTACAGCCAAGAAGTAGAAGCAACCTAAGTGTCCCTCAACTGACGATTGGATCAAGAAGATGTGGTGTGTGTGTGTGTGTGTGTGTGTGTGTGTATATATATATACACACACACACACACACACAATGGAATACTACTCAGCCATAAAAAAAGACAAAATTGTCTCATATGCAACAACATGGATGGGCCTGGAGGGTATTATGTTAAGTGAAGTAAGCCAGAAAGAGAAAGACAAACACTTTCTGGAATATAAACCAACACATGGACAGAGAAAACTGTATTGTGGTTACCAGGGGCAATGGGGGTAGGTGGTGGGCACAAGGGGTGAAGGGAGACATATATATGGTGATGGACAAACAAAAATGTACAACCCAAAATTTCACAATGTTATAAACTATTAAAACATCAATTAAAAAAAAGTTATTATTCCATTTCTACTTCTTCTGTATTTCTATCATTTCTTCCTATCCATACAATGGAAAATGTCCTATCTGTATTTGTTCCTTCCTCTTCAGTTAACTTTTTTTCTATTCACAGCTGAAGCTCACGTGGATAAAATTCAGCTCATGGCTTCAGTATGAGTCAGAGACCAAGCTGCTGCTTGATGACGGAAGGCATGTACAATGGCAACACCAAGCTCAGAAGGGGACGGCTAGGCTCACAAATGACACCATACAATCTTCGGATTCTGGACAGCAGAGGTAACATCTTCTCCTCTTCTACATGCCAAAATGCACACAACTTTCTAGCTCAGATGCCCAACATCACCCTCGAAGGTGGTGTTGGTCCAGAGCCTGAGGTCCCAAAGGCAGCCTCATGCCAAAAGGCCCCACTACCATCTGGCTACTACCACGAGAATAAGTAACTCAGGAAGGATCATCAGGGGATGCGAGGAGCATCAGGTGAAAGGTTTTGGGGCACAACCCCAAAGATTATGTACTAAGTACAAAGGAAAAGGACATCTTTACAAGAGAGGAACCTGGTGAACGTCACATTAGCCAAGTGATGGAACTTAGCACTATGGAGTGTGTCACCTGATATGACCTAAGAGAATACAGAACATCACTTGCCTAAAATATTTAACCTGAATCACAGCCTGTCCAGACTATGGGACACTCTATACAGCAATAACCCTGGATTCTTCAAAAACGTCAAAGTCATAAACAACAAAGGTAGAAGAAGTGTTCTGGAAACTAAAGAAACTAACAAGACATGACAAACCAAATGCAATGCATGACCCTTGTCTGGAGCCTACATTTAAAAAAAAAAAAAAAAGAAAAGCTAGAAAGGTCACTTGGAGAACCCTGGGGAAATCTGACGATGGACTGTATCTGAGATAGTATTACTAGGACGATGTAAAATGTCTTGGGTGTGCCGACAACACGTGGTTATGGAGAACGTTCTCATTTTAAAGAGGGACATGCTGAGTATTCAGAGGCAAGTATCATCAGGTCTACCATAGGTTTAAACAGTGAGCAAAATAAAACTGTGTTTAAACCCTCAGAGAGAGAACAAAGGGGCAAAGTGTCTACACGGCGATCTGAGTGAAGGCACAGGGTGTTTACGCCAGTCTTCCAATCTTTGTGTTTGTTTTCAATTTTTCAAAATAAAGAAGGGAGGGCAGATTATGAGGCTCTCTCCAGCATCCCCTCACCGCCCTTGCCTCTCTTCTATGTAGAAAATGATAGCGTTTCACTCATCACCCACAGACCTTTCCCATAAACAAGGACTCCCGACAAACTATCCTGAGAGGCCCCACGTCCCTTGAAGATGTCAACTGCCGCCACGCGAATCTCCCTCAAATTCCCAGCACAGCTGGGCTGGCCTGGTTTCGCAATGAGAAGGCGGGAGAAAAATGTATTTTCGTCTCTGCCTTTCCTAAGTGGGGCAGGATTCTTGGCTCTTCTGCAAGCATGGGAAAATCATGTGGTTCCCTCTCCCAGGCAGATCTCTCCTGACCTCGCCAAACCCTAATTTAAAGGACCCAGCTGGGTCAGCTTTAAACACCAAACTAATTAAATCAGAAACCCTCCCAGGAGACCCTGGAACCAGTATTTTAAAAGCTCCACTCTGCAACCCAAATGGATACCACCCGACCTAACCTACAAGTCTTCCCTGGAGAGCAAGTGTACACACTCCAGGAGCCTCAGAGTCAAGTGGGAAATATTAACAGACACAGGAAGGAATAGCACATCACTTCTCAACCTAAGGACAGTTAGCATCTCTAAACTATCAGAGAAAACACCTAACATACACTAATATAAATTAGGTCAGAAATATATATTCTGGCTGGAAAGTTATTTTTCAAAATGTACTAAATGCAGATTTCACATCTAAATATGGTCTGAAAGGCCTCAGGTTTTGTTTTACTTTGTAATTATCCACTGGGAATCTGTCCTCAGGCTGGTTTCCAGGACTTAAAGGAACTCCTCAGGGATGCAAACTGCTTCAGAGCAAGTACCTGTCAGGAAAAAGGGGGATTCCCCTTCCTATGAGCCCAATGGGGACTTTCTTGATTTGTTTTTAAAAGAAAATAGAAAAGTGATGACTAGAAGATATTCAAAGAGGCCTGTTTTTACTAGAGTTAAAAAAGGTGGGAAATAGAGAGAGGAATGAGGTCAAAAGGCACGACACTAAGTGGCTAGAATTTCCTACGGACAGAGAAACAGGCAGTCACACTATCTCAGAATTCTCAAGACCACACATGCATGAGAGTTCCAGATTCACGCTGTTCCCATTCAGCTGTCATGACAGACACTGTTTCATTTTTCTGTGAAAAAGGTCTTACTGGAAAAACATAGACCCTCAATAAAGCACTTTCCCCACCAACTGGCCAACGGTAGACATCCTCGTTCAATTACAAAATGAAAAATGCACACATGACCTAATATATTCAAGATAATGCACGTTTCATACACAGAAACATACTTCTTTCCCCCACTCTGGTTCAACGCTGAGGCGTCTGAGGCTAGTGAGAGACCTTCCCAGCGACACCCCAGATGCCCGTGTGGTCAGCTGAGCAGCAGCACCTAAAGTGGCAGCTGCAAGCCACTGCAGGCTGTAGAGAGTCTAGCACAGGGCAGGCCCGCCCTCCTCCTCAGTGGGCAGGGCCCTCCTTACCCTCCACCTGATATGAATGCAACATATCTAACACCTGACACATCTCACCTCGATCAGATGCCTCTGCCTGAGCTGTTTCTAAAACCACCCATGGGCTATGACCAGTTTGCAACAGGGGAAAGAATCTGGGCTCCTTCAGAGTAGAGGGACAGAAGGGTGATCACAGCATCACACGTGGGTTCCTTCAATACACACTCACCCACCCTTTCCCAGGCTCTCCTATGGTTTCCCACAGTGAGGACTGAGGAAATTTCCTGTCCTGTGTAAGGAGTCAGAGAAAGCTCTGGACATTCTGCTGACACCTCACCCCCAACAAAGGCCTGAGGAAAGAGAAAGAGGCTCCAGAGAGCTGCTGCTCTGTTCCTCTCCGGCTGCTGCTCTCTGCAGAACATCCTCAGTTTATCTTAGCCCAAAGCTGCAGAAATTTGCCAAGTACAGTTTTCTAACCAGGCTCAAGGTCCTTTATGATTCTGAAACCCTATGGCGGTAAATAGGTCCCAGAGCCTTCCTATAAAGCAGAACCGCCAGGCCCCAGGCCGGCTCCCACTGAGCTCCGCCAGAGGGAAGCCAGCAGCCAGAGAGCCAGGACCACAACGACTCGTCAGGCTCCACGGCGCGGCAACCTGCTGTCCTCTCAAGCGGACCCTCGTTCATCAGGATCAGCAGCCACCTACTTAATAAAATGAGGAAAAAAGGCTATGTGTTCAGTTATGCTTTAGCTGGAAGTAGTTCAAGAAGCACGGCCCCGAAAAAAGGAGTAAAACGTACAAACTTAAGGAGCGATGAGAAAGAAGAGTCAAGGGCTGGGAGATGGGGAGAAAAGCCTCAGCGGAGAGAGAACAGACAGCATCTACAGACACGCTGAGCCCCTTGCACTGGTCTGGGTGGGGTACCCCACGGAGTTTTCACCAATTCAACAAATAGCTACTTAGTGCCTACTAAGTGAGAGACTCCAAAAACCCGAACATCAAAGACACAGAATCTGCCCTTGAGGAGCTTACAATCAGGCCAGGGAGACACAAGTACAAGCAATGACACTGTTGAAAGTGCCCGAGACAGAGGCAAACGACAAAAGCCCTCTGGAAGACCTTGGAAGTGGCAGTGGAGATGAGGTTAGTGGGCTTGAAAGAGGAGAACCACGCAGATGGACACCTCAAGAAGGGGTTCCGGGCGCAGAGACAGGACGGGCACTGGGAATGGCCCCCACAGTAGACAGAGGCAGGACTCTCAGCCCCACTCCCCGTGTGAACCTGGCCCCACAACTCACTAGCTGAGGGACTGTGGCTGCGTTCTTGAACCTCTCTAGCCCAGTTTCTCATCTAAAATGAGAGTTGTTACAAGGTTGAAACGAGTTAATATTTGTGAAGCCGCTAGAACAGCACCTAGCCCAGAACACATGCCAGTATGTGTAAAATGATCCAATTAACAAATACTGCCTAGGACATCTCAAATAGTTCAACATGCCTGGACCAGAAAGCCCAAGAGCACAGGGGAAGGGACGGGAGAAGTGGGCAGGGGTCAAGTCATGAGAAGGCCCACCCACTCTGGCGAGGCTCCTGGACACCACCCTCTGAATGACGGGGCTCAGTGACAGATGGCAGGCTGGCAGGACACTGCGCTGGAGGCCACACAGGCCATCCCACAGGTTGCAGCACTGTGGGAGGAGACAGGAGAGGAGGAGACACACAGCAGGTGGAATCAACAGCAAAGTAAAAACCAAGGGAACGAGTCAAGTGCTGCAAGTTTGCTTCTGGGGTAAGGAGAAAGCCTCCGAGTATACTTCTTTTCTTTTTGTTAAGCTACCTAGATGTATTACTTGAATAAAAAGAAGTTTCAAATGCAACCCAACAACGTGCCCTTGGCTTCCCCTATGCTTGTTTACCTCCAGCCCAGAGACAGTATTTTTGCCAACTCTCCCACAACAAGACCACACGACCTATTTCACACCGTGCGTAGTTGCGATTTTCTGATGGTGACAAGGATATACCTATGGTGGCATTTAATGAATGCCGTGGATCTACCTGAGGAATGAACCAACCATAACTCAGGTACATCAGCTCTGTCAGGAAATGGGTGACATCACAGGGAGCGCTCATGAGACCACAACGTTACAGGACAACCGAGCTGTCCTGAATTCATCTGTCCTAGAGGCTGACACTTCTTCAGCAGCTGGCCGTGGCCAAGACCATCCTTCCTGCAAAAGGACAGTCCATTCCCGTGAAGCACACCTGAATGACACATCAGACCACTGTAATGAGCTACAAAAGATGGACCCAACAACTGTTTAAACGTGTAACCTGAACATAAAGCTGAGCACTAACAAATTAAACTTTATCACCATCCATCTATTATATCCTTCCTTGGTCTCATGCATTCAACAAACACTGAAACTGAACACCTCCTACATGGCAGCCCTGGGGACACGAGCACAAACAAGACCCAGTGTATCTGTAGTGCCCTCAAAGTTCACAGTCCAGGGGGAAGGGCAGTGTGGGCGCACACGCACGCGCACACACACACACACAGAGCCCTGGAGAAGGGGACACCTAATTCAGCCTCATGAGAACCAGGAAAGGCCTCCGGAAACAGGAGGTCTGAGAAAGGAGAAGGTGCTTGCAGCAGTGCAACCAGTTGTGCGCGAGCCTGAAGTTGACAGCCCAGCCCAGGCGGCATCCCACCGAGGAATCTCAGCTACCTCCACTGCGGCATGTCCGACACACCCGACTCCAGCGGGCTCCCCAACTCAACAGCAACGGCTTCTCTTGCTCAGCCCAGACCCTCGTCCTCCCCGACTCTGCTTTCACACCCCCACCTGCTCCATACGTCAATCATCTCTACCTTCCAGATCAAACCAGAATCCACCCCTCCTGCCACTGACGCTGTCCTCACTGTGGGTCAAGCACCACTGCATCTTTAGGTCTTCCTGCTTTTGCCCTTGACACCCGCGGTTTATACTCAAAACAGCGGCCAAAATGATTCCACTGAGGCTCCCGTGACATCACCTTGCCAGTCTGCTCCAGTGGCCCCATCATCACTCAAAGGACGTGCCAAGGTCCTTGGATGACCTACAAGGCCCTCTCCATGATCTGGCCTGACAATGCCCTGGCCGCATTCCCACTCTCTCCTCACTTCCAGGGAGCCTGGGTTTCATCCTGAGACACTGGGTAAAATCGGAGTTGGCAGGAAAACAACAAAAACCAGATTTGTGTTTGAGGGAAACTAGACTGGAGAAGGATAAGAGAAGAAGAGAGATCACTCCGGGGCCGCTGCAGTAATCCGGGCAAGGGATGCTGGCAGCTGGCACGACAGCAGGATTAGGGAGAGCAAGGCAGAGATCCAAGGTATCAAGCAGGCCAAAGGAATGCGACGCAGCCATTGACTAGAAGGAGAGGTGAGGAAAAGTTTCGAGAAGGGGTCCAACTGCCAGAGGCTTTCATGGAGGCCGGCCTAGCCTGTCTCTCAGGCCGCCCCACCACCACTGCTCTCCTCAGTCCCCGTCCCACCCTCAATCTATGGAGTACCCCTCTCCCCTACCTCATCAGCCAGGCAAACTTGAGGAGACTCAGCGACAACTAACTTCTGGCTGGTCTCATGGGAACGTGTGCCGAGCAGAGTGCACTTACCTCCAGGTCTCTGTCTGCTCTAAAACAGGAGTCGAGGCCAAGCTGACCTCTTACATCCCCTCCCGCTCCAGCACCTCACGGGCACAAAGCCCTCGGCTGTGCTGCTGCTGAAGACCCTTCGTCCTGCCTCTACCTGGGCTACAGCGAGTTGGCTCAGCAGACTATAGCCAATGAAAGCCCACTTGACAGTTACCTGCCAAGAGGACGTGGACAGGTGCGTGCAAGACTGCTCCCTGAGCCTTGGGGTGGGGGCAGCGAGACATGAGTGACATTCTCACTTTAGGTGAAAACTGAACTGCGTTTTCACGGTGGCAAAAAAGCCTCGCTATTTTACTGCCCTCATTAAGTGATGCCAGTACTTGCAGAATAACTAGTTGAGATACGAGTTAGACAACTCTCAGGTGAGCCTGACTGACCAGCTGCATTGAACAACTTACAGAGGCTGCCCAAGGCGGCCTGGCAGGTGGACCTGAGGTATCTGTGTCCCACAGCAATGGCCTAAAAAGGGAGATCATAATCACGGGCTAAGTCCTGTTACTAAACTGGGAGCTGGTCAAGGAGGTAGAAGTTTCACTTAATACTACAAAATCTTGGCTCTGTAGGCACCTTCCAAGTGTCTGGCCCGATGCCCAGCCTCTAGCTAAGTCCCCTTGGTGGAGGCACTGGAAGGGTCAGACACCAAGTGAGGAGGACACGCCCTCCAATTCCTCCAAAAGGCTCTTCCTCCCCCTCCACCCCACAGCTCCCTGACTGGGAAATGCAAGCTGGCTCCCGCTTCCCACTCTCTTATCATCCCAACACTGGAGGATGGCTTTCTCAAAAGAATCCTCTAGAAACACAAAACCCTAGGTCTATTACCTCCTGCCATTATTACTGACACCCAAGTGGAACGATGGCTGCCTTGGAAGTGAGGTCAACTTTTAGTGCACGAGAGGTGACAGGATCCTGACTTGGCAGCAGAGCAGCACTCGCAGTGCTGTCTCCCAGCCGGGGGTGGACGTGGACTCAGACCCCGCACTGCGTCTCACTCTCACTCCTCCACCTCCTCTTGCCTGGGGCCAGGGACAGTTTCTGAGGCTCACCCAGCCTGCTGGGACTCTACCCTTACCAACACGACAAACAAGAGGAGCTGAAAATATGTGAGCCACCGTCACATTTCCCCTTTTACACTTAAATCCAACCTACTCTACTCCTGCATCTCTTGGGGAAGTTCCTTAGGGGCCTCACTGCCCAGGCGGCCTCTGATGAGGCTAACGGTGCAGCTCTGGGCTTGGGGCAGTGCCCTTCTTCCCAGGGCCTTCGTTTTCTAATCAGGGTGGGCACAATAATGATACGACCTAATAAGAGTTGCTTACACACTGAGTTAATACACGTTTTAGAACAGGGTCCAACATATAATAAGCGCTCAGAAAATGCTGCTTAATCTTGTTACCCACTGTACACCTCTAAGAACACCACCACCAAGCTGGACCAACTACACAATTTGCGTGCTCCAGCACAAACTGAAAATGCAGAGCTCCTTGTTCAAAAATTCTTAAGAATTTCAGATGGCAACAGCAGAGTATTAAACCAAGTACAAGGCCCGGAGTGACTACACAGGTTGCACGCCCATAAAGCCAGCCCTGCCACCAGCTAAGTTCTCTGCGAACTCACCTATGGTCCTTGCCAGGAGTCAGTCTGACAGTACTGCCTTGTCACCATTAACTAGCTCAGCTGCCTCCACGCCAGGCAACAGCCTACTGGGAAGAGCCCCATCTGTGGAGCTACCGAACCCTGGTGCTCTCATGTGCTGGGTTGGGGCCTGGGGCATCTCATTCACCTCAAGCCTCAATCTCCTCACCTGCAGAATGGGGAATCCCATCTTCTGCACAGGGCACTTGGGAGGATTAAACAAAATGGGACATAAGAAAGGCCGAGGCACACAATCTGTACTCAACAAGCGTCAGTCCCGTTTCATTTCAAAGACAACTATTTCTCCAGCCTCTCAAGTGATCCAGACTTTCACTGTCCGACGTGCGCGCCACTGGCGGAGGGCTGCTGAGCACTTGAAATGTGGCTGACCAGAGTGAGGTGAGCTGTGAGTGCCACAAATACACACCAGATTTTAAAGACTCAACGTGAAAACAAAGTAAAAATCTCATTCATATGTTTCTACCAACTACATGCTGAAATAACATTATAGTTACACTGGGTTAAATATACAATGTACCATCAAAATTAATTTCACGTTTCTTTTTACTTTTTTAATGTAGTTACTAGAAAATTTAAAATTACAAATGTGGCTCACATTATATTTCTATTGGACAGCGCTGATCTAGACAATGAGACACCCCAAAGATCTGGAATGGAGGGGAAGATCTAGTTATCTACACTGGAAAAGCAGCCTGGATACAGAGATGACTAACTGCTCATCCTACAAGACAGTTTAGCAAAGCACTAATATACAGGACAGAGGTCAACTTTGACGCTATTTGCCAGGAAAAATTAAAATACAATTACAATATCTAAGCAGAATTTTACATTCTTTGCTTTTAAGTATCTACAAGATGTTCCGAGAATCGTCACTCATTTCATCTCCTAAATGACTCTTTTTTAATTATTTAATTTATCTCAACTTCCTTAAAAGGCAAGTTCTGGCAAAGGCATAAATAAAGTGACTTCATGCGTTTATTCATTAAGTCAGTCAATAAACACTATGTCATGACCAACCATTTCCAGCTCAGCACTGAGTCAACAGGACAGAAGACAACGAGCTAAGAAGACACATCTTCAATGCAAAGTTGTAGTAAACAGCTTAACTACCCTCTGTCTGAATCTAGACGAAGGTAATGCTTGGGTGGGGCATCCCCTGTCTAGGGAAAGGACTAGACAAATACCTTTGTCTTTATCTCAATTAATTCTTAAGTCTGCATCAACAAGTTTTAAGTTTCCATGTAAGCATTTTTAATTATTTTAATAGTATTTTTAAATATTCTTTTGGACAGAATCTCAATCATAACCTTGGCTAAAAACCTAGAAGAGAACTGAGCATTATGCATAGCAATAAACAAAAGAATTTGTTCTTCAGAAATACAGGAAGATGAGTGCTTTCAGAAATATGTAAGGCAATTTCTCTTCCAAAACCTCACCCTCACTCACTAAATCAGCCCAACTGATTACAATACTGGAGAGCCCGCCTGAACACTGTTCCACGCGTTCTGGACTTTAAAGAGAAAATGCAAACCTCATCCTTCACACACAAAGGGTGATGAATCAGCACCTTTGCAAACAGTCTGGAGATGTGCTTCCAGCCAGAGTTCCCGCCTGCACAGAGCGGCCCCAGAACGCCTCCAGCCAGCACCAAGCCAGAGGTTACTTGTGAGAAAGCTGGAAAATAATACTGCAAACGCCTGAGGTTTTCAACTCTTCTTTCCTATTCCAGCAGCTTTTCCTTCCCATCCTCCTTCAAAAGTCCAATGCAGGAAATCCTGAGCACCTTCCACGTGCTTTAGTTTATCATGTACCCAGACGTGGGCACTGAGGACGACACAAGAAAAGAAAAACCAAAATGTTTATCCAAACAGGTTTTCATCTTCCTGAGGGAAAGAGAACACTTACAACAGGTAAAGGCCATCACAGGACAGACTGGAAAGGAGTGCTCTCAGATACCACTACCAGAAGGCTAAGGCTGGAGACAACTGGGCGACAGGTGTTCCAAACCCTTAAAACTCCTACCTTTGACCTAGCAGTGCCCTACCAGGGAATTTCTCCTACAAAGATAATCAAGGATGAAGGATTTTGTACAGGAATGTCCATCACACAGTTCACCGTTTACAACAGTGAAAACTTAGAAACAACCTGTACATCCAAAAATGCGGACTGCCACCTCAAACTATGGGGCAGCCATTAAAAATAAGTACACAAATATTTAACACAAGAAAACAGTCACACTACATCAAGTTAAAGCATGTTATAAAACACGTACACTACGATGTCAGGAATATCTTAAAAGCATTTTTACATATGTGCAAAGGGGAAAAAGACTAAGAAATATATACTAATTTTAACAATGGTTATCTCTATATGTAGCATTAAACAATTTTTCATTTTCTTCTTACATTTCTCTAGTTCCTGAATTTTGTATAATGTATATGGATTAGTGGGTTAAGATTTAAAAAAAGTACACAGCAATGTGGTTCAAACTACAAAAAGAGAATGATAAAAAGTATAACAATAACTACTGTCTATTTAGCACCTAAAACATGAGAGGCACTGTTCTAAGTGCCCTACATTAATTCATTTAATCCTGCCAACAAATACAAAGAGATGATGCCCCTTTTGCAGATGGCACAGCTAACCAGTGGCAGAGTGGGACAGAAAGCTGGGGTTGGGTCAGGGCCACTGTGCTACATCGCCCCCTACCCGCCGAAGCGGAAAACTGATATTCCTGGGCCACTAGCAGTGGCTGAGCAAGAACGTGGAAGTCCAAGACAGGAGACTTTTGCTGAAGATGAAAACCGTAGTTGCGAGAGCATGCCTAACTAACCACTCGGCACCCACATCACAAGCCTGCTGGGCATCACACACACAATTCTTGGGAAGTGACACAAACTTGGTTTTCTGTGAAAAATTACACTGAGCAGCTGCCAATTGCTACTGATGGTGACACAGGTGGAGAGCTCCAAGAAAATAATGATTCTTAGCTAAAAGATACAAATTTGGGGCCGGCCCTGTGGCGTAGTGGTTGGGTCTGACGCGTTCCGCTTCCGCGGCCTGGGTTCATGGGTTTGGATCTTGGATGCAGACCTGCACCACTTGTCAGCCATGCTGTGGCGGCGACCCACATACAAAACAGAGGAGGACTGGCACAGATGTTAGCTCAGGGCTAACCTTCCTCAAACATAAAAAAGAGGAAGATTGGCAACAGATGCGAACCTCCCTCACCAAAAAAAAAGATACAAATTTGTTAAAAATAGGTAAAAAAAAAAAAAAAAAATAAGAAAACAAAGTCAGCAAAGATTTACATCTATGACACAAACAAGTCCACCATTCGTCCTAGCAAAAACAAGCCCTAAAGTTAAAGTGCTACCAAAACAGTCTTGGAGCGTAAACTCAGAACACTTCAGCCTAAACAGCCTCATGGTCAAGGGAATTGTTTTCTTTCACAGTTTTAAGCACAAATAGCTTCAGCATTATTTCCCTTACATAAATCTGCCTATTCTGGCTTATCTATGGTCATCAGGACACACATCAGTTTGCAGCTGCTGACAACTGACCTAACAATATAGAAGAGTATAGAGTAGAGTTGTAGTCCCGAACCTGACATTGCTCGCTTCTCCAGGGTCAGGAAGCAACGCCACCTACAGCACAGTGAGAACACACCTAACTTACTCCAAACCCCAGATCCTTGTCCCAGCTCAGCCACTCTCCGCGTACACAATGTGGTTGCACAGCCCCATCGGCTCTTCTGCTTAATTCAGGCGTGGAGACTCTCACATCCACCCCCGCTCCCCATGACCTGTTGAACCTACAACCTCTGGCGATGGGTCCACGCATCAGCATTTCTAAAAAACCCCAACAGTGGTTCATGTGTTAACGTTCACATGGTTAATGTTGAGAACTAAAGTGTTGGGCTGTGTTTCCTTACATAAGTCGAGGGCTGTGATAACTCAAAAGACTGTTTGAAAAGCAAAATAAGACATGTGAAAGTCCTTTAGAAAGTGTTACAAATAAAAAGACATGATAATTGACAACTGAAATCAGAGAACAGATGGAGACTCTGGAAAACTATAAAAGACATGACTTGGTCAGCATGAGCAAGGTTCTCTCTCCCCCAGTGCTGCATAGGTGTCTAGGACATGGTCTGACCTGCTACATACACCAGGCAAACCAGGATTTCTAAACATAATATTCTCATGAGTAGTCAGAGAGAATCACAGTGCCTGGCTTCTTTTATCAGCAAATTTAACTTCTCAAGAAAAGTACCAACTTTAATTACCTAAACAAATATAGTTCTAAACAGGGTCATCTCACATAAGATCTTACCTTATTACATCATCAAGAACAAGGGAAAAACACTAAATTCCTATCAAACTCCATACTATTTAAGGAAACAAAAGAAAGGTTCAAATAAGATGCATGCTGGGCAGCAAAGAAAAATATAAGAAAAATGAAAAGGTCATCTAAGTTACATGTGCTACTTTCCTACACATAGTTCTCCAATTTTTACGTTTTTAATTTTCCAAATTTAAAAATGTTTTCCAACTTAAAACCTGAATTGCTTCTCAAAGTTTAACAATAAATGCAAACTGTACAAAACTCCTTTAAAATGAAAATTTCTTTCATAATCAGAACAACTCATTCGGGGATAACACCTGATTTCCTACAGCTAATTAAGAGGTGTCTGCACTGAAATAACTGACATGGTAATTACGATGTTCAGTTCCTCTTTTCCTTTAAAAAATCTTAGGATAGTTTAAAATGATGAACAAGAAAATATATATACCAAAAACAGTCTGTTACACACACAGTCTAAACGAACCCCTGGAAAGAAGCACCCTGACACGTAACTATAGAACAAAAACTAACCTACAGTTCAAGCTACCAGTTTTCAGTTTTTTAACTTTCATCCTTGAAATTTCAAAACGTTTGTCTTTCAGATTTTTGTGAACATGAAATGCATTTCAGAAGCGCAAGGCCCTCCCCTCGTCAGTCCCTTTCTACACGTTTTTCTCTAAAAACACTGGGAAACTGCTGCACTGTGGTCCACGTGTGAGGCTGTCTTTCAGGGAACAGGCCTAGGTCCCTTTGCACTATGGATTAGAACAAGTCTGGAAGCCTACGTAGGGTCCTTACCATACAGAGCTCCTTCTTCAGGGTAACTTCCTAAAAATCAGAACGCCTGAACAATCTGAGGGGTTTTTTGTTTTGTTTTTTTGCCGAGGAAGATTGGCCCTGAGCTAACATCTGTGCCAATCTTCCTCTATTTTGTAAGTGGGATGCTGCCACAGCATGGCTGACGAGTGGTGTAGATCCAGGATCCAAACCTGCAAACTCAGGCCGCCAAAGCAGAGCATGCTGAACTTAACCACTAGACCCCCGGGCTGGCCCCCAATTTGAGGTGTCTGATGCTCTGTTTTCTTTTTCTTAATTATCTCTTAGGTAATTAGGAGTTTTAAGTGTGACTTACAACTGAGCTTAAAAGAATGCTAACAAAATTCATCTCCATTTTACATTTACTGGAAAACATATGTACTCTTTTAAAAATAGCACAAAATGTCATTTTTTTAATTTAAAAGGAAACTTATTCGCTACTAACCAAACTTCAACCTCAATCAATTACATAGTAGGCCTTTATTGAAGGCCTACTATGTGCCTAGATGCTTGCGATGTTAGTAAACAAACTCTCTTCCAGAGCATCTTTAAAGAAACTCTTAATTATAAAAAATAGTTGCTATACGAAACTTCAACAGCAACCTTTGGAAAACTAAGGATAAGGGGTTTTTTTTAACACAACTTTCTTTAAAATAATACTTTCTTAAAAAGTCTTATGCTGAAGTTGTCAGATTATAACCTTAATGCGCAAGCTGAGTTTCAAATTTACTATAAACAAAACTCAAGTTTGAAGAGGATGATAAAATCCTCTTCAAAGGATTTTATCAAAATAAAGAAAAAGCAAAAATTGTGGCAAGCAAAGCACATTATCACAACCCAACGTGGAAGTGCAACGACAAAACGACAAAGCCCACCCAGCAGAGGAACAGGCCTTTCTGAAACAAGGTCCCCCCTCCTAAACAGCCCCAGGTCTCTGGACTCTCCACTCAGCATTTTCACTTATCTGCACATGGTTTCCTCACAGACACTAAATATTACCAACAATAACACATCTTCGTGTTTACAATCCTTCATAGAAACAGTGCTTTCATGCCTATCAATTCCTACATATCTAATTTCAAGTAACAGATAAGCTTTCCATACAACCTTCCCTCATAGATTTGATGACTTCTAAATTTTTTCCCAAGAAACCTAGGCTAAGAGACTGCCCTTTTGGGATGGGAAACCTTTATGGGATCATCTCACGCAACAGGTTCTGTCGAAGCTGCTTTCACATACTGTTATCTAGCAGCTTGGAATAACTAGTCTCAGTTCTCAGATAAAGAAACAAAGGCTACGGGTGGTAAAGTAGTAAGCGGAAGAGGCAAGATTTAAACAGAACTGACCGCAACCACATCAGCCTGTAATTCCCAAGTAAAAGAACAGCCAGGTTTCTACATCTAAAGTACTACCCCAAGATTAAGAAAAACCACATATGGTTAAATAAGATGAAAAAGAGAAATGTTCTGAGAGCTGCCACTGAAAGACTGCATGACAACGCCGTAAGCAATATGGAAAGACCCCTAGCCCAGTACGGTCCCCAAGACACAGACTAGTCTGTGTCTAACTTAAACCTCAAATGTGAGAGTAAAACCACCTAATTTCTGGCCCGAGGAAGAAAAAGCAGAGAAAGGAGTGAGGCTGGGAGGATTTGGGGCCCGTTTTATTTCTGCCAGACTTTGCCTGATCACCTGCTGAGGGGCTGACCCAGTCCTGCAGGAGGGTCCTCCAAGAATGTCCACAAGCAGAGTGAAGGCTGAGGCAGGTGCCAAGAAATCAGATCGCACTCCTGGCAGACGACTGTGGAAAACGGGGGTCACCTGCACGAAGCGCTGCTGGAACCACCCTTCCTCACCGCGGCGAGAGACGAAAACGGGGCCGCGCACAGCGGCTCCCCGCAGCCTGGGACCGCGCCCACCCCCGGAGCGGCCGGCGAGCTGGCCTCCGCGCCCCGCCCCGCGCCCCCGCCCGGCCCCCGCCCGCGGGCCCGCGCCCTCACCTCCAGGCGCAGGGAGGCCCCGCAGCCTCGCAGGAACTCGCGGATGTTGCTCAGGCACTCGCCCTCGCTCCGGGGCTCCGGGTAGACCTGCAACACAGAGCACAGGCGCTGAGCGCCGCGGGAGGCCGCGGACAGGCCCCGCGGCGAACCCGAGGCGGCCCCGGCGGGAGACCCGGGCGGGCGGGCGGGCGGCGCAGGCGGCCCGGAGCGACCCCGCCACCCCCGGCGCCCGCCCGCTCGGCCGCCGCCTCTCCTCACCCTTTTTCCTTCCTCCCGGCTGCACCAATCTCAGGCCCCTGCCCTCACCGGGAAGTGGGCCCGCGCCGGAAGTGACGTCTTCAGACCGCGCCCCGGTCGGCCTCGCGCGCGCCCTCTTCCGGTCCCTGGCCTCGCCCCCGCGGCCCACCTGCTCTTCATCCTCAACCTCGTCTGCGGGCCACCTGGCCCGGCCCACGCGCGGCCCCCTCACCCCGACACCTGGTCCTCGTCCTCATCCTCGGCCGCGGCCCACCTGGCCCCCGCCCTCGGCCTCGCCCCGCGCGGCCACAGCCCGCCCCGCCCACGGGGGCCGGGAGAGCTCGGCCTCGCCCCCGCGGACCCCGCCCACCTGGTCCTCGTCCTCATCCTCGGCCGCGGCCCACCTGGCCCCCGCCCTCGGCCTTGCCCCGCGCGGCCACAGCCCGCCCCGCCCACGGGGGCCGGGAGAGCTCGGCCTCGCCCCCGCGGACCCCGCCCACCTGGTCCTCGTCCTCATCCTCGGCCGCGGCCCACCTGGCCCCCGCCCTCGGCCTCGCCCCGCGCGGCCACAGCCCGCCCCGCCCACGAGGCGGGAAAGCTCGGCCTCGGCAGCTCGAACAACCCCGAAGGGGCTGGAGAGAACCCGTGTTCTTCGGTTCTTGCTCGCCCCTGGCTCCGGGAGAGCGGAGGTAGTACTCTAATGCGATCATTTAACATAATTAACAACATAAATAATGCGTGTTGGGATTAAAGTGCAGTGTTTTCTCTTCCCGAATACAGGCCGTGTGCCTCACGAATGATTAACCAGGAGAGCTGGTGACACGCCGGCGAGTAAGTCAGCGGGGGAGAAGTCGTGGCGAATGCAGCCTCCCCACAGGAGAGGAGCAGCGAGGAGGGCTCGTGCAGACTGCCTGGTCCTGGTCCGGGTCCGAGCTCGGACTGGGAGGCCACCGGCCACACGTGCAAGGAGTTACTGACAGCTCTCCGGGCGAGGAACGGCAAGGAAACGGGAACAGTACCAATTACGAAAACAATGCCCGCAGACGCCCGACAGACGCCCGAGACATCGAAGAGCTTTTTGTTGTGTTCTGAACCTGCAGAGGAAGACTTTGTTTTGGCAGTTA
This sequence comes from Diceros bicornis minor, assembly GCF_020826845.1. Lineage (NCBI taxonomy): Eukaryota > Metazoa > Chordata > Mammalia > Perissodactyla > Rhinocerotidae > Diceros > Diceros bicornis. Next base: position 85,222,180 of record NC_080748.1, on the reverse strand, counting down.
CACTAAAGCATCATCCAGAATTCTAGCGTTTGAGGGCATTCAAGGCATTTTTGTCCTATCCTCTAGGGGGAACTCGGGACATTCCATCCGGCCTCGCTCAGGAGTACTGTGATTTCAAAGTGCTCACGTCTTGTAAAATTACAAATCAAAACCAAACCAAACCAGGGTATTGAGAGGTTCAGAGAGAGAGGAAATGAGACTTTTTTCCTATGGTTTAAAAATTCTTAGAAGAAAGTGCCAACATATTTCCCTCCAAATTGAACAGATTTATTTTTTCCGTGGAACTTAGAGTGGAACAGCAAAACCAAACCTGCCTCCTAGTCCATTTTGCTCCTCTCCCCAAAAGAACTTTGAAAAATTATGTGCCAAATATGTAGTTAACATCTAAATTCTTCATAATTTTAGTAGTTGCAAAGTATTAATTTCTGACATCCCAATAATGACATTTTAAAACTAAACAAATATCCTTTTTAAAAAATATATCCTATAGAATCTAAATACAATAGAGATAACACCCATTCTCCATCTAAAAAAATTATGAACAAGCTCTTCTTTAAGTGAAAAATTTTACATTAATTCTTTTCTCCTTTAACTCATTTCCATTCCACTTCCCCCACAAAATTATATCCTAAAGGAACATATTTTTATGCTTGAAAATGTTACTGATCACACTGTTTTTGCAAGAGACCCATACAAATACAGTTAATTCTCATTATTCACGGATTCTGTATTTGCAAATTCTCCCACTCAATAAAATTTATGTGTAACCCCAAAATCAATACTTGTGACACCTTCTCAGTCATTTATGGACATGTGCAGAGCAGCAAAAATTTTGAACTGCCGTATGCACACATTCCAGCTGACTCTGAACAAGGCCATGCTCTGCCATCTTGTTTAAGCTCGTAATGTAAGCAGATGTCCTTTGCGTGGTCTACTGGTGCCACATTTTTCTGCTTTTTGTTGTTTTTCACTGTTGATTTCACTGTTTGTTGATTTCACTGTTGTAAATGGCCCCCAAGCGTAGTGCTAAAGCACTGTCTAGTGTTCCTAAGCGCAAGAAGACTGTGATGTGCCTTACAGAGAAAATACGTGTGTTAGATAAGCTTCGTTCAGGCCTGAGTTATAGTGCTGTTGGCCGTGAATTCAACGTTAATGAATCAACAATACGGTACATCCAGAAAAAGGAAGAGGAGATCCGCCAATCTGTACGTGAGGCCGCTCCGGAAATTGCTAAAGTAACATCTATAGTGCGTGATGCAGCTATGGAAAAGATGGAAAAGCAGCTAACTTTGTGGATTCATGAGATGACAACCGATAAAAAGAGTGCACTGGACAGTGTTGTTGTGAGGCTGAAAGCCAAAGAAATTTACGGTCACGTTACCCAGGGACAAGAAAATGTTAAACCTTTCTCGGCTAGTGCGGGCTGGCTCGCACGTTTCAAAAGGCGATACCACATGAAAAACGTTAGACTTGCAGCCAAGGCAGGTTCTGCGGATCAGGAGGCTGCAGAAGAATTTAAAAAATACCTATTGAGCATTATACACGAAAAGGGTTATATGAAAGAGCAGGTTTTCAATGCTGATGAGACAAGCTTGTTTTACAAGAATGTTGGCAAACGAACCTATGTCATGCAAATGGCCTCCAAAGCTCCTGGCTTTAAATCATTCCCAGACCGTGCAACCTTGCTATTATGTGCCAATGCCAAGGGCGACTTTAAGTGCAAACCCCTAATGGTACACAGAGCACAAAACCCACGAGCACTTAGGGGGAAAAACCTGAACCGGATGCCAGTCCATTGGAGGTGGAACAAAAAAGCATGGATGGCGTCTGGAATATTCTGGGACTGGTTCCACAACTGCTTCATCCCAGAAGCTGAACGCTATCTCCATGGCAAAAACCTTGCCTTCAGGGTCTTATTAATTTTGGATAATGCTCCAGTTCATTGCCACGAGGAACTCGAAAATGCCCACCCCGACATAGAAGTTCTCTTCATGCCCCCAAACACTGCATCTCTAATCCAACCCCTCAATCAGGGCATAATAAAAGCTTTCAAGGCCCACTATACCAGGGAGCTTTACAGCAAGGCTTTCGAGGCTCTTGAGGCAAACAAGGAAGCCACCGTGATGGACTACTGGAAGTCAGTCACTATTCGAAATGCTATTGATTATATTGGCACAGCCTGGGACAGCATCAAGCAGGCTACTATCAATAACTGTTGGGAAAATATTTGGCCAGATTGTGTGAAAAATTTCGAAGGCTTTGAAGGTGTTACAGAAAATATAAAGAACACTGTCAAAAACATAACGCATATTGCACAGCAAATAAGTGGAGAAGGTTTCGATGACATGAAAGAAGGAGATGTGGAGGACATTTTGGCAGAAATGGCAGTAGAACCCACCAACGAAGACCTGGATGAGATGACAAAACATGGCATTGGAGTCAGTGATGACGAGGATGGTGATGAAAGTCAGCCTACGACTCCAAGAATTGTCCCTCTCACAGCAGCCAAAATATCAGAATGGAATTCTGCCTTGGAAAAAATTTTCAATGACATGGAAGAGTATGACCCTATGCTTGAACGCAGCCTCACATTTAAGCGCCTAACCTCCACTGCGTTTGTTCCTTATGCCGAGACACTTAAAGATTTAAGGCGAAAAGCCAGACAGACAAGGCTGAAGCAATTTTTCAAGCCAGTTTGGGAGGGAAAGTTGCTGACACCATCAACAAGTTGTGAAAGCCAAACTCCTGAGGCGGAACTGCCAGATCTAGCATGCCACCCCCACTGATGTCTTCCTCTCCCGCTAAGTAAGTTCCCCCGCTCTCCCTTGGTTTTCATAGGGCAAGCCAAGGTTGAGAACTTTAACCACTCCTTGCACTGCCCCATCACACATCCTGAAGCTCCATCGACAGTAAGGTTTTAGTTAATGTTTTCGTCAAATTTGAAATGTTTAATCTTTGCTTAATGTTTTTTCAAGGCTTGCTTTCCTGCATCACTGTACTGTACAGTACACAGTATGTGTTTACTGTATGTGTGTACTATGTATATGACTGAGAGGAAGAGTTAAAGTAGGACGGTCACATCACAGTAGACTACATTACATAATGCTATAGTTGAAATAGTGTTTTATTATAAAGAAATATGCATGTAATTAATTACTTGTAAGAAATATGTTAAAGAAGCTGTCTTTAAACAGAAATACACTGAAAACAAGATTAGGTATTGACTGGTTGACGAGATGTTGTGACCAGAGTCTCGAAGGAAACTAACCCTGTATTTACCCTAGGAACAATGGTTCAGTAGTTGCTAATTCAGTGTTCACGGTGACTTTGTAGAATGTAACTACCACAAATAATGAGAATCGACTCTACATTTAAGATTATTAAGCCAAAAGGATCTAATTGTTATGAGTTTTCTTCTAAAGTGAGTTAACACAACTATTGTTAGTACACAAACGATGGAAACAATGTATTACAGTTTTGATGAAAAGTATTAAATAAAAAATGCAAACTTTTATTTGGAAATGTATATCTTAATGAGATGTTTAGGGTTTTTTTTTAATTAGTTCATTTACCTATGGATGACTATCACTTACTGCTAGAAAAAGATATGTCCAGCATCAGTTCTATTCCTATCTTGGGCGATGCAAACACTGAGAGACCTTGTTCATAAAAATAAGTACATGGAAATGGAAGGAGTTTTGTTATGACGTAACTTGATTCTTCGAAGCTCTCTGAGTTACACAGCCAAAGTCCAGATACAATCTATCATAAATAAAAAATTTTTTAAATCATCAGTTAACAGCTTGATTAGGGTCTCCTTCAATTTCTCTGAAAGCTAAGTAGAAACCCCTGAGCTGCAAAATTCAGTCATTCGAGTCATTCACTTCTCAACACAATGGATATTTCTAACTGTCCCTTTGTTACATGGCAGCAGAGCGCCTCAGGAAGCGGCAGATGGATGAACAGTCTGCCCTGTTCTGTGAAGGGGAGAAAGGCCATTGTGAAAGGCAGGTGGGACAGCTGAACCAGCTCGACACCTTCCTTGATAGCAGCACCTTCTCAGGCTAGTCAGTTTTAGGTGAGTGCAAGTGCAAGCTGAGAATCTGGAAGTGGATTCCCTGAAAACTATCCCATGCCTTAAAAATCTTCATGTACGCGTACATAAGTGCATGGAGCTAGCCAGTTCAAAGAACACTGTACATAAAACAACATACCTGTTGGAAAACTGTAATGTAAAAGAGTCAGAACTTGATGGTTAGTGCCTGACTCTGCAACATACATGCTGAGCTTGGACAAGTGACTTGACCCCTCAGGGTCTACGCCCTTATCCCCGATTTAAGGCTAATATGTTTACCTTCCTCACAGAGTTGTTGGGAGGATCAAATGGCTAATAAATTAATTCAACCATATTGGACCTAGACTCCATGCCAGATCGTGTGATAAACACCATGAATGCAAAGACAAGTGAGACAAGGACCCTGCCCTCAGTGAGGCAGGGAAGAACTGCACACATCATGACAAGTGCAACCACATAGATGCACGCTCAGGACCATGGAAGCACAGAGGAAAGAAACAAATTCTATAGACATAGGGCAGGGCCAGAGGCTCAGCCAACCCACAAGGTGACATCTGAGTGGGGTTGAAAGGGTGAAGAGGCAGATGGAACTGCCTTTCCAAAGGTGTGACATTTGAGAAGTCCATGGTGTTTTCCAGGACGGTGAGTAATCAAGGACATCTGAGATCATGGGTGAAATTGCAGTGGAAAAAAATACATTGAAGATATGATGGTACAAAAGAAGATACTTAAAAATCTTTCTTCGTAGTTTGCTAAGCTATGAAGGTAAGCTATATGAATGGTAAGTGGGCACATGAAAAAGTGTTTAATATCATTAGTCACCACGGAAATGCAAATTAAAACCACAGATAACACTGTACACTCCCCAGAATGGTTAAGATGGAAAAGGCTGACCATATCAAGTGTTGGCAAGGATGGAGAATAACTGGAACCCTCATCGTGACCGGTGGGAGTGTAAAATGGTACACTTGGAAAACCGGCAGTTTCTTGCAAGGTTTAACACACCTAAGCCCCAGCAATTTCTCTCCTCGGTATTTACCCAAAGAGAGATGAAAACATATGTACAGAAGGCCATGTAGAAGAATGTTCATAGCAGCTTTATGTAAAATCACCAAAGCCTTCACAACCCAAAGGCAAGCTCTCCTCAATACACTCCCCAGAAGTATTCAGAGAAGAACTGTGGCCTCAAATGACCAACAAGTGCCCAATTCACTTCCCAGAAATCCTGTCCCAAATTCTCCACAATAACAAACTCCAGGCTTTTCCATCAAGAACTCTAATAAGGCAGAGGCATAGACAGTCCCAAAACCATTGTGATTTTCCTTTGAAATACGGCTTTTGTACCTAATATTTGACAAAGGGTGTGTCTGATGCTCTGAGAATTTGCTACAAACTAAATCACGAAGCAATGTTAAGGTCAGACTTCAGAGACCTCCGCACTGTCCAGTCTCCTCCTTCTCAACTCTTCTCCTCCACACCCTCCACGCCAGAAACAACCAGCTCCACCCTCAGTCCTAGCAAAGTGCCAACTAAGGTGGCTGCCTTCTATCCAAATCCGAAAGCGTTCAGAGAGTCTGAATGTACAGAACTGCATGAGAAAGAATAGGCAGTTCCAGCAGGGCAAATAATTCAACAAGTTCAGTGTTACCACAACAATTAAGGTCAAGAGTACAGCCAACTGCCACAGCTTGTGACATCTGGGAGACACGTAACTCCCCAGGACCCTAGTTCCCAGAGGCTCTGATTGAGTAGGTCTGAAGGACAGCCCAGAAGCCTGGGTGGGTGTATTTGCCGGAAATTCCCCATCTGACCGATATGCCGCCAGGTCTGGAACCACTGATATGGTATAACTCAGTGCTTCTCAAATGTCCACAGGCATCAGAAGCACCTGGAGTAACAGATGACTAGGCCCCGCCACAGAGTTTAATCAGCAGGTCTGGGGTGGAACCCAAGACTTTGGATTTCTGACAAGGTCCCAGGAGATACTCATGGTACCAGGACCATACTTAAGAGAACTAGTGGTATAAGTAGACTGAACTATCAATCAAGATATGTTCTGTTTTTCCCCCATTGGGAGAACAAATTTCCGGCCACAGAACAAAAGTCTCCCCAGGTCTCTGCCATCAGCAGCCTCATCACCCCAGCTACAAAGAACCACTTCCTCTGAACATGTGTTGTTCCCTCTGCAGCCGCCACCACATAACTGGACCTCCTGGTACACGTCTTATTTCTGCCTTAGACATGAGCTCCCTGAGTGCAGTGGCCCACGGGCATCTCCTGTTCAGTAGTAAAACAGTCAGCAAATCTGACTAAATGACCTACCCACTTAGGTCACTGAATCCACTGATCACAGGGGAGTGGGAGAACCTTAGTGTAGAAAGGGTCAGAGAACATTTGAGGCAATTCTGTTCTTCTCCAGATGAAGAAGCAGAGACTCAGGAGAAACGACCTGCCCAAAATCATGCGGCCTGAGTACTTCACCAACGGGCTCTGTGCTTCAGGAGGCTGACCTCTGAGGCCTGCGTCCACCATCAGCCCATCAGAGGCCCCAGCAGGACCCAGGCCGGCAGCCACTGGTGGCTGCAGTGTCGGGCTGGAGCGCTCACAAAAGCTGACAGTGTGCTTCCCCCTTTCTGACAGTGTGTGAACAACTCCGTGTTCAGTAACATCTCTTGGTAGCTTGGCATCGCCACAGTGGAAGTATTTACACCACCGAAATCGGCAGACACTACAAATCAGGGCTCCTGGCCACAGAGAACTCGTTGTTAAGCCTTTGCCAACACACCCCTGGCTGTCTTCCTTGACTGAAGACCACAGCTCCTGTCGGGAGCCTTCTCCTGCAGCTACAGCTCTCGCTGGCTCCAGGAACCCGCTTCTCCTGCTCTTCCCTGCAGGCCTCAGGGATTAAGGGCTTCCCAGCTGCTTCCACATCTCTTACAGGTTGTCCTGATCCCTACCCACACTGTGTAAATAGCCTCTTCATTAAACTCGCTTCAACCACCTCTGTTAGCGTGCCATCTGTTTTCTGCTGGGACCCTAACCCAGTGAGCCTCCTGGTGGCCCAGTTAAAAACAGAACACAGTGTTGCAGCAAAAGATGGGAAACGACCTAGAGAAAAGATTAAACCAGTTACAGTACTTTCACAAAACACACCACCCACCACACAGCCTTTAAAAAAGAGGCAGCCTTACATCCTGGTATGTTACAATCTCCTAGTTACAGTAAGTGGGGAAAAGGAGCCTGGGGAACAGTATGCATAACATGCCACCTTTTGTGTAAAAAAGAAAACAAGGCGGGGCGAGAAGAAAATGTGCATGCATGTTTGGAAGTGCATGGTATATCTCTGAAGCCACAAGCCAGGTAGTTCAGCAGGGCCGCCTCCAGGGAGGGGCAGCAGGCCTGGGGGACGGGGAGAGGGAGCGTGCTCTTCACTCTATGCCTTTTGTACCCTTTGAATCTTGTACCACAGGCAAGTATTATTAAATAAGTACATTTTTTAGAAGAAGAAGAACCCTCCAATCTAGTGCTCTGCTCAGACCAAGGCGCCTGCCCCACTGCAAACAGTCCTGGGAGAGCCGGCTGCCGGCGTATGGGGGCACTGTAGGGCAAATCTCCAGCACTCCGCGTGAGACGCAATGCTGTGTTTAAAATCCCAAGTTCACCTTCTGAAAGTCTAATTAGCACTTAATGGTTCATCTAATTTTTAATTACCTGGTAGCCACCGCTTTATTCTAACGAGACTGCAGCTGTCTCCTGCTCGGGGACTACGCCCTTCCACAGCACTCTGTGCTCGTTCCAGTCACTGGGGTTCAATGGGGGGACACACAGGTCAAGAGAGTCACTTGGCAGTCCACTGGGCACCCCTCCCCCAAATCCACTGGAAAGCAAATGAAGTGCCCAGCGGAAATTTCAAAGACCTGGTTGCTAAATACCAGGTAAGTGAATTATCTCCCAAAAAGGTGTAGCCTAGGATTTCAAGTAGTTCAACAAAAGAAATGTAAGCCTTTAATAATTTTCTTTTGCTTTCCTTCTTCAACATATCTCAAAGCCCAATCCCTGTATGGACGCTGCAGTCATCTGGGGAAAAATAAAATGTCTTCCCTTAGTACTGAACTAGCCAAATTACAAAGGGCAGTAAGAAATACAAATGTACAAAATCTCCAGTTCCCAGACTAAATTCAGACATCCAAGACATGCGGCACCTCATGAGAGAGGACTAGCAAGACTGCATGGCTTAAATTAACTCATGCGCCCCCTGAGGCTTGGTTCCCACAAACTCCAAAAGCACATTTTAAGTCTTTCAGAGATGCTGGCAACCGTCCCAAATTCATGCCAATGCCAAAAATGGATTTTACAAAATGTGAGCATAAAACATTCATGAGATAACCTGGAATAAATTTCTCCACGGAAGTTGTATTTTGTTCCCCTAATAATGTTAGATAAGAATAGGCTGGTGTGTATTAATCGTCAAATGAGAGCGCTCTGGAAAACAGCACGTGCCCTGTCCGGCTGTGATTCGCACTCTAGGGAAGCAGAGGTACGCGGGATGGGCCTTTGTTAATGTCTCATTACATTCCTTAAGCAGATGCCATTTCTCACGCCTTTGAAGGATCCTGATACAGGAAAACAGGGGAGTACAAATTCATAAGGCAACTCAGATTGGGCCTTGTGGTCAGAGAATTTTCATATCTAAAGTTTTCAGCTGTTGATATGGAATGATCATCTTTTTTCTCTCATTCTCATGCTTGTGACCTAATGGAAACAACTCATAAATTATGGCACAGCATTTCGTAAATCTGAGCCATGCTTCCTTTCTTCTTAAGCTCCATTTCTATACTGTTTCTGATCCTTTGACATCCCTTTCCTCTCCTCCTGAACACATTTCAGAATGGCTGACCATGTCTTTTTCTGTGTCCATCCATGGAAAAGCCTGTGGAGAAGGCCTGGGGTCTCTGATGGAAAGGTGGTAAATAAATCCAGAGAAGGAACTTGCTGTATCCTTGTAGTATCAGTGCAGCAAGTGGGGCTGAGCACCTTCTAGAAGAGGAGGAGTCCCATCCCCGAGAGCACATGCAGTCTGCTCTCTGAATGGGACACTGGTGGCAGCCTGGTCTCACAGGTCTGCTCTTTGCCTCACGAACAACCCCACGTCCTATCTTTGACCGAGACTCCTCAGGCTAGAATGTCCACTCCATCCCCACAACCTCTGGTGGCACTCCAGGTTTCCGTCTGTGTTCTCAGACGTCTCGGAGGGCTTTTATGCCTCGCCTGCCAGTCCCCACTTGTTCGCCTTAGCTCTTCAGGCTTGTTGCTGAAGCCCCTTCCCACACGGTGAAACTGAAGGGCCGCAGCAGGAGCTAAGAGCAGCGCTCTGTCTTGCCCCCGTCCATCCCAGGTAGAGAATCTGTCTTTCATTTTTAAACTGCCCGAGAAGCTGCATTGAAGGCAGGTTAAACCTCAAAGCCAGAAGACCAGACACTGACCACCTAGGAAAAAGTTCTATTTTAATCCATGTGATAGCGTGTGGGAGGTTTGAAGGCACGCAAAGAGGGCTGGCTGATTTTGGAGAGAGGCTGGGAAGCAAAAGGGAGCCTTTATCAGAGGAAGAAACCTGAATAAGGGGAGAAGAAACAGCTGAGGACATCCACTGGCAAGCCCGCCACTCTATAAATAGCAGCTGAGACCCTCCCTAGAGGGAAAGGCAGGAGGAAGGAGGTGACCACAGCACGGAATTCTCACACTGTAAAAGCCTCTTGCAGCCAGCTGAGACTTTCATATTAACTGTGAGTAGTAAAAAGGTGATGAAAAGATTGTCATTTCCCGAAACTCAAGTATCAGCCGAGTGCGGGCTGAAATAAATAGGGCTATAGCTGGGAATAAGATGTGTAGCAGTCTGGTTGGGAAATACGTTTTCAAAAATCACTTAGAAAAACTGAACTTCATCCAAGATAAAGCTGCCCATGTATACTCAGGAATTCTATTTCTTCCATATTACTGTAACTAGAATATCTCACTGCATATTTATAATTTGCCTGTCACATCACTCCTCTGCTCAAAACCCTTAAAAGCTCATTTCACTCAGAGTAAAAGCCAAAGTCCTTTAAGAGAATGAAAAGACAAGGCACAGACTAGAAGTTATTTGCAAAACGTACATCCAATCAAGGACTTGTATCCAAAATATACAAAGAACTCCTAAAACTCAATAATAAGAAAACAGACAACCCAACTTAAAAATGGGCAAAAGACCTGAACAGACACTTCATCAAAGCAGACATACAGACATGAAAAGATGCTCCACGTCATCTGTCCTCAAGGAAGCGCAAACTACAGCAAGGAGATACTAGTGCACACCTATTAGAATGACACAAATCCAACCGAGACAACACCAAATGCTGGTGAGGATGTGGAGCGACAGGAATTCACTCACTGCTGGTGGGATTGCAAAATGGCACAGCCACTTTGAAAGACAGTTTGGCAGTTTATTATAAAACTAAACATCCTCTTACTATAAGGTCCAGCAATCTCGCTTCTTGGGTAAATCTGCTTTACTGAATTGAGTTGAAAACTTATGTTCACACAAAAACCTGCACGTGGATATTTATAGTAGCTTTATTCATAACTGCCAAAACCTGGAAGTAATCAAGATGCCCTTCAGTAGGTGAATGCATAAATAGACTGTGGTACATCCAGACAATGGAAAATCATTCAATGATAAAATGAGCTATTAAGCCACAAAAAGACATGGAGGAACCTCAAATGCATATTACTAAGTGAGAGAAGCCAATCTAAAAAGGCTACACCCCGTATGATTCCAAATCTATGACATTCTGGAAAAGGCAAAACTATGGTGACAGTAAAAAGATCGGTGGTTTCCAGGCATTAGGGGAGGGATGAACAGGCCGAGCACAGAGGATGTTTAAGGCAGTGTGACTATCCTGTATGATACTGTAATGGTGAACGCGTCATTTATACTTTGTCCAAACCCACAGAACGTACAGCCCAGAGTGAACCCTGATGTACACTATGGACTTTAGTTAATAATGTATCAATATTGGCTCATCAATTGTAACAAGTGCACCACACTAATGCAAGATATTTACAATAGGGGGAGTGGGGAGGGGAAGGAGAGGGGGTATATGGGAATTCTCTGTACATTCTACTCAATTTTTCTGGAAACCTAAAACTGCTCTAAAAAATGAAGTCTATTAATTTTTTTTTTAAGTCAAAGTCCTTGCAATGGCTGAGCAGGCCCAGCCTGGTCTGCTCCCATGTTCCCTCCTTCCCTCATCATCCAACTATTACTGTCCCCCAACTCACACTGGCCTCTGCTGTCTCCAAAACTTGCCAGGCAGGCTCCTACCTCAGGACCTTTGCACAAGCTACTCTCTGCCTGAAATCCTCTTCTCCGGGATATGCACGTTATGCCTTCACTCATATCCATCGAGTCTCTGTTCAAATATCACTTCTCGGTAATGTCCACCCTAACTACGAAATGTAAAATTGCCACGTTGCCCTAACTGCTGGCACTCCCCCACAACCCCCGCTCTGGTTTTCTCCATGGCACTGAGCACTGTCTAGCACACTATGCAATCTACTTGTGCACTATGCATGTTTACAGAACATCCCCTGCTCTATGAAATAATGCTCCGTCTGCAGAGGATTTGGTCTGTTCGCATGAATGCTACTCTCAACACCTCGAATGTACAGGCACTTAATATATTACTTGTTCAGTGAATTAACGAATTGATTAAGGACGGTGCCTATGACACTGATTAAATACCCAGAATCACTTGATTACAGCCAGCAAAAGTGAAGGTGAGTGAGGCTGATGTAGCATCCAGAACCAAGAAGTAATAGAATGGGTCTAACATGAGAATCGAGTACTTGAGACAGGAACTATCCTGAAAAAGACTTGGAAAAATAATCAGCACGGGCAAACGATACAGAGAAATGAAAAACGCCCTTGGGTTTTACCTTAAACCTAGCCCCTTTCTGTCGTGACTGACGGGATGCATCCTCTTCCGGCCGGCTGCCCGGCTGCGCCCAGCCCTCTCCGGCCCTGCCCACGCCCGTGTCCGGGCTCCGCTTTCTCTTCATGAGCATCAGGGCATCGGTTAGCAGAGACTCTGGTTTCAGCTCGCGTCTCTCTATCACAAGGGAAAATCGCTGGCACCAAGCCGGGTCCCCTGACCAGCTGGCCTGCTCCCTCGGGCCTCCAGGCTCCTGTCGCCGGCACTGTATGCAGCGCCCACAGTCCCGCGTGTTTACGAGGGTTGCCTGATACTGTTTCCTAAGTCTCACAAAGGGACCAAAACGAGCTGATGAAGACCTCGTGTGATTCTGCCATTTCAGAGGTGCGAGGGAGAGATGGAGAGAGACAGAGAGAGACCCAGAGGAGGAGGGGAGGAAAGGGGACAAATAAGCCCAACTCCAAAACTGCAGCTCAGCCATGGTTTTGTGATGGCACTCGTCACCTATTTTGTCTCCTGACAGCCCCAGGGAGAGCGGACAGCCTCAGCAACTTCCTCGTCTTCCTTCAGTCCGTTTCCTCTCTGTTGTCCAGAGTCAACAACTCCATCCATGTGGCCTCACGGTCACTGGTCCCATCTTCTGTCGTCTCCACTCTACTTCTGAGCCCACCCAGTCAGTTTTATCTCAGTTATTCTATTTTTCAGTTCTATAATTTCCATTTGTTTCTTTTATACAAGTCCCATTTCTTTGCTGAGACTTCCTATTTTTTCTTTTGTTTTTTTGAGAATTTGCAATTGTTTTTGTGGCTGCTGGAAAACCTTTGTTGGTGATTCCAACATCATTCACTGGGAGGAGGAATGGTCGCCAAAGTCACCTCAGCGACAACATCCAGAAAAGGTGCTTCCTGTGACTAGACGTGGGGTAGGGGAGTTTGTCAAAAACTGTCATTGTTTTCTCCATATTCAATAACAAAATTACTCTTAATTGGCTACTGAGTTGAAAAGCATAAACTGGAATGGAATCAAGGCAGGTGTCCAGAGGTTGGTGGAGGCCAGCGTGAGAGCGCCCTCTCCCCTTCACAGAGCAGGGCCTCCCCAGTTTAAGGACCACAGAGCCACCACCCCTTGGAAGCAGCGTGAAAATGAACCTCCGCTCAGTTGAACTCTGTCATCGAGGGGCAGCGGTTGCCTGGTGTGTTTGAGCTGGCATCCCAAACTCTTCCCAGAGGCGACTCCCTCACCCCACAACCCCCAGCACGGGACTGACTGTCCCTCACAAGCCTTGCGCTAAGGAGAACCCTTGCAGAAGCGAGTCGCATACACTTTGGCAGCTTCAGCGACTCCTCATCTTATTCAGCCACAGTTCCTGCCTCCTCATCTGAGTATGTCAAGATGCCTCCTTAAGTGCCTCCATTTAAGGAATGCATTCGTCACATCTCCTACAAACCTCCTGAGCTTGGTCTCTTCGTAGAGACTGTGTTTCTCTTCTGCTTATACAAGAATTTTCTAGATGCACAGAAACAGGTGAGGAATCCCATTTTTCAGATAGATTCCGAGTGCCCCTTCCAGCCGAACCTCTCCACCTCCCCGTTCAATGCTCCTAAAGCCCCCAGGAAGCAGCCAGGGCTCTGCTCCGTCTCCAATAAGGGGCAGAGTTAGCAGACCTCTCAAGCCCGAGGGGCACCCCAGGTGTGGGAGAGCCCCCAGGTGGTCACACCTCTGGCTCTGGTCTCTTAAAGGGCCATGCACGCAATCTGGCTGGTCCCAGGCTGCAGGACTGCTGAGCTAATGACCCAGTGGGCCCTCAGTGGTTCTCAGATGTGGTCCCCTGGACCAGCAGCATCGGCATGACCTGACACCTTGTTAGAGACGCAGATTCTCAACCCCCAGCCAGACCTGCTAAACCAGGAACTCTGCAGTGGAGTCCAGCAGCTATCCAGATGATTCCGATTCTTGGGCACACCTGAGGCCCACAGAAGCAGCGAGACCAAAGGTACAAACGACGGAAAGCCCGTCGTTACTTGAAAACAACTTGAACTGCATATACCACCAACTCTGAGGTCAGTGACATCACTAACATTTTTATATACGATGGACAAAAATTAATGTTGGGCCACCTCTGACTGAAAGAGGAAGAAAACCAAACCAACCCAGAAATTTTCAGGCCGAAAGCTTCTCAATGAGTATGTGAGTCTGAGTGTGTGAGAGTGTGTGTGTGTGTGTGTGTGTCACACTCCTTCCCACAATATCCCTACCCCACTCCCAGTAACACTCTCCCCACCATCCTCTCAAAGGAAAAGGATTAAGGAGGAAAAAGTACCTGGTGGAGTTACTTCCCCACCACACAGAGACGGAATTGAATGATGCGTGTTTTAATGCTTTGATTGGAAAAATAATACCCAAAAGCTAAACACTGCTCACATTTATGGTGCTTATTTAGGAACAACATTCCCAACAAACATCAGCTGATTTACTTGTATCTCCTTTCATCTATTATGATCTGGAACAAATTGTGAGCATTTTTTAAATGAGAAAGAGAGAGCAAATCCCAGGAGAGACACATATATATTCACAAAATTATAATACAAAGAGTCCTTGACTTGAACCTGAACTTTCTAGAAATTATACACTGACACCGCTAAAATGCCTCACCCACCTCAGACCTGGACCTTCAGATGTCCGCTGCAGACAGAGAGCAGAGGGCCGGCAGTTGTCAGCAGTGTCGCCATCTTCACCTTAAAAGCTGCTCATTGTAAAATGCATCAAAGCGGGAGATTAAACACTGACATTCATACATCTGAGATGAGACAGAAGTCTCCGAGGTGCTCAGAGTGACACCTGTTTAGCCTCAACACAACACTCGCTTGACTTAAACGAACACATGTTAAAACATGTAGGAAATGGGGCCAGCCCCGTGGCTTAGCGGTTAAGTGCTCGCGCTGCGCTGCTGGCGGCCTGGGTTCGGATCCAGGGCGCGGACTGACGCACCACTTCTCCGGCCATGCTGAGGCCGCGTCCCACATACAGCAACTGGAAGGCTGTGCAGCTATGGCACACAACTATCTACTGGGGCCTTGGGGGAAAAAAATAAATAAATAAATAAAATTATAAAACACGTAGGAAATGAAAGAAAAAAAACACCACAAATATATTTCCCTGAAGCCACTGAAAGGAGTGTCGTTTTCTAGAGTCTCGTTTATCAGGGAGAAAACAGCTGAAAGTCATCTTCCTCTTAACACAGTTTTCACAAGAGTTGATAAGCATCATAACGTCCCCCTCAGTCCCCTGAAAAATCGCTATAAATTCGTGACCCCCACACCCACCGCTCTCCGTGGGGTCCCGCCGTCCACCAGTCGTGTTGATTTAACCCTCTCTCACTCGCACCCTGTCTCCAGCATCGCCTACTCCCCTCGACCTCGTGCTCAAAGCTCCCTCCCCAACTCCCCTCTGTCCTGGACCCGCCCTCTCCTCATCACTTCACACAAGCGCCCTTGCCAAGGTCACCAATGACCAGGGTGGCCACTGAACCAGGCCGGCCCGGGACAGTCCAGTGCGTGCCTGTTGTCCGAGAACTGTTCATACGGGTGCCCACTCTCCCTCCAAGCACGCTGCCAGAGCGTTCTCGCTGTGAAGCCGGCTCTCTTGACCTCTCCAGCTTGGTACCCACGCTCTCCCACTGACGTCCGGTCACCACGCTCCCTCCTGGCGTAAGCGCCCTTCCACCCTTTCCTTCAGGCGGGTCAGCACTGCCCGGCCATCAGTTCCCGAGGCCTCCTCACATTCGCACTCTACAGCTCCCCGTAAGACATCCCCCACTCCTATACCTCAGTTCACGTCTCCATGCTGACTCCCAAACGTCAAGCCCAGCCCCGGGGTCCTCTCTGGGCTCCAATTCAACACGCTCCACGCTGAATCCACTCAGGATCTTCTTGTACCAGACTCAGGCCCCACCCCACCTTCCCTCTCTACCCATCCTATTGTGTAGCCAGAAACCCGAGAGTTACTCCCAACCCCTTCCCCACCCAGCCCATGAAGCCCTGCTACTTCCCTCCTCAGCCCCTCCCAATTCCATCCTCATGTTGGTGGCAGCACCGCCTCCAGCCCACCCCAGCTCCCAACAGCTCTCAATGGACCCCTCTGAGAGCTTATAACCATCTTCTCTGCATCCACGCTAGGCCCCATCTAATCTGCTTCCCACACTGGGGTTGGAGTGTTGTTTTCAAAATGCACAACTGATCGTGTCATTCTTCTCTTTAAAACTCGGGAAAACATCAAATCCTTTAAAACTAAATGTCACTCAAGACCCTGTGCTGCCTGGCCCATGTCCCTCTCTCCAGGTGTCCTTGCTGGCCCCCTCAGTCTCAGCACTGTGGCCGTTTTCCCATTCCTCCCTCTAATTACAGCCTCCTCACATCAGAGCCAACTCAAGTACCACTTCTAAAGGAGACCCTTCCCTAAGACGTCGCCTGTCCCCATCTGCCAAGTGTAAATCAGGTTCCCCTGCTACACACTTTTAGAAACCTATGTCTGCCTTCAGAGCACATATCTCAATTTGGAAAACCATAAATTCACATAATTTCTTTAATGTTATTCTCCCCCAATAGATAGTAGGTGAGTCTATTTTTGCTAATCATTACATCTCCTGTGCCTAGCACAATTCTTAAACCACAGGAGATACCCAATAAAGATTTGCTGAGAAAATAAGCAAACAAATAGATGAATAAATGAGCTCTCTGGGAATAAATCTAAGTATACTGTTTACCTTTGTACATTCAAATTCTGCACGTTTTCTGGATTCACAATTAGCTTCAACAGTAGGGAGTGGCAGTAAAGTGGATTAAAGCTCCATTCACACAACAGAAGCCTAATCAGACCAGGGTGAGTACCATCACATAACACAGACTGAGATGTAACTCACGGACAATGAACCGCTCGTGTCTACAGTGCACAGTTTGCGAAGTTCTGACACGTGTACACTGGTGAAACCATCACCAGAACCAAGATAATGAACACACCCATCCCCCCAAAGGCCTCCTGTTCCCTCTGAAGTGTCCCAAAGCAAGCACAGATCTACTCCCTGTCACTAAGATTACCCTGCGTTTCCTAGAATTTTATACAAGTGGAATACACAGTATGCACTTTTTTATCTGGCTTCCTTACTGAGCATAATTTCATCCATAGTATAAAGTATCCCTTTTATTGCTGAGTACTCCATAGATATACCTACCTTGTTTATCCACTCACCAGCTGAAAAACATCTGGGTTGTGTCCAGTTTATGGCTATTAAAAATAAAGTTCTACGAACATTTGTGCACAAGACTTGGTATGGACATATCATTTCCATTTTCTTGGGTAAATACCTAGAAATGCAACGGCTAAATCATTTGGTAGAGGTACTGTTAATATTCTAAGAAACTGACAAACTGTTTTCTAAAGTGGTTGCACAACTTCACATTCCCACCAGCAGTGGATGGGGATCCAGCTCCTCCACAAACTCGCCAACACTTGCTATGATCAGTCTTTTACATTTTAGCTGTTCTAATAGGTGTGTAGTGGTATCTCGTTGTGTTTTTAATTTACATTTTCCTAACGACTAATAATGTTGAGCATCTTTTCATGTGCTCATTTGTCATCTGTATATCTTCTTTGGTGAAGCGTCTGCTCAAACCATTTGTCCATTTTTTTTAATTGGGTTGTTTGTTTCCTTACTATTGAGTTTTGTGAGTTCCTTATATATTCTGGATAAAGTCCTTAATTGTTTGGTAGACTTCACCAGTGAGGCCATCCAGCCTGGAATTTTCTTTATGAGAAGACTTTTAACCACAAGTTTCAATCCTATAATAGATATAGGGCTATGAAGGTTGGCCATTTCTTCTCCAATGAGCTTTGGTAGTCTGTGTCTTCCATGGAAACTGTACATTTCATCTATGTTGTAGAATTCATTGGCATAAAAATGTTCATAGTATCCCATTATTATCCTTTTAATATCTGTAGAATCTGTAGTGATTCTTCATATTGGTCATTTGTCCTTTTTTCCTGATCAGTCTGATAAGAGGTTTATCAATTTTATTGATTTTTCTCAAAGAACCAGCTTTTGGTTTTGTTGATTTTCTCTGGTAATTTTCTGTTTTCTATTTCACTGATTCTGTTCTTTATTATCCTCTCTTGTCTAAGACATACTATGGGTTTAATTTGCTCCTATTTTTCTAGCTTCTTAAGGTGGCAGCTCTATTACAGACCAGAAGAGACCTAACTGTGCAGGTGAGTCCTCTCACTCTCAGAATATTATTCTAATAATTCATAAGCAGTATGCTTCAGACTAACACCCAGCAACACACAGCCACTTCTCTTTATTTGAAGAATCAACACTGGACTGCTGACACGGCAGTTACTGGGGCTCGTCTAAGGAAATGAGCTTTGTCAGAGGTGCAGTAAATGAGCTCTTACTCCTCTCCCCTTGTCATCGCTTGATCAAGTCCGGAAGACACTCAATTCTAGTCTCTTGTCACTTAACAGTATGGCTTCTGTGGTACTTTCTGGAAGTTTAACCTTTGCCACAAGTCTGTTAAGAATTTGACCACATTCTATTTATAGACCTTGTTTTCAAAAGAAACAAAAATGCATTAACCAATAGGAGAACTATGACCAGAAAATTTCATGTTTCCGTGAGAAGAAATCTGTGACCAGCACCAATGTTTTATGAGACGCATTGTACAAATGCAGGTCTTGAACCGAATGAGACAACTTCTCTAGCACCACAGAAAGATCACGATGAGATCACTCGAGGAATAAGGGCCTGGACTAAGATACCACACGTTCCAATGGTATCATCTCCTCCTGGAGAGCCAACAGCAGGCGATTAGCACCCGGACGGTTCCTCTGAAACTCATAATTTTCTGTCAAAATCCCTATCACAGTCTTCCTTAAAGTGCATGACAAAGTCTTTGGCATGTGTTCAGAAAGCAATAGGCTTTTTCAGAAAATCTGTATTCCCGACAAAAGACTTCGAATAAATTTGCCAACTGCAGATGGATACTTAAAAGTCTCTTATGAACTGTAACTATTTTAAGGACGAGATAGAAGTGGAAAAGCATCTTCTTGGTGTAGGAACTTGGTCGTCAGATACTCCAAATTGAGGGAGAAAGGCCACGGCAGGCGAGGGTATTTACAAATAATCCAAAATTAGACCGTTGTAAAGAAGGCGTTGCCAACAAAATCATACTGTCAGACCAAGACTTCATTGCGAGAAACCATGCAAATTCAAAGCAAACTTGCAACTGTGGAGTCCCATTTTAGACTAAAGCAATTGAATATAAACTGGAGGAGGCTTGCTACGCTTTTTTTGGTTCTGAATTACACACACCTTCTCTGGAGAAAAGACAGGAATATTATCGGCCCCTTTAGAAAAAGCTGCCCCAAGTGTAATAATAACAAAGTTATGCACAAAATCCCATTCCACTTGCCAGCCTTCCACGTGTTATCTATGGCCACAGTCAGGCTGTGTAGCGAACAGCCACGAAACCTCAGTGGCAGGCTGAAGTAAGGGTCAGGCTGTTTCCATGGGTCAGCTGGGCAGCCCTCTGGTCTCGACTGGGCTTGCACAGGCAGTGGTGGTCTCGGGCCAGCAGCTCTGCCGACCTTGGCTGCGCCCTCTCCAGTGTTTGGGGTTGGTGGGCTGTAGGGGATCCAGGAGGCCTCAGTGGGGACAGCTGAGCTCTCTGCCATGTCGTCTCACATCCCTCAGGATCCAGGCCCTGGGTCTGTCCTCGAGGTGGAGCCAGGGTCTGAGAGAGTTCAGAAACACAGAAGGCCTCCGGAGGCCTGGGCTAGGAACTAGCACCTGTCACTTCTGCCACATCCCATTGGCCAAAACAAGTTGAGGCCAGCTCAGATTTAAAAAGTGAGAAGACGGGCTCCACTTCTTGATGGGAGGAGCTGCAGTGTCACTCTACAAGGGCACGGCTGCAGGGAGGAGTGGAGAATTGGGGCCACTTCCATAATCTACCACAACCCTCCTCTAATTTGCTTTGTGCCCTAGGAGGCTGACCTCTACAGAGGCTCACCGCCATGCATCATTGCCCCAGAGCCCTTCCCCAGCACAGTCCTGGAGACACCATTCATTCAGACTAGAGTGTGAATGACTCTCCCTAGACTGTGCAGTGCACACCTTACACAACCACATCAACTGCCCTCAGTTAACCCATCTATATGATGACAAGTTTGGGCTGGAGATCTCTTGAGAATTCCTTCACATGAGAATTCACAGATGCTTTACACTTAAGACCATGGTTTCTCTTATGACCTGCCTGAAATGGTCATAAATGCCTGAAATGGTGGTACAGAACACGTGTGTGTGTGTATGTGTTTCTGTGTGTATGATGTGTATACTAGCATGCACATGGTAGGAACCCAATAAACACAGTGATCAGATTTAAATAAATGCATCAGAAACATATTTTCACACATCCCATGTAAACGTCCCCCCTTTCTCCCTGGCCTGTAGACAACAGCACACACAGCATTATCCTGCAAAAACCAGGCTGAGAACTACCAATCTGGTTCATAGAAGTTTAAAAATTCAGAACTAAAGTTAGAAATAAAAAAAAATCAGGAAATAAATTCCCCTAACCTAACTTGGTGGAACTGACGAGGGAGGCAATGTCAGAGGTCGTACACGGGGACACAGGGCACAGGGACGGTCCCACACCCGCTCTCTGCAGACAGGCTGTCCAGGCGCTCACCGGCCATCTGCGACTCCCGGCGCTTCTCACACATGCAACTCTATACACGTGAAACCCGAGCCCTCTGGCCCCTCTGAGCCAGCAGCTGCGTGCGTCCCGCAGCTGTGCAGGGACCTGGCCTAACCAGAGGGCCCGGAAGCCAAATTCAGTGGTCCCACCAACTCGGACAACGTGGTCTGTCAGGGTGGGAAGGGAGGGGCCGCCAGTCCCCTAAAGCTGCAAGAGTCTGCCCAGTTGTGAGAATAAAGACGTATTCCTGGATTTGGGTGACCCTGAGGTTCAAATCCGGGCTTAGAGCTCTCCTGGACACAGCAGGGAAAGCTTTCAGTGTCCATCCGTAAAGTAACTACCATGTGGTGAGGACCTACTTTGCGCTGCACAAAATCACTCACATCTACTCATTTACCCTTAGAACGACCCTACTGCCCCAAGAGGCCACTCCCTCCAGGCAGGTAGCATTAATCTCGTTTTTAGGAGTGGGAAACAGACTCGGAGAAGTTAGGCAGGTTGCCTGAGGTCACTCAGCAAATGGATGACTCGGGAGCACATACTCGGACCACCCCATCGTACAGTGGCTCATGGAGGGCCCAGCGGGTCTGGGAGACCACTGTGCCTCCCAGCCCCCGGTGTTGGCCAGGCAGACCTGAGTGCCCAGAGGGACGGTATGCCTCTGCCACCTTCCACTGACAATGACAGACACACGGCCACTCCAGCTCCCACACCATTGCAATCCAAAAGGCCAGAGATGGCCCTCCCAGAGGAGTTCATTACATACATACACGTGTATATAGAGACACAAACACAATCCTGTTTTAAATCTTGGGATAGAATGACACCCAGTAAACTCCCAGCCAGGAAGGCCCAGGAGCCCCAGAGCGAGAGATTAAACAACGTCCTTGGGGTACCCGTCCAGCGGGGACGGGCATCGCTCACACCCGCAGCCGCCTGCCCGCCCCTCCTGACGCCCCCACTCCACCCCCTTCCCTCTTGGACCCGCTGACCGGCAGTCTGTGCCACAGGATCCACCCCCAGAGTCTGTCCTGCCCACCCGCCGGGGTCCCTCTCGCTGTCTGTCTGGTGTCCTGGCCAGGTCTGTAACCCCTGAAGGCAGTAACCACCTCTCCCCCGACTCCACACAGGCGGGCGCCCAGCAGGCCCTCAGCTAGCAGCAGCTGTCACCGCCTAAAAGCCCTCCGGCTCTGGCAGCAGGCAGACCTGGGCCGGAATCCTCCCCCTCAGCGTGGTGACCCGGGCACGGCAAACTGCTGGGCCTCAGTGTTCCCATCTGCAAAATGGGGGCGACATGAGAGACACTGGAACAGCAGGGTAGCACGGTGACTGCAACTCAAGGCACACGTCTTTTTCTTTAGGGAGATGCATATAAAGGCAGGCGAGGCTTAAAGACACGAGGAGAAGGCCGCTCCAGTGTCACTTCTATTAATAGGAGCTCCCGGGACAGGACAAACGCCGACTCCTCCCGAGAGCCCACAGAGGCAGCTGCCCCGAGGAAGGCTGTCCTGTGATCCTGCCCCAGCGCCCTCCAAACCCACGTCAGAAGTGAGTGTGTGTGTGCGAGTGCACACACCTGTGTGATGCCCACGTACACACTACAACACGTCTAGTGTGCCTCTCAGGAAATCACTTCAGGTATTCCTGTTTTAAACTGAACTCAGGTTTGTTTGCTTTACCTGAAATGGGCCACCAAACGCGGTTACACCACCCTCTCCTCTGGGCCTACACCCCACAACAAGAAGCCCCTGGTGCAGACGTGGGAGAGACTTCATAATCACACGCTGCAAAAGCAGATGTTCACTATTACAAAATTAACTATTCTGGAGCCTTAAGAAGTTTCACTAGAAGGACCTTGATATAACCAATAGTTCAGTTTGCAAAGTTGAAAGAAGTCTCCTTAAAAACACAGTCAGGAGGGGCCGGCCTGGTGGCATAGCGGTTAAGCGTGCGCTCTGCTGCAGCGGCCCGGGGTTTGAAGGTTCGGATCCCGGGCGCCCACCAACGCACCGCTTGGCAAGCCATGCTGTGGCGGCCTCCCATATAAAGTGGAGGAGGATGGGCACGGATGTTAGCTCAGGGCCAGTCTTCCTCAGCAAAAAAAAGAGGAGGTTTGGCAGATGTTAGCTCAGGGCCAATCTTCCTCACACACAAAAAAAAAAAACCCACAGTCAGGAGATCCCGTGTCATAACTTTTCTCTATGTGCTTTTACCAGCCCATCAATAAGCACTTAGGAACAGCTATAGGGCGCGGGTCTCCTGAACCAACTCGCTGGAGTGATCCCCTACCACCACCCCACCCACCCTTGGGACCACACCCTTGGGGCAAAGGGCCCTCAGCAAAGGCCAGCTTCTCACGGGGGGCGCTCAACTCTGTCCAGCAGCCTCTGAGACCTCATTTCTCCCCAGCCCACCCCCAGCCAACCCCCGAGTCCCGGCACTGATCAGAAAGCGAGTGGAGAATCAATCAGGGAAAGTGGTTCTTTTTCCTCTGCTGATATGGGAAATCACTGATTTTCTGCAGGCCTGGGGAAGATCACCTGGGGCTGGAGGTCACGGTTTGGGGAAATACAAACCTTCCAATCCACGTGTCAGAAAGCGCAGCAGAGGCAGGGCTCCCAGAGCTCCTTCACTGCTCCGCCCCTTCTCATCTGCACCCGACAGTCTGCTTCTCGCCTCCTTCTGCCTCACAGCGCTCTGGGTTTTAGTTCTGTTTTCTCCTGTACTAAAACCCTGAAAAGCCTGTTAGTTAGTCTTTTTACCTCCCATAGCCCCTAGCACCCTGCAGGCAGATAAGTACTTAATAAATTGATTTGGCTGGATTGTGTCCACCAAAATTCATCCGATGAAGCCTTAACCCCCAGAACCTCAGAATGTGACCTTATTTGGAAACAAGGTCGTTGCAGATGTAATTAGTAAAGCTGAGGTCCTACTGGGGTAGGGTGGCCCTAATGCAATGACTGGCATCCCTATAAAAGGGGAGGTTTGGACACAGGGAAGAGACCACAGGGAGAACGCCATGGAAGACTGGAGTTGTGCTGCCACAAGTCAAGGAACCACCGGGAGCCTTGGAGAGGCCTAGACAGATCCTCCCCCAGCGCCTGCAGAGGGGACGGCCCTGCCTACACCTCCATCCCTGACTGCTGCCTCCAGGACTGTGCGAGAACCAAGTTCTGTTGTTTAGGCCCCCAGCATGCAATACTTTGTTACGGCAGCCCCAGGACACTAACACACAGCCCAACAGCTTAAACCAGTTTAAACGCGTGCACACACGTACACCCAGGACCTGTAGCAAGACCAGAAGGGTAGCATCTGACTTTCAGTTGCATTCCGCAAATATTGATGGATGGAGTGTCTTCTGGGCAGCACTTGACGGATTACTGTGTGTTCTGTTTTCCTGGGTGTAGGGAGAAAGAACCAGGCTCCTTGAGTTTTTCTTGGTGAATCGACCAGCTGCAGCTGCTGCATTTACAAGTAAAAGTTAAGCAGCATTTCAGGACTTCCATTATTTTAATGTTTTATTAATCTCAGAGTCCTGTTCCATCCTCTAAAAGTTCTCTCACTTGATTTCACCCCCTTTGACTAAATAATGTAGGGATGTTTACCGCATTAAGTCATGAGCTCAGTGCCAACAGGGCTCCCTGATTCTGCGGCCTTGGTGCGTTTCCCATCACAGGAGGAACGAGGGAAGCAAATAGTGTGGGTGGGTCAGCAAGACATCCTGGCCATTACTGGAAAAATCGAAGTGTAAGATCTCAGACACGAAGATTTGGGAAACCTTGTAATCCCCACTCTTCTCTCCCCTCTGCCAGAGAACACATCACTGGCAATAACAAAACGTGTCTCTAGGGGCCAGCCCGGTGGCATAGTGGTTAAGTTCGTGTGTTCCACTTCAGCGGCCAGGGGGTCGCGCTGGTTCGGATCCTGGGTGCGGACCTACTCCCCGCTCATCAAGCCATGTTGAGGCAGCGTCCCATACAGAAGAGCTACAACTCTACAACTATGATACACAACTATGTACTGGGGCTTTGGGGAGAAAAAAGAAAAAGAGGAAGATTGGCAACAGATGTTAGCGCAGGGCCAACCTTCCCCAAAAAGAAAAAAAAAAGACAGTGCCTCACTGGCCAGTAAAAAAAAAAAAAAGTGTCTCTCTTCCAAACTGCTCACACAGAGTTCATAATCCCCTCTTGTCCCTGCCTCACCTTCCGCCTACAGAAAGGCAGACCGCACAAAGGAGGTCCTGGGCAGAAAACCTCTTTAAAATGAGAACAATCTGAACGGAAATGAATGTCCTCTCAGCTCTCCACCCTCTACTGGCTCTAAAACAGAACAAATGAACACAACGCAAGAAACATATTAGGAATGTTTTCTTAATAAAAGGCATCTGGGAACCTGAGCCACCACTAACCTTTTCCTAATTCTGCACTATCCCTAGTGTAATGGTTCATCTTAAACTGTGAATTTGCAAATGTGAAGTTGCAGCTGTGTTTGCCAGTCGTCATGTGTTCATGTAGCAAACTGGGGTAAAGTCAAGATCCTCAATTCCAGATGAATATTCAGTTAAGTTTCCAAATGTTCCTTTTTAAGGAAAAACATCCTCAGACGAACATTCCCACATGCGAGTTACAGCTGTTCAGCCTGCATGCTTTGTCACATATATTATTTGTGTGCGTTCAAATATCATAAAGCTCAAATAAATAACTGTTCTCAGGAAATGGAAAAGCTCACAAAACTTCTGAAACCCAGGGTTTTAGAGGCAGAGATTGGCTAATATTTTACTCCAAAAATCTACCTTTGAACCACAGAGAATAAGTAGCTCTGTCTATAATTTGCTACTTTGCTGTTAAACTTGCACTGTGATTGTGTCCGTCTAAAGCAGACCAGCGGGGCCTGGGGGGACTAACGAGACGGTCACAATGTAAAAATCTCCAACTGACCAGCTTTCAGAATATGCTGGGTTGTTTCAATTTGGCTTCCTCAAGCTAAACATTTTATTCATTCCTCTCTATGTTGTTTTAGAGATGAAAGGAATGCTACAGTTTTCTAAGAAAATCTTTCTAGAATGCAAAAGAAAATGATTTTTGAAGTCTGCCAATCAATATGAATGCAGTTAATATACCAAGTAACGTATGCACTGAGAGCAACATGTTTTTATCCAGACGGCACATGAAGTTTCTTAAAGCTTCCCTCTTGGAAATGGACGAGTATTTTATATAAGCCTATTTTGGTAAACTTAGCATGCATTTTCAACGCTTTTCAGCATCTGTCTTTTATTATCAGAGGATACCTGATATCCAGATGACAACAAAGTATTTTGAGTACCTTGAAAGTCAGATCCTGCTCCTTATTCCTGTCCTAAATCATAATTTTATTGTGACATCAGGTTCATTTACACCAACAATTTTATTTCCTGGACAGGCAGGCAGCTATTCACTCTAAAATGCAGATTCTATTCTCATAAATATGTTTCACGTAAGGAAAATACTTAAAACTAGTATGCATGTAAAATTCATATTAAATAGAATCTTTTCTGACCTTTAAAATGTAGCTCCAGAACATGCACAAACTTATGAATAAGATTAAACATTTTACTTTTTCAAGTCACCTAATTAGCATTATTAGCAAATTGTTATTGTGCGTAGGGGTCAAGACAACTCCATTTAAAAAATGAAATAGTTTTTCCTAATTAGTGTACTTCAATTTCTCCATTTAACACCTTGTAAGTAATTGTTGATCTTAAGATTATGTATTGGCAAAAAAAAAAAATGGGACAAGATTGCAGTGTTTTTGACATACAGGCATACACCGTTTTTAAAAGCGTTCCGTCCCCTGCACTGCTTCGTCAGCCGTGGAGAGGAACGCAAACTTTAGTCACTCACGGAGATGCGGGTCAAGGTTCACACTCCAGCCCCGGAAACTGCCCGTCATGAAGAAGAGGAGCAGAGTCTGTAGGACTAGGGGTTCCGCTCAAATTCAGGTATGAACCTGAAAATGAAATCTAGGATTTTAAGCCAGCCTTGAAGAATGCCAGGGCTTTCCAACCCCGTGTCTGCCATCCTCTGGCGCGCAGACGGGAAGAATTCTTTCGTGGAGAGGGCGGAAAATCGTTTCACAACCCAGCCCTCAGCTATCGATGAATGCAGCTTTAAAAAATGCATAGCAATTGGTCAATTAAACAGAGGGTGAAACTCTCATACAATACCAGCAACAAAAGCTGTTCAAACAAAGCCCTCGGACGAGCTGTGCGCAGTGCTGGAGCACGGTTTTCTGCTGGGGTCACCGAGAGGGACGACTCCACCTTCGGGCGGGGCAGAGCAGAGCGCTCCCCTTCCCTCCGGACCTCCCGGGGGGCGCTCCTCTTGAACGCGGCCCCGGCCCCCTCCCCAGCCGGCACCGCACACAATGGCGCCCCGAGCTCCCGCCACCGGGTTCTCGCGCCGCTGGCGCGCCCCCCGCGCGGCCCGCGCTCCCGGGTCCGCGCACAAAGGAGGCGCGTGGGCTCCTCGGCGCCCCGCGCTCCCCGGCCCGCGCAGCCACCAGGTGCGAGCGCCAGCAACCCCGCGCCCGCGCGTCTCCGCGCGCCCCGGGCCTCCCCCCGCCAGGGCTCCCGCTGCCCTGGGCCTGTCCGCCGTGCGGGCCTGTCCGCCGTGGGGGCTCGGGGCGGGGGGCACTCACTTTCTCGATGGTCCCGGGCAGCAGGCGCTCCAGCAGCCTGCAGAGGACCACCCCATCCTTCAGAGACGCCTGCAGGAAGCCCTCCGGGTCCGAGATGGTTTTCTTGGGCGACTCCAGCACCCCCAAGGTAATGAGCCACGTAACGGTCTGCTCGGCGGAATTCATAGCGGCGGCGCGCCCGGCCTCCCCGCGCCGCGAGCCGGTCTCGGCGCCGTTCACCTCGGAGCGGCCGCGGCCAGGCCCGCTGCGCCCCCCGCCCCCTCCTCCTGCTCGCCCATGGAGAGGCCGGCGACGGCGATTGGCTCGGGCGGCGCCGCGGTCCGGCCGGCTCGCGCTCCCTCGCGTGCGTCCTGGCCGACTGTCAAGTGCCTTTTCATTACATGCACATGAACCTGCGGCGGCCGCCCGGCGCCGCCCCCGCCGCCGCCTCCCGGCTCCCAGCCGCTGCCGCCGATGACATCACTGCCAGGAGAAGAAAAGACGCCGCGCTGAGCGGCCCCGCGCCGGGCCCCCCGGCCGCCAGCACCCCCGCGCTCGGGCGGCCGCCGTGCGCCCCCGCCGTGCGCCCTCCACACCCGGGCCCCGCGCCATGCGCCCCCGCCGTGCGCGCGCCCCCACCTGCGAGGCCGGCTGTGGGCCCCCGCCCCAAGGGCCCGGTGACCTCCAGAAGGCGACAGCCCGCGGGCCGGGGAGGGCTGGCCGGGCCTCCCAACCCGCGGGGCGCGTGCGCTCTTAACCGTTTGCGCCCCGCGGAGCCCACGCGCAGCCCCCTCCGGAGGCGAGAGCCCGGCCAGGCTCCTTTCGCTGTCCTCTCCCTTCCGCTGTCCTCTCCCCTCTCGGAGGACTCGGAACCCTTTATTTATAGTCTCAATTCATGAATGTTTAAATTATTAAATGCTTCCCAGAATGCTCTTTTTATTTTTGCCAGTTTCATTTCAAGAGGTTGGGGGGTTGCTGAAAACGAGATGTTTGCTTCTCTCCCCCTACCTTGCAAGCCAATAATTACAGAACACAAATGATAATTAAATCTGTAACCAGATGGGTCTAATTCAGGGAAGAATTGATTTTCTGGGCGCTGCTGCGATCCTTGGGGATATGGAGGCCCCAGAGCGCGGTGCGGCCGGTGTCATGCGTGCCCCCTGCTGGGAGGCCTGTGACCTCAGCGGCAGGGACGCGGCTGGCCCCTCTCCAGGACCAGAAACCTTGGAGCGACTCTGTTTTAAGTTGCTGGTGACGTTTCTAACACTATGGGAGGAAGGTCAAGAAAAGAGCAGAGGCTGACCTGGGTCTGTGCAGATGATAGGGAAACAAGGACTGAGAACAGCTCAGTCCAAACAGGCCGTTTGGCCAGATCCCACTTGGACAAGAGATGCTCTGTTGCAGACAAGGCTTTGAAGGCACTCGGGCCAAACCTGAAGAACTCAGCCCTCCAACTGTCACTTAAGGAACTTGCTTCTTCAAACAACGAATGACATTGACACATGTAAAGGCTAACGAAGGAGAAGAGCCTCTTCTTGAAAGAAGCAGGTGTGAAGGTGTCCATGTATTTCCATTTACTCCATCCACAGTCCAGGAGTGCCTTCCCCACTTGCTTGCTAGGACTGCCCATGGCAGCTTCAGACGGTATTAACGGTCACCTACAGAGAGCTTACTGTGTGCCAGACACATATAGCAACCCAGTTAGTGACAAAGGCTAGAAAGACTTTTAAAAACAGAGGCTTAACTCTCCTCTTCCTCTGCCTTCTTCCGGAGTACTTCCATTGCAATCGTTATTGCATTTATTTCCAGCTTGGAGTTAGCGTTAAATTTTCTTTCCAAATGCAAACACAAAGTAATTCAAAGAGCAGTATGAATTCTGGATTTTGAGGGCCCCCTACTCGGTGGTCACAGCCGCCACTTCCTGAGCTCCCTGTGTCTCTGCCCAGTGCTCCCCCGCCACCCCCCCCCCACATTATGTCACACCATCGTTACTACAGCCTTGTGGAGTTTCTCTCATTGTCCCCATTTTACTGGTCACACATCCAACGAGTGGTGGAGATGGCCTCAAACCTGGGCTCTGAGCCTCCAGGACCCACACACCGCACATGTTTTCTAGACCACTTCCCTACACGACTTTTAGGAAACGGCAATTAACAGCTCCATCAAATTTTGTGCCGAAAGACTCTATCAGTGGAAGGGTGTTGACCTGAGTAGTTCTCCACTCTTGAGAGATGCCTGTTTACTCTTAGTACTGCTCATTTGGAGACGTAATTTAGAGTACAGTCATTTCAGATTCCATTACGTTAGATCTGGTGCTTGTAATCTGGTAAACAAGGGTAAGATTCAACTTGACTCAATCAAATGGTGGTACAGAAAGGCAACTCTGGGGCGTGGCCTTAGGTCACCAGTGAACCTGGCGCCAATTACTGTCAGAAGGGAGACCCACGGGCCACCTGCCAGAACTGGTCTCAGAAGTCCCTGGGCGTTTAAATGCTTCAGAGCTATTAGTGGCATTCTTTTACCTCGGATGTAGATTAATTTCAGAAAAGTTTATTTGTAAGGGATTCTAGAAAGTAACGTTGTTCAAAACTAGGTGTTTTTTGGTGTTTAACTGAGCTGTTTTAGCATCCAAGGTGGGCATTTGGTTACACTTAACATTTTTCCAAGTTCCTATTACAGAGGACGTGTGCTACAGAGGAGAACTCGTTGTTCTGTTGGTTGGAGCCAGTTAGGATTGTTGTTGGCGGAAGACTTGGGCCCTGCCTGTGGATGCCCTTTGACCCACCTCTGAAGAGCATGTGCCCTTCAGTTCCCTGACATCTCACGAGAGGACCTCAGCTTCACGCCCAGCTCGGCTGCCTGGTAATGCCTGAGAGCCACCTCCCAGTCGTCATTGCGGTGCACCCACAAACGGCCACAAACCAGTAGTCACCCAAAGCTCAGCCGAACTGTGCTGACTCTATTTGTCAGCTTATTGGTGCTTGGGGATGGTGTTACAAAAACGTTGAAATCTACCCCAACCTGAAGCCAGGCAGGCAGATGGCTATTTACCTAGCAGTGCGTAGCAATCTCTCCCTGTAGAATTGCTTTTATTGACTGGACTATGATCTAGATTGAAAAATGCTGTAAGAAGCAGTTCTATGAAGCTCATTGTATCTACTGTGTGTTATCAAAGACACTCATTTTATCAGGGTCCTATTTATTTGGCATAAATATGGTCAACTGCTAAAAATTAAAGATGCAGGGCAGGAAAAAAATAGTTAATAAACATGTATGGCTGAAAAATTACTCAAGATCGGAAGACACTTTACCAATATAGTATATTATGAAACATAATGTCACTGAGACACTTACCCTAGTTTAGGTTCCCCCAGAAGCAGATCCTGAGCCAACAACTTGGGTGCAAGTAGTTTATTCTGGAAGCCATCCCGGGAAGGATAAACGAAGAAAGGGAGAAAGTGAACGGGGAGGAGGGAAAAAAGTGAATCAAAGATGTGTAAGTGCGCCCCATTCCCCCAGAGACCAGGGGGAGAAGGGGCTCTGTTCCCCCAGGGAGCCTGGAGAAGCAAAGAGGAACAGGTCTCAGTGTCTTCTAACCGGAGGACCAACAGGCTAAGAGTTATCCCCTGACTCCCGTCTCCTGTGGTTGAGGGTCTCCTCCAGGGGCAATGACCTCTAATTCAGCAGAGCCTAAAGTCGAGAGAGCAGGAGATCCCCCACGTGGACCCCTGGGAGAGATGGTAAGGGGGCCAATGCTCTTTCTCCCCGTTGCTGCCTGGATGCTGCCTTGTAGCTACCAGGGGAACGACACCATATAACAGCCACTGGTTCAACGTATATGCTGTCTTGAAGGACAGTCCCTAACCCTGCGGGAAGTCACCCCCTCCCTGGCCTCTGCATGTATCCATCCAGTGAGAGGAATCGCCTCTCCCTCCAGGACTGCAGGACTTGGGTGTGATCGACTTGCCGCCAAGTGGCTGGTGTTACCACATCAGCGGGCAGAATCATTCTCTGCTGTGGGTAGCGAAGTCGGTAGCTGTAGCTCCTGCTCCCCTCCATCTCTTGGACACCTCCATCCCTGCCATCAGGACTGTGCTGTCCATGGCCTGTTGTGCAGGGCACTGGAGTGGCAGGCAAAGCCTAGGCTGGCTGCCCTCGGCTACAGACACCATCTCTGCGCCTGGTTGCTGAGCGCCTCTGCCTCAGTGATGCTCTCTGGGGATGGACATGGGGCTCAAGACCCACAGGCCTGTGTCTGCGCCCACAGGTCCCTCCACAGACCCCTCCCCACCTCCTTGCCACCACTCGTCCCACCTTGCCCCTTCCGGGCACCCAGACGAGGAGCCAGCCACCCACCCTGTCCAAGCGTCTGAGCGCAAAGGAGATGACCATGAAAGGCTCAAAGCTCTGCCAGCAGTCCTCACCGCGGTCCTTTATCCCGCCCCAGAGTTGGGCTGTCATGTGGCAGCAGTCCGTTTTCGGTTCATACTAAATTATCAACCAGACCCATTCGTAAAGCAGGCCCGTTCTCTCTCTACCAGCTGGTCATAGTAAACGTTCCGCGATGTCGCAGGTGTGAGCTGAGGAATGTTGGGAGTCCAGCCAGCGGGGGCAGGGGACTTGGAGGACTGGGTCATTTGTGTCAGTAGCTTACTGTGCCTCGGGACCTGCTCATGCCACGTCCCAAATGCACCTATCCCTGTGGGCTGGATGGCTGCTATGCTAGCTCCACCTGGTCACTTGGCGCCCCTCCCGGCCACTGCCTGTCAGAACGTCCTCTTAGTGACGTTGATGCCCCTCGTCGGGGCATTCTAGCTGCTTTAGAGAAAGGAGTGTCTCCAGGTCTCCAGCTGGTGTCCATTCCAACCCTCCCACCTCCCTTCCTCCCCACTCTGCCCAGGCTGCCCAGCCTGAGGAGCTATCCCTGCACAGACTAAGGGCCGGCTCTGCGCACCAAGATGTTAATCCTGAGATGGGAGCACCATCACATCCCAGACCCTCCCATCCAGCCGTACGTGCGCCCCTCCCACCCTCGTCCAGCAAACCCATTCTTGAACACAGAGGGGGATTCTGATGAACAAGCCGTTCCTCCTCTGGCTGCTCTGGGACTGCCCCCGCCGGGTCTGCGGAACTTGGCCGGTTGCTGGTCCAGAGGCAGTGAGGGGAGACGGGGCACAGCATGAGGAGCCCTTGAGCATCGTGTCTTTTAGCCCAGCACAGCCTGTCGTGGTCCCCAGGCCATGGAAAGCTGTGCTTCTCTAGCTAATCTGTCAGGGAATCAGAAATCCCAGTTTCTCGAAACCTCCACCCAGTGCCCCCTTCCAGGTCTCAGGGACTCTCTCCCCGCAGCCCAGCCCTGGACTCAGCCTGGGCAGAGGCCTGCCTGGGTGCCGGGCTCAGCTGCCCTGCAGACCAGCCACGTTGACAACCAACTCTGGGCCCTCTTGCTTCAGGGGACGGAGGTCTCTCCCGTGCTGCCACAGAGGCCTCTGCCTCTCACAGGGCCTTCACCTGTCGGCTCCCTGGACCTTTCATTCTCTTTCTTCAAGGCTTCTAGGGCAGTTAAGAAAAGTCAGCCGATTCCCCAGTCCTTATCACTGCCCCTGCCCCCGTCTCCTTCGGACGCTAGAGTTACTTCATAAGCCGATGCTTCCCTTGCACCTGCTCTGTATTCCATGCAGCACAGGTGAGAGTTGTAATCATCGTGAGGTACAGAGTGGGGGTTGTTACCACTTCATGTAGCACCAGCAATAACATCTGTGACGGTTCATTTTATGTGTAAACTGGAGTGGGCCACGGGAGGCCCAGATATTTGGTCAACATTATTTTGGGTGTGTCTGTGAGGGTGTTTTTGGATGAGATTAACATTTGAATCAGTAGGCTGAGTAAAGCAGATTGTTCTCCTCAATGTGGGTGGGCCTCACCCAATCCGTAGAAGGCCTGAATAGAACAAAAATGCCAACCCTCCCCCAAGTAAGAGAGAATGCTTCAGCAGATGGCTTCAGACTGGAACAGTGGTCCCCTGGGTCTCCAGCCTGCAGGCCCACCCTGCAGATTGGACTCACCAGACTCCATAATCATGTGAGCCAATTCCTTATAATAAATCTCTTTATACCTAGCCTATTGGTTCTGTTTCTCTGGAGAACCCTGACCAATACGGCAGCCTATGACCAGGCAGTGTGGCTGGTGAGAGACGTGAGTCCAGATTCGCTTCCTGTGTGTCTGCTTCCCAAGGTCACTTCTGAAAGCTACTGCCTTGGGTTTGGGCTCCCAGAAAGCCAACTCCGAGACAGGGCTTGGGTGCAGGCAGCGTATTTGGGAGGTGAGCACAAGAAGCACAGAGGAGGAAGTGGAGGGGAGGGGAGAGAGGCTGAAAGTAGAGGCCATGTTAATGAGTGGGCTGCCGCTGTGGGAACCTGGGGTTGATCCCCCTGGGGCCCTGTATTAGTTTCTGTGATGGCCACAACAGAGCACCACCAACTGGGGGACTTCAAAACAACAGAAATTTATCTCTCAATTCTGGAGGCAGAAGTCCAGGATCCAGGTGTCAGCAGGTTAGTCCCTTCTGGGGGCTTTTAGGGGGACCTGGTCCCGGCCTCCCTGCCAGCTCCTGTGTGGCTGCCAGTCCTTGGTGTTCCTTCCTGGGCTTGTAGGTGCATCACTCCAGTCTCTGCCACTGTCCTCACAAGGCATTCTCTCCCTTTCAGTGTCAAAATCTCCCTCTTTTTATAAGGACCCCAGTCACTGGGTAAGGGCCCATCCTAATCCAGAATGCCATCATCTTAACTCAATTACATCTGCTAAGACCCTATTTCCGAATGAGGTCACAGCCACAGGTTCTAGGAGTTAGGACTTCAAGATATCTTTCTGAAGGACACAACTCAATCCGTGATAGGGCCCTCTGAGAAACCCTCAGGACCCTGCCTCAGAAGTACCCCACGAGAGAGGGGAGGCCAGCTGCCCGCCACTCGCATCAGAGCAGATGTGACACCTCAGGGTCTCTCCTTATGTGGTGCTCGGATCCGTCAGTGGTCCTGGGTGTCGTCCTGACCCATCCATTCTGAGTCTACCTGTCATCATCCATGCGTTTCAGCAGCTGTCAGTAATGCCTCACCACCTTCGACACCTCACTTGGAATTGCCACGGCCTAGGAGGTAGTCCCTCAGTTTCTCATCAGCTGAACTTCCGTAGCGAGGCTCTGTTCTTATCAACTATATGGACACCCTGGAACATAGTTCCTACTGCACAGGCAAGATGAACTCTCTCTTATTTTATTTACCAGTTTTCAGCATCATGAGTTGGTGCTCTTGCATCCTTGAAAGCAAACCAATAATTTCTTTTAAGTATCATTACGAATTTATGGATTTTGAAAATCATACTTGATGTCTCTGACAGCAGACTGTCTTCTGCCTGCATCCAGGAACCTTTGGCCAGCTCTGTTAGCTTTCGAGCAGGCTGACGCCTCAGATCTGTCATGGCCCTTCGTGGTGCCCTTCCCCATTTCCCAAGGTGAGCAATCAGTGCCTTTTTTCCTGAATACGTCCTTCGCTGTGTCCCATGCGTTTTATTAGAAAGTACTTTCTTTTTTCATTTGCTTCCAAGGAGATTTGTCATTTCCATGTTGATTTCCTCTTGATCAAATCTTTGTCTAGGGATTTGTTTCTTAATTACTAAGAAATTGAGAGTTTTGGCCAGTGATGGTGATTAGGCATTTGAGCCCACAAATCTCTGCTTTTCAAAATTTGCTAAGATTTTAAATGCTCCATGGACATATGGAAGGAGCACACACTCTGTTCGAGAGATTACCTACTTATATTTATTATGTAAGGTTTTGGTGCCTTTTTTTAAAAAGAACTTTTTCCTCCAAAATAGTTTCAGACTCACAATAGGTTACAGAAATAGTCCAGAGAGCGCTCGTGTAGCCTTCGCCAGGTCCCTTCACTAGTGCCATCTCTCGCGACGGCAGCGAGGACGCCGACGTCAGCACACTGTTGTCACTAAACTGCAGACGTTGCTTGGATTTCACCAGTTTTGCATGTCCTTTTTGTGCTGTTTCTGTCAGTTCCGTCGCTGTGCTGACTGTGTCACCACCACAGTCAGGCTACAGCACTGCCCGTCACCACTGCAGAGGCCCTGGTGCTCTCCCTGTGCCCGCTCACCCGGCCCCACAGAGCCTGCGGATCCCGTCTGTTAGGTATGTCCAATTCTCAAAAACATACATGGTAAAATCCAGTTTTCCCTAAATTTCAAATCATTTAAAAAATTAATATCTGATGTTCAATGCACAGGTTAATTGCAGACTTTTATCTTTTTCACAAATTATGCTTTAAATCAATTCATAATGTTCATCTTTCTCCTGATTTTTCCCTTTATCCTGAATTTCAGTGTGTCTGAATGGAAAATCATATTTTCCGTTCCTTTTTTCTTTTTACGTGTGTTTACCTTATAAGGCTTTGTCCATATCTTCCTTTTCAACCTGTCTTCATCACTGTGCTTTAAGTTAGATTGTGTAGGAGCACGAACTGTGGTTTATTTTTTATGCCTCTTTGACAGTGTCTGATATTTTTTATAGGAAAATAAGTCCATTCACATTTAGTGTGCTGACTGATACACTTAATTTTGTTCCTTTTACTTTAAATAAATTGTGATTTATTTTACACTGTTGTTTTCTATTTTCCTTTTCTGTGTTTTTCAAATTGTCTTGTTTTGAAAGAAAACAAAGATTTGTTCAAATTGCTCTTTATTCAATTTTGTGTCTTTTTTTTTTTAATTTAAAAATTTCACATAATTTTACAGTTAATAAATGGTGGTTGGAGCTGACCTAGTGGTGGAGTGGTTAAGTTTGCATGCTCCGCTTTGGCAGCCCGGGGTTCACAGGTTCAGATCCTGGGGGAGGACTGTGCACCGCTTATCAAGCCATGCTGTGGCGGTGTCCCACATACAAAAAAATAGAGGAAGATGGGCACGGATGTTAGCTCAGCAACAATCTTCCTCAGCAAAAAGAGGAAGATTGGCAACAGATGTTAGCTCAGGGCCAATCCTCCTCACCAAAAAGATAGATTAAATAAATAAATAAATGGTTATCTTTCCATTCTTGACCGATAGACCATATTCCTACTTTTAAAAGTGTGATGCCGTGATACACTATTTCCCCACCAATCTGCTCTCTTTTCTCCCTGCCCTGCATCAGCCCTCCAGAGAGACCATTGCAAGGCTTTGCCTTCTCCCCTTTCTTTGCCCTAAATTCCTGTATTTTGCAATCAGTTATTTTAGTTTTAAACTATTGTTAGCATTTTATTTGTAGAACAAACCTTCTTTTCCAGGAGTCTTTATTTAGCACTTACATCACACACTCCTGGGCGCGTGTGTGTGTCTATATATCATTGCTCACCACCATTGCTGCTTCTTCACTCTTTCGTGCATCCGAAGGTTTGTGTGCTGTTGGTGGCGTGTCTCAGATATTTACCTCTGATGGGACACGTGGGTGATGAACTGTTTTGTTTCATCCGTGTTTTTTTTGTCACCCCGACCAGTGAGTGGTATCTCAGCTGGGTGGAGAATGACGGGGATGCAGCCCTCTTTCCTCAGCAGGGGTGGGGTGTTCTGTTGTCTGATAGCTTCTAGTGTGGCAGACAGAGAGTCCTGTGCTAGTTCGATCCTTTCATGCTTTGTAGGTAGCTTGTTCTTTTGGTCTAGAAACTCGTAGGATTTTCTGTTTATTGTTAGAGATTAGCTCTTTCATCAGGCTGTCAGGATCTGTGTACATGTGCACATGTGTTTATCATCCTGGAACTTGACGAGCCTTTTCAGACTCCTGGACACCATCTCTCCTCAGCTGAGGGAAGTCTTCTTCAGTTACTTGTATTTCATACCCTCTCCTCCATCTCTCCTTTTTTTAACATCCTGGAACTTCTATTATTTTCCCGTTAATTCTTCTTTATGTATTTTCAATGTAGCTTCTTTTTTTCCCTTGTGATTTCTGTCTCAATATTTTTACTCCGTGCTTTGAGGTATCTTATATTCTAGTCCAGTAATCTGGATGTTCTCCTCTAACTCAGCAATTAGATTTTTCTTTTAGCTGCAAGAAGTCGTTTTTGTATTGCACTTAAAACTCCATAAGTGCATTTTTACCTTTTGGGGAAGAAAGTATACTCTCAGAGGAAAAGATACTCTGCTTCACAATTTACAGTATACTTTAAGGGGATTTACACTGGTTAAAATGATTGTTCCATTATTTTATGGCGCAAATGGAGAGGTGACAGGAGATGCAGGAATCTGGGGGACTGGCAGCCCTCCTCTCTTACTTCACAACCACTCTC
Organism: Diceros bicornis minor; assembly: GCF_020826845.1. Classification (NCBI taxonomy): domain Eukaryota; kingdom Metazoa; phylum Chordata; class Mammalia; order Perissodactyla; family Rhinocerotidae; genus Diceros; species Diceros bicornis. The sequence continues at coordinate 85,184,412 of NC_080748.1, read as the reverse complement.
GTAACGTCTGCCCTGTTCACCCCCCTCATTCCAACTCCCCATCGCCTCCTTTCTAGAACATGCCTGCCCGGCCTAATTCAAACTCGGTCGGTCCGTTCATGGCACTGGAGTTCTTGCCCCGTCCCCGATGGTTTTCTGTTAACTTCCCATCCCTTTTCTGTCTTCCCTCTCCTTTCCACTGGTCCCTTCCCTCCTCTGTGACAAATTCTCTGGTTCTCCAGCCCCTCACCCCCACGTCCCCCAACTCCCAACCTTTAAAAATCCCTCCACAACCCGACTTGTCTTCAAGTTGCTGTCCTGTAATCGCCTTCCCATCACTGACTCCCCCTCCCACATCACTCCTGCTCTGGGTGAATTCCGTCACTGGTCTGTGGAAACGAGCCTCTGAACGGGGAGCGAAGCTGCTGTGTGTGGAGCGCAGTTGTGACGACCTGGCTGGTATCAGAACCTCCCCGGGCTGACTGGGAAAGATTCTCACCCCTTCTTATTTCCAGAAGAGCACAAATAGGAAGTTCTGAGACAGGCTTTTCACACTGGTTCTTAACAGCCTTGGAGTTAAGAAGCCCTTGGAGAATCTGATGGAAGCCAAGAGAACTCTCCTCGGAGGCAGAGAATTTCAGAGGGCTCTTGGATTCCCTGGAGCGTGTCCAAGGGCCTCAGACGAAGACCGTGCAGGCTCGAGAGCACTGTGAGCAGAAGGCATATCCTAGGGCCGAGGAAACCTACTTGTAAAAAAGCCACAGGCATTTGAAGATTAAACTATTCCAGTAATTTTTGTTTGTGTAAATCCTAAGGATGACAGTAGACAAGGCTTGTTGGAAAACAAGACGTTTTACAAACCTCTTTTCTCCTCATTGAATTGACGTTGGGGATACAGACGAGCACGTTCTTAGCGCCCTTACCTGGATTTTATATAAAATCACGGAGGCAGGTAAGGACTCTGCTGATTGGCTGTAAAGCCTGAAATAAACATCGGCCTGAAAAGTGGGTGGTGCACCGATTTTTCTTTAAAAATACCCATTGATTTTTTTACCTATATTTCATGCAAAACTTTAAAGAAAAATTTCCATTGGAGAAGCGCTTTCTAAAAGAGAACAGACGTAGATGCCAACAAGTAAATATTTGGTGACATAGTTAGCTGCCTACCATGTTTTATACTGGGCCAGCAAAATCATCTTACATGAAAATGTTTTGCTTTATAAATGGCTTCATCCATTCGGGTGTAAAGTCTACTTCCAAAGGGAAACATTTTTCATTTCCTCCATTTTCTGTTCTTTTGACTTATTCCAGAAAAAAAGTACACCAAGTGAACTATGGGTTTGATTAATTGGAACCCAGTTTTTAGAAGCCACAAGTTATAGAAAATAGAGAAGTCCCTTAGGGAACAGGGCCTTTGTGCTTGTCCAAGTACTAAATTTCATTAAGATTCTGCCCGGACAGTGAGCAAATTAGCCTGCGGTGGAAAAGCCTCACTCCCCACAGAAGAATTTCTGATGGAGGTGGCTCCCTTAGCTCAAGGAAACAGAGTAGAGATGAAGGTGACAAAGTAAAATGTGGGTTCGAAGAAGAGCTGAGAAAATATGGCAAGAAGCACGAGCCCAGTAGAAAGTGATTAATGTGAAGGATTAAGAAAGAGGATGAAAAGAGAGACCCAGGCTGAGCAGAGGTGGTCCTAACACAGCGTGAGTGTGGGACGCCAGACATGCTCAGTGGACGGTAAAGATGACAGAGTAAAGTGTGAGGATAAGGAAATATGTCAAACGAAGAAAAACAATAGACATACGTGTGTTCACAGCAGCATTATCTATCCATGTGGGAAACTGGAAAATGTTCACGTCATTGGGAAAGAGCTTGGTGAGTTAGAGTAGTGACTTTATGGACCATTGTGAAGTCAGTGAGACGGTAAATATGACGAGAGTGGAATAGTATGTATAAAATAAAGCCAGAATTATGTATACAATGACATCACTAGACACCAGCAAGAGAGCAGACGGGCCATGACTGGGAGCCGAGAACAGTGAGGAGGTTGTGTCTTAGCTCTGTGCAGGTGCCGTCTTAGTCCTCCCCGAGGTGGGGAGACAGCGCGGGCATTTCCCACAGGGAGATGGAGAAGCTGTGGAACAGGCAAGTACAGAGCTGACTGCACAGTTCCCTGAGAAGGGATCCTGTCTGTTGTGGCGCTACAACCCACCCTTCTACACCCTGCTCGGTCGTGCTGGGACCGGGACCCTGCAAATCTGTTCTCCCTCATCCGCTGGTCCCTGGTGAGTCTGCCAGAGCGGGGCGCACACAGAAAGGGGCTGGAAGACGGGAGGAGGCCCCATTCTGCCAGGCCCGCCCTCAGCTTTCAATTCTGACAGCCCAACCTCCCTCTTGCTTCCCCAGCCCTGGTGGGCAGCTGCCTCCTCAGGATTGCCCTGTGCAACCTCAGTGCCCCGTGCAACCTCAGCAGTCCTCTGATACCTCACATTCACCAACAACTCGTTATGTGTTCAAACAGCCAGTATGGCTTCTGTCCTCCTTGTGGGACACTGGCTGACACAGGAATCTGAAGAGTGGAACATCCAGTCAAGCCAAGCGAGAGATGGCTTAGATGCAAAGAGCTGAGGAAAACTTCAAGTGAAATTAGGAGCCAAGAATACGTGGGGTGGAATAATCAGCCCACCAGACAAATCATTAAGCAAAAAGAAGAAACAAGAGAGCAGTTGTATTGATAAGGAGAAATGCCTAGGGACCCCACTTTCTAAAATAAGGTGCTAGGGGACACCCAGAAACAAAGGTTCTGCCAGGACCCCCTCGTCACCACATCCAGGCTAACAGAAGGAGCCTCATTTGGAAGGGGTGCCGAGCATCTTTCTCTTCCCGCCATAGAGAGGGAGGCGTGTGCTTCACCCAAGCAAGAGAGGGGACCTGGGGGGACCCACTCAGAGCTTCAGATGCTCCCTGAGTTGGTGGGGTGCAGCGACAGGTTCCTGAGCACCTGCGGCTGCCATGGGAACAGCTGGTGCCCTGAGTGTGGTGGGACGAGGAGCAGTTACATTTTCCCGGAGCTGCACGAGGACCCTGAATGCAGACTTGGGAACTTCTGAAAGGGTTACCTCCGAAGCGGACCTCTGGAGAGGTGAGGTGACACCAAAAGGAGGGTCTGGGGGGCCCCCTGATGCCCAGGGGTCATCGTGCACGGTTGTAGGAGGCACCGTGCAGACCAGAGAACTGTAGGTAGAGGTCCCCAGAGGGCCTCTTGGAAGGACCCACACAAGCACTGCCCCTCGGCAGAAGAGCCAATTCTACCCACAGGAGGGAACTTCCCCTGTCTCACCTCTCTCCCTTCCTCTGTCGTAAAGAGGAACCGGGGCAACCTGGTGATGGGGAGGGGGAGAGAAGTCCAGGCAGGAAGGAGCAAGAAGGCAAACACCCCACCCCCTCCAAGTCCAGGGCCAAGGCTGGGATTGGGCTGGGGAGGAGAGAAGTTTAAAACTGAACAAGAAATGGAAGGCTTAATGTTAGGATGGACTGGGATTTCTTTATACGGAGAAAATGTGATTTTTTGTTACTATCTGACCACGACCAGAAAAGCGCCAGCTTCCCCCCTCCATGTCCTCCAGCGCGTTCCTGTGTCCGGGACGCCCACAGAGAGAGAGGGGACAGAGCTGCTTGAAGGGCTGTGGGAAAAGGAAGAAAGGCACTGTCTGTTTTCATCCCCCTGAGGCCAGCTTATTGATAAACTGGAGACCCTTTTCTGTGAAAAAGAACGTTCTGACAACATGGGGATGTCAGCATGCAGCTAGAACATGGAACCGGAAACGACAAGTCGTCCTGGACTCCGGGACTGAGGGGAGGGCATGGCCGGGGACAGACCTCAGCCATCTTGGCAGCACGTGGGACAGTGATGGACACCCGGCTGTCAGAGCTTGCTGGCCGGGAGGGTTTTCACTCCCTGTGCTGAGGCAATGCTCTCTGGGGTCCCCTCACAGACCTCCCAAGAGGGGACACTTGTGCTTCCGAGACTTGAATGACTGGTCCCCACGACCGTTGTGTTTTTCTAACTTAGTTAATAAGTTGGCGTTCTGAGTCTCACCTATCGCAGGTTTGGTTCATCTGAAACCACTGACTCCTACGCACGGCCAGGCTCCACTTTCCGGGCCTGCAAAGTTTGGGTCCAGGCTTCAAACCATGTTTCTAGATGAGTTACCACCTTCTGGTGAGGCGGCTCTGCCCACCTTGGTCTGAAAACGTCCCACCTCCTCTCGTTTCTCCTCCGAGTGCGTTCAGCATGGACCTGGGTTTGTGAGTTGACTACACGTCAAACCATGTACTCGTGGCTGGGAGAGTGGTGAGGAAGGCACGGCCCTTTCCTCTGTCTGTGCTGGCCCCTCGCGGCTGTTTGCCAGTTAACCAGGGACTGCACGCCCTGCCCTGGGCACCACAGACTCTGTCGCCATGATCTCTGAAGGGCAACCTCTCCACTTTCACCCCCTAGGCTGGCGATTTTGGAGGGCAGGGTGGCTAGTGGAGATGAGGGCCTCAGGGAAAGCGGGGGGCTGCGGGGGGCATGTTTCAGCACCGACCCAGGCACAACAGAGCCTATCTTCAGTCATATCAGCGTCTCACTGTATTCCGTATGTCACGGTTACCGCAGCTTCTGAACAAGCTGATAGGATGGATCCAAGTATTGGATTGACCTGCTCGTCAGGTCAATGATTTGCTGTCATGTAGAAAAAACTCAAGCTATGTTGACAATTTCTATAACAAGGATATACTAAGCTTAAGACGTGTACACCATTTTTACGTAAGGAATTTATTTGTAACACAGGCGTCCAAAACCCAGACTCACAGAGTAAGACTTTAAATTCATTCTCACTGGTACATTAAAATTACTCTCCCTGTGCCTGCATATCTTACACCTTAATAATTTTTAATGTTCTCTCCTCAAGCTAATATTTACTATTACAAAACAGTAGAAGCACCCAACACAGATGCGGTTACAGCCATCCAGAGACTGAAAGCCGCGGGGGCAGCTATTCAGGAACAAATGAGACACTCATCTCCCAGACAATGGGCCAGGCAACCAAGATATTTGATACTTGCCCTGTCACACCCCCAAATACAACCACCAAACCTGTTATAAGCTGGGTTTAGAGCAGTGGTTGCCATATACTTTTACTCATGAAAAATATGATAGCCTGGCATACTTTTAATTTGACATCTAAAGGTTTTCATTATAAATTAAAATAGTTGCAAAGGACGTAATTTTCAGTGTTTCATAAACACTGATGTAAAAATTAACTCATACCACTCCTTTACTGGTATCCAGTGGAATCTATAGACCATACAAATTTCACACCTGTTATTATCCATTTAAAAATATACTGACGAGTTCTTCTTTAAAAGTCTGTAATTTTATATCTTATATTTTCCTTAAAATTGTATTTCTAACACACTGTCTCCACAGAATTTATCTTAATGTGATATACTTTTATATTTGAAGGACTTTTATTAATCACTCTAGCATACTTCTCTGCAGGCAAAATAAATATATATATGGAAATATATATATTTTAAATGTGATCATAAAGCTCTAGATGTCAAAAACATTCTAGATTGTTATCATTATAATTTTTATTAGTCCACAATTGATAAAAACAATGCAGCATACTAATTTTTATATCTGAGTATTAAATATAAAAAAATAATTCTGGAAATGATTGTTTTAATGAGATGGATGGGGCTATTTTACTTTTTCAATTAGTTCCCGTGTCCATGGATAACTATTTCCTATCACTAGCCTGAGACAAAGTTTGGCATTTGTGTTAAAGTTTTCTCCTTTACTAAGGAAATTCGACCTTGGGTTAACATCTCAGCTTTACAGAGAAAGCTCTGTAAAGCTGTCACCCTGTGTCGCCAGGTTACATTGCCTGTGATGAGTATGACCACTGCCCGGTGTCCTGCGTCTAGACTGGGAGGACTTGAATGGTGGGGACCACTTCTAACTAGGCGTGTCCCCGCCCTGTGGACTGTAAGACCTGCAATCCTGTGTGCTGCCTTGACATCTCTGAGCCTTGCAGGCCCCAAAGGCCTAACCACAATGTCCCCTCTCCTCACCCGATATGCCCCCCACACAGCAGGAAAGCCTCCCCACCTGGCTGGTTCCCCCATCAGCTGGAGCAGGACTCCACCTGGTCCTCAGCCCACTGGGCATTATTCAACAAGCCAGTCACATCCTCCTGTGGGGACCAGTGATCACCCCACCCTTTCGTTACAACAAAGCCACCTCCCACAGCCACGCTGGTTCATTCTTTTCCCGAGTGCAGCCCCGTGTGGCCCCAAGTGCTGTGTCCTGCCCTCCTCCCGGGCTGTGAGCACATGTGACTAATGAGCTGCTGTTGGTGTGTCCAGTGTTTAGGGCAGGGGCTCCTCTCCTCACCAACAGGTGACCAGAGCACCCTGGAAACCATTCCCCAGAGTTGGTATAAAGGTGGCAGTGCCTATTTAGGACCTGGGTTTTCAAGCCCGGGTTGCTCCTCATGCCTTCCTGTGTAAGACTCGTTTCCTCGAACAGAGACTGGCCCCCCAAGTGCTGCATGGACGCTGCAAAGACCCCTCCTGTAAGAGAAGTGCCCGACCCCGCTCGGGGGCACGATGTGTTCCTGCCACGTCCCTCTCTGCGTGGCCCTGCTGCTCTCAGGAGTCCATGTCTAGTTGAGCCCCAGGTGACCCCTGAGGGGGCGTCGCAAGCACCAGTGTCATCCCTTTTAAAATGTTATCAATATAAGTGCTGAGAAGCCTTGTCCACAAAAAGAAACAGCAGTGGAGGAGTTATGTGCCAAAAATAACTTATGTTAAGTGGACAAATTACTGGAAAGACTGAAACTAACAAAGCCCATTCAGGAAGAAATCATCTGAATAGCCATATGTATATTAAATAAATTGAATTTATAGTTAAAAACCTTCAAACAAAGAAAAGAAAGGCCCAGGTGACACAATTAGGATTCTTAATCCAGGAATGTAAACTGGTGCAGCCGCTGTGGAAGACAGCATGGTGGTGCCTAGAAACGTAGAATCAGCACAGGATCCAGCAATTCTGCTTCGGGATATATGCCCGAAAGAACTGAAAGCTCAGACATTTGCACACTCGTGTTCACAGCAGCACTATTAGCAATAGCCGAAAGGTGGGAGCAACCCAAGTGACCATCAACAGATGAATGGATGAACAAAATCCAGTGCATACATACAATGGGATTTGATTCAGCCTTAAAAAGGAAGGAAGTTCTGACATGTGCTACAACATGGAAACTTGAAGATATGCTTCTCAGTGAAATAAGCTAGACAGAAAAGGACAAATACTCTATGATTCCACTAATATGCGGGACCTAGAGTCATCAAATTCATAGAGACAGAAAGTAGAAGGGTGGGTGCCAGGGGTGGGAGGTTGGGGGATGGGGAGTTAGTGTTTAATGGGGATAGAGTTTCAGGTTGGGAAGATGAGGAAGTTTTGGGGATGGATGGTGGTGGTACTTACATTACAATGTGAATGAACTTAATGCCGCTGAACTGTACACCTAAAATGGTTAAAATGGTAAATTTTATGTTTCGTACATTTTACTACAACAAAAAAAGACTTCTTCATTACAACTAACTTTTTAAAAATACACAAAACTCTTATTTTGGTTCCAAAAAGCGTGCTCTATGTCTAATCAGCTCATTTCAGTAGAATCTGGTAGAACCTGGTCCTAGTAGATTGGATCTCTGTGGAGCCAGCAGCTCTGTCCTGTGGCCACAGATCACCTCCCAACATCAGAGCTGGGAATTCTGCAGACATGGCTGTGGCCACAAGACAGATGGAGACAAGCGCCTGAGGAGTGTGACTTATCCTGGAAAAGCACCTAAAGCCCCTGATGAGTCACTAGTGCCGTTGGGGTTATTCATGGGGTTCCACGTACCCAAGCCGGAAGGGTGGGGCAGAGGTAAATGAGAGGGCAGGAGCGGCCGCGCCTGAGAGGTGGTGGGCCTGTTCAGAAGACTGGGCAGATGTATTTGCCTCTTCTCAGAGAACATCTAGAATTCTCAAGGAAAGATGGTGTGCATTAGAATCTTCTGTCTCCCCAAGTTCAGAAGAGGCACTGTTCTCTGTATGAAAGCAGCGGGAATTGACGGTTCTGCTTGCTCTGGAAGTACCTCTACCCTGTCAGCGTGCGTGGAGTGGACTGGGCGTGAGCAGAACGTGCAGCTCCACATTGGTGTTTTCCTCCCTGCTCACACCTTCAGTGGAAAGGTCCTGAGAAAAGGCAAAACCAGTCCTGCTTGCTTTTACGCTATTAACCTTGGTGCTGTCTCCTTCCCAGCTCTTCATCACTTTCTGATCTCATTTTCAGACAGCACTGAAAAGATACTGGAGTTGGTAACACGCAGATCACCTCTGGACTGGTGGGATGTGATAGGAACGTTGCTGAGTTTTGAGAAGACGCCTCCTGGCTTCAGGGAAGAGCTGGTTCTGCCGAGGGAAGTTACACTCTACTCTCTCTGTCCGTCCCAACATTGACGCTCAGTTAGGACTTGGGGATTAATCACTGCAGCAATTTAATGTAATGTGGACTTAATATGTGTGAGAATAAAAATTTTATCCACAACGCCTTTCATTGATCAAGAAGAGACCTCCCTGACTCGAGAAATGTCTTAAGATTTCCATTAGAATACTCTGTGTGCTAAATACAGATTCTGAGTGCCTGTAAATTACACAGTTCTTACATCTTCCTTACTCTTTTCTGAGTATCTAGCTACAGTTATACTGTTTATAAAACTCCTGAAAAGCTATATATCAAGTATCATAATAATTTCACACAATAAAAAATAGGTTTATGGTATCGAATGTTGGTGAGGATGCAGAAAAACAGAAGCTCTCTTATGCAGCCAGTGGGGGTGTAAGTTGGTACAACCTTCCTGGAAACCTGTTTGGCAGTATCTCCCTAAAATTTAATATGTGCATACCCTATGACCCAGCAATTCTACTCCTAAATATGTGTCTACCAGAAATGACTAATGTGCACCAAAGACACATACAAGACCGTTCATAACAGCATACCCCATAGTAGCCCAGAAGTGCGAGCAGCCCAAATGCCCAGCAGCAGTATGGATAAACCAACGCGGCATATTCACACAGCGGACCGCTGCATTGCAGTGATGTGTGCTACACACTACACCACGTCACGTGGCTCCACTCAGAACGGGGACAAGCTCCTGAACACAATGCTGAGCAAGAGCGCAGACACATGATACAGTTCAATAATATGAAGTTTAAAAACAGCAAAACTAACCTATGATGAAACAAGTCAGAGCACCTACTCTGGGAGAATAATTCCTGCAAAATGGTTGAGGGAATCTTCTGCTAATACGCTACATCTTGCCCAGGGGATGCTCCACAGATGTGTTGCCTTTACAAAAACTTTTCCAGCTGCACATTTATGACTTGTGAACTTTTCGGTACAGTCCAGTTCCAAGGTTGACTTAAAAATCCATCTATATCCTTTAAAGTTTATTTGTAGACAGTTAGGAATTTGTTTTGAAACTAAAGAATACATAAGTGAAGTTAATGAGTGATAAAGATCCTATATGATTCAAGGATTTGGATCCTATAAGAGTCAAATATTCAATTAAATATTTGTTTTTAATAAATAAGCTGAAATTTGTGATCTTACAGTTTTTTTAAGACGTCCATGAGCAGAATAGTGAAAAAGCTGTTGTGTACCACCCCCTATTGGCCATCACCAGTAAGTGCAGAGTGGAATCAATAAGTGAAATTAGATCGATTGCTGGCTCTAACTCATCTTTGCTCGTAGGAGTTATAAACGGCATTACAGTTTAGTAGAAAAAGTGAAAAAGAGGTTGGAGTTGTAATAATTGTGTCTGGTAAGTGGACAGAACACCTTTGTGCCTCATTCCTCATTTAACCATCTGGGCACTCATGGGACCAAACCCCTCCATTCCCGCCTTGGAAGCACAGTGCCAAGTTACCCGAGAGGGAGGCAGCGAGGACGAGAGCCCAGGGCTGCATTCCATCGTATTCTGCAGTCCGCCTCTGCATTAGTCATGCTCGATGCAAAACAGATGCTCCCTGAAAGCGCACCCGTCTGAGTGCAACGGGGCCATTGGAGGGAATCCAGGGGTCCCTGGAATAAATATGCGTTCCCTCGCATCACAGCTTGTTAAAAGAACCTGAGGCAGGCTTGATGTTGTTTTTCCAACGTCTGGATTCTGGCTTTTCCTTCGTTGGTAACCATCTCAGCAGCTCCGGGGTCAGTAGTTAGCTCCAGCCCCTCCTAACCATTGGGACAGTGTAGAGACATAAGCTCGAGGATCCACACGAGGGCTGGACAACAGTGACAGCTTTAACACGATGAAATGGTCGGTCAATCCCTTCACCTAGACGGGTTGGCACTCTGGTTGAAAGCTACTCTTTGCTTTTCTCTCTGCAGCCCTCACTGCCCGATGTTCATGAAGGGGTGCAAAGGAACCATCGCAGGGCCCACTTCTGGAGCTTCTGGAGGAATCTGCCCATCCCGGGGCGCCCCCACTCTGCACCCCTGCCGGGTCCTCTTGGGAGGGCCGCCTCCCTTCCTAATTGGCTGCCAAATGCTCTCTGTCCAGGCTAGCCTTTGGGTTCCCTCAACGGTCCCTCGCTGTCCCTATTGAAATCTCCTGCTGATGTGAAAACAAGGTTGGGTTTGCCATCCCCCCAGGGTAATTTCTAATATGCAGCACAGAAAAAGAAACCTTGAACAAGACTGAATACTAGAGAGATGGACAGAAAGGGGAAAGGCAAACAGCTTATATGTTAAACTGAAGAACACGTTACATGTTTGTTTATTTTTATTTTTAAATTTTTATAACTGTGGTAAAATATACGTAATATAATATTTACCATCTTAACTGTTTTTAAGCGTACAGTTTTGTAGTGTTAAATGTATTCACATTGTTGTGCAACCAACAGAACTTTTTCATCTTGCACAGCTGAAACTCTGTCCCATTAGACACAACTCCGGGCCCCTCCCGTGGCCCCCAGCACCCACCACTCCAGGCCCGTCCCTATGAATCTGACGACCCTAGACCTCCTGTAAGTGGAGTCCTGCGGGAGTCGTCTTTTTGTGATGGGCTTATTGTTATACATTTATTTTTAACAAGAACGCCTTGAAGGAATTTTCAATAACTCCCCCTGTTTCTGGAAAACCAGTTTCATAAACTCCTCTCCTATTCCCTCTCCGCAATGTTTTTTCTCCTCCTCTCTGCTTAAACCCTTAATTCAACTACTTCTTCCTGTCTCTTGCTCTCAGTGCATTTTATTCTTCCGTTCCCATTTTTTCCTCTTTCTTCCTGTTTTCCACAGCACAGCCGGAAGGAAACTTTAGGGAAGGAACATGCAGCAGGTGACTGACTGAAGCTTGGCTGGCGGTGGAGGGAGGTACCTGCACCTTCCTGCTGTGATGCACCTACAGCTCCAGGAGGGCTCTCTCACCCCCAGGGGGCAGTCCTCTCTCGGGAGAAGGATGGGAGCTGCCTTGAAGAAAATGGAAAAGGCTCACTGACAAGACAAATGTGATCAGGTCCCAGGAGGCCCCCAGGGACTGCGAAGGAGGGGGGGGGGTCCTGGGTCAATACCTGGCCAGGTGGGAAGGGGAAGCTTCCAGAGGGTGGGCAAGAGTGGGCGCTGAGAGGGGCCAGAGGCCAGCTTGGTCCCAAGAGAGGGCCGGGTCTGTCCTGAGGGGAGACACCCACGGACACACGGTGGTGAGGTCAGCACCCACGAGCACGTGGGGCTGCACCAGGTGGCCAGGTTGGGCACCACAGTGACCAGACCGAGGGCAGAGAGCCAGAGTCTGGTGGGGTCTGGGGTCTGGAGAAGCTGTGCTCCTCAGGGTCATGCACAACCCAAGGGAAGGGTAAGGAGCCTCCCAGGATGTACGTTAGGGGCTGAATTGTGTCGCCCAAAAGGATACGTTCACACCCTGACCCTCAATACCTATGAACATGACCTTACTTGGAGAGAAGGTCTTTGCAGGTGTAATTGGTGAGGACGAGGTCACATTGGACTAGAGCAGACCCTGACCTAACATGACTGGGGTGGAAAGTGAGTCCAATTTCCCCATCTTCCATGTAGGTTGAGGTTTAAATTCGATTCCCAACAGAGAGAGAAAGCTAAAGACTTTTTAGAAACTCCTATTTTCAATAGCAAAGTAGAGAAGATACATAAAGAGCTTCAGATTCATCTTATACTTTGCGTTTCCTCCCTCATGTTTGTTTCTCTTTTATATAACCAAGTGATGACTGAATTGGCATTTTCTTGTGGACGACAGGTAGGATTTTCTATTTTATAGAGTCCACTCCTACATGAATGAAAGCAGGCGAAGTGGTGACTGAGCTGTTTCTCTCTTGTCTGTTTATTAAGTAACAATGTAGCCAATCCTTCCTGTGCACCTACTGCGCGCAGGCGCTGTGCAGAGAGCTGGGAACCCGATGGCGGCAGATGGACGTGGTCTGCATCCTCACAGAGCTCGTCTCTGCTCGCACCGTCCTGCACGTGCCCCCTCTCCTTCTCCGTGGTCTTTTCTTCTTTCCTATGTAAACTGAGCACTTTAAAAATTCATGATGTTACATCACATTTTATGTAATCTTAGGCAAGTTACTAGTTCTCCAGTTTTCAATTTATCATAATATAGGATTCAGCCTGATGCTGTCTGATTTTGATGGCATAATTGAGAGCATCTTGGAGATTTTCCCTCCTAAACATTAATTTCATATTTGATTTATAATGAAGTTGCATAAATATTTATAGATGATTGGAAAAGTATGTCTGTAATAAGTAAAGAGATAAAATGTGATGGTTTCCATTTTATGGAACAAGAAAGAAAGAAAGAAACTGTTAAACTTGCCATCTTTCCATTTAAAATTTGTGTTTACTCTTGGCAAGGCAGTAAGATGAAATGAAAGAACTCAGTCTTAGCCATGTGAGTTCAAAATGGGGTGAGTCATGGTCATGTAGACTACGTCCTAAAAATATGGGGTGACATCCCCACATGAAGACAGAGCGAGCCGGTAAACAGGGAAAATGGAATCCCAAGTGAAGTCATAGCTTCAGAATCCTTTCTCAACAAAGAGTTGAGAGAGAGCACCAAATGTTCTCCAATGACCTCATTTAACCCAGGGTCCTTCGGGAACTCGCTGAGGAATCCTAAAACATGAATGAGAGGGTAGTGAGCCAAGACGTGGGCGCGAGGGCAGCAGCTGTGACAACTGCGGCTTAGGAAAAGACAATCCGCCTCCCCACTGTGATGGTGCGTGCCACCAAGGCCCCGGTAGATGCTTCCATTGCATGTGACCCCACTGAGCAATGACACCAAGATTGGACCGGACAAGGCAGAACCAAAGCTGGAACAAACGCTTAGAAGTGAACTACTAGCCACAAGTAAAACTCAGTGGCAACAGAACCCTGTGCTCCTAACATTTTCAAAAATATCATAGCTCTTCAGATTATCTTCTACCCCACAATTTTTTGAGGACCCATATGTGCTGCAGTGTTCTGGGTACACCTAGTTGGAGACTCTGCCAGCGGCTGAGTTTGTCTATTCCAGTTGTGCATCCCAGACCTGGGGAGATAACCACAGGATGGGTGGAGGGACCCACTGGGCCCCCTCTCAGGTGAGAGGGGCCTGAGCTAGAACTTGACCACCTGACCTCCAGAAGCCCCTGCTCTGACTGGTGGCTGCAGTGATGCTTGGGAATTAGTGTCAGTCCAGAGCCAGTGTCCAGTGATCCCCCATATGTCCAATTATTTCCCTATCCCCAGTGCACAGTCGCCCTGGTAAAAGGCCGTGTTCTCTTTGGAGGAGGCTGGGAGGAAGACGAACAGTATACAATTCAGGCAGCGTACTGGGGTCCTTCCTCAGAGCGACCCGGCCTCCTCTTCACTCCAGGGCTCCCGGGTCTGTGAACTGCACGAGCCTGAGAATTGATTGCGGGGCCATGATTCTCTGTTTTTATGATTCAAGTTAGGCTTTTGTTCACTCGACCTAGAAGTTGTCTGTTTATACAGATCAAGTGAATTTAGTAGGCTTCCCATCTACTTCGCTTCCAGAACACCATGATCAACTAGCCAATGCCACAGGTCTCTGCACGTCAGACTGCTCTGGTTGCAGGTTTGACTCTGCTGTCCATTACATGACCACGCCCACTTTGCCATGGCAGTTGGGTGCCCCCGCTTGGCCCTGCCACCCGGATCCAGTGACCCCCTGCATTGGGTTTCTCAGGTCAGCGGCGGCAGTTCCCACTGTCAGATCCAGCCCTCAGAGAAGAGTGAGCATGGAGCTCTTCCAGGATGCTGGGGCCCCCATACAGACTCACTGCCCACAGTCCTGGTGAAAGGTGTGCCAGGGTGCACAGGTCTCATGTGACAAGTCCACTCTAACTTCCCAATCTCCCTGAGCCTTCAGATACCTCCTCCTAGAGCATACCAGGGCAGCTCTGGCATTTTGACTTCCTCTAATACAGGCCACCTCTGGGTCCATGTTTTACACAATCAAACAGACCAAGCAGCCCTTTCTGACCCTCAGACTAAAACACTGAACCCACCATCTCTGCCCAGTGGGCCCATATCAATAAATTCGGCCTGGTTCAATGTTGTATTCCTTCCACCATCATTCCTCTCCCTTAATATCCATTCCCACACATATTCCCTGGATTTCTGTCTGTGTAAATTGGGAAAACCAGCCAGTTCTTTTGGGGGGTAGTGCACTCCTCTTGGGCCACACTGAACCTCACCCTTCAGGGCCTGGGGGAATTGAGTTATAGGTCTAGAAGAAAGAGGGGCGACAGTGGTGCAGAGGAGATCCGGCAGAGCCTGCAAGGCAGTGTCTGAGGTCTCCAGACAGGTGGGGGCACAGCAGAACTGATGGGTCCAGCGCCCCCAGCTCCATCTGGATCTGACCATGCGTTCCCTTCCCACTTCTTAGGATTCCATCAGAATGGGTAATTTTAGTACAGCTCGGAGAGGGCCACGGCAGAGTACACAAGTGGTTTCCGGACACAGAGTGGAGTTCCTCGCCCGGTTTAGATGGAGGCTAAGGAACGCCTTGTAGACGAGAGAGTCCTGAGCTGGGTCTTAATGAATGACAGGACCGAGGGAAGTGGGGGATGAACATCTAGACAGAGGACAGAATCAGGAGAGGCAGAGCCTGGTGTGTGTGTGTGTGTGTGTGTGTGTGTGTTGGAGTAAACAAGTGTCCCTATTGTTGCTGAAGTTTAAATTATGAAGCAAGAAATCATAAGGAATAGTACTGGCTCACATTGCTGAGCTCCCATGAGGTACCAGGCACTATTACAAATTGAACATACTCATATTAGCTCATTTAACCCTCACGAAAACCCTGAAGTATTCTTACTGTTGTTGTTATTTATTATCATCAGACCCATTTTCCAGAGGAGGAAAGTGAGGCTACAGAGGGATTAACTGCCTGTCTATTCTGGCTTCAGAGCCTCAGGACTTCTCCACGGTGGAGGACAGTGTCTGGACCGGGAGCCCGGAATGGTGGAGAGCGGCGGAACGTGTGCCCTCGTGTGATCTCTGCCACGGTCACTGCAGAGCACGGAAGTCACATGTGCGTGTGGACTCCAGACGCGTCACTCGGGGCTGCAGGAAGGTGGGTCTGAGGAACAAAATGAAGCAGACGGCCGATTTGAGACCATTGCCGCAGTGCAGGAGGGGGAAGCCAGAGCGGGGAATGTGGAACGGGGGCGACTCAGTGAACATTTTAGGGGACAGTATTTTCAGAACTTAGTTGCTTATTGAACGTGGAGTTGAAGGAAAAGGAGGTGAGGTATAAACCCCACAGTCACGGTTTGGGTGGCTTAGTGAGTGAGTCAGTGGCTAGGAGGGAGAATAAGGAGCAGGCATAGGACTGGGAGTCGGTGGCATCAGGTGTATGTAGTTGAAGGTTTAATTTTTCTGGCTATACTTATTCATGTCAGTAACTCAATCATATTTGTTTATAACCGTTAAGACACTGCTCCACTTTCTTAATGATATCAACCCAAAGTATTATAACTTTTAGTTCTTTTTAGTTCCCAAATACGACAAACACCAGGCTCTTATTCTTTTAGATAGATAGATAGATAGATAGATAGATAGATAGATAGATAGATATAGATATAGATATAGATATGTGTATGTATGTATTTTTTGGTCAGTTTTCCTGATGTATAATTTACAGACATATACCAGTTTTAACTTGATGTATACAATATCAAGTATATAACTTGATGAGTTTCAACAGATTTATTGTCATGTAACCATGGCTACAATTAAGTAGTAGAACATTTTCATCACCCCAAAAAGCTCTCTGTGCCTCTGTGCGGTCTCTTCTTCATATTTTACTAGAAAGTTCTAGAGACTAGACATAAGGAGAAATCTTTTACTGAAGGCATTGCTAGGGTTGGACGTTACTCTCATTCGTGCATTCATCAGACACTCATGAACACCTACCCTGCATCAGACGTCCCATTAGGATGGGGAATGAGGGACGAGGGGTGACGGTTACTGACTTCATCCGGAGGGGTTGTCCTACATGCTGAGATTGGATTCAGTGTAACCTTCATTAGAAGAAAGGGGCTGAAGCCAAAAAGTGAACTGGAGAAAGACTGCTGCCCGGCCGCCTCTTGTCCCGTTTTCATTTGCACCTGACATGACAGCCTTGTTTTCCCAGCTGCACCTCACTGCCCTCGTTGATTCTGATCCTGCACGTGGATTCTGCCACTTGAGCATCCAGGCAAACATTCTTTCCCAGGACTGGTCCCCAGGATTTTCAGTGTCCCATCAACACCCTCAAGCAACAGAACCCCAGTCCTCCTCTGAACCTCTGAAGGGAAATGCAGCTACAGATGACAGATTCTCCCTGGATTGGGCACGGGCTGGATATCCTTCTCAATCCTGGGCCTGACGCTCCTGGCCACTCCAGACAGAGTCAGCCTACCTCCTACACTGACTCCCTGAGGCTTGACTCTGCTCTCTCCCAGCCCATCGTGGTCCCAACATGCTCCCTGACCAGGGTGTAAAATGTATCTCAATATTCGTAAGCAGAATCAAAAGGCCTAATGAACAGATGGGTTTGGGGAGTAGAGGGGATAGAAATGTATAATTATGAATTTTCTGGTTTGGCAACTAGGTAGGGTGAAAGGGAATTTGGGAGGAAGGGCAGATTGGGGGTAGGAAGAGAGATAACATGTCCCACGCTGAACACACTACATTCAGTGTGGGACATACTCTCTTTGAAGTACCTGCAGGATGAACAAGGGAAGATATACCACTCTGGGAATTTAGAAAATCAGAATTAGAGACCCCTTGATGAAAAGGTGGTGTGGAGGATCAGAATTGGCCACCCTGAAATGTGTCTCTTTGGGTTGATTATTTTTAAGGACAAGAGACTCTGAAAGAGACTTTGACCTTCCCGCTAACTGCCTAAAATAATTTAAGATAGAAGTCCTGTCCCCAGGACGGGCCATCACCATAGATAACTCTGGGTATCAATAGACTGGGAGGGTCCTTGCTAAGCCCATTCTTATCTATCAAACATCTGCTTTACCATCTCCATGTGAATTGCCTTTCTCCCCTTTGAAATCCCAAACCACCACCCTCAACACCCTCCTTTGTTTTTAGCTGAAGATGGTATTTAAGGTGGTGGGATTTGGCCATTCTGGAAAGTTACTCAGCTTTCCTGGGTTTCTCTCATGTATACATGTTATTAAACTTTGTTTGATTTTCTCCTGTTAGTCTGTCTCATGTCAATTTAATTCTTAGACCAGCCAGAAGGACCTAGAGGGTAGAGGAATTGCCTTCCTCCCCTACAGTTGTATTTCAAGTACTTGGGTTAGATGGGCTCATTGAAAGTGTGTAGGGTAAGGAAAGAAAAGTGTTGCAGGTAGAACCCTGGGGAGCCCCAAAGTTTATGGGATGAGCAAAAGCAAGGAATGTCATGGCCATCAGGGGAGGAGAGGATTTCAAGAAGAAAGGAGTAGGGCCGGCCCCGTGGCTTAGCGGTTAAGTGCGCGTGCTCCGTTGCTGCCGGCCCAGGTTCGGATCCCGGGCGCACACTGACACATCACTTCTCTGGCCATGCTGAGGCCGCGTCCCACATACAGCAACTAGAAGGATGTGCAGCTATGACATACAACGATCTACTGGGGCTTAGGGGGAAAAAATAAATAAATAAATAAAATTCAAAAAAAAGAGAAGAAAGGAGTAGCTAACGGTGTAAATACAGGGAAGAGTTGAAATAGAATGAGGAGTGGGAAAAATTCAATTGGTCTTGTAAATTAAGAAGTTATTAGTAGTCTTAGGGAGTGTAGCTTCAATTCTGTGATACACCAGAAGTCACACTCCGTGGGGTCGAGATGTGAATGCAAGTGAGGAAGAGAGAGCAGACATTTCTTTTAATAGATTTGGGGTGAAGAGTGGTGAGAGATAAAACAAGATAGTGTATTTACATACCTTACAGATTACATATTCAAAGATAAGGCAGAAAATATGTTTAGTATCATGCAATATTGTGATTTCTAATAAGAAATACATATATCGTCTTTGTCCCAGGTTCCTGGCACACAGCTCCTAAAACCCTTGGAGTGTCCTGAGTGTCTTTTTGTGTGTTAATGAGATGACTGGTGGGGGAGGGGGGCTCTTGGACAGCCTCAGGGTGGGGCTGGTTGCCAGGGGAACCAAGCATGTGATTAGAGGGCTGGAACTTTCAGCCCCCCCCCCCCCCCCCCTGCTCCCAGGTTGAGTTAGTCACTAATGGCCAATGGCTTAAACAGTTATGCATTTGAAGTGGGGGCAGTCTGGTAGGACTGAACCCTTAACCTGCGGGATCAGATCTAAGTCCAGGTAGTTAGTGTCAGAATTGAGTTAAATTGTAGGACACCCAGCTGGTGTCCTCGGAGAGTTGGAGAATATCTCAGTGTGGGAAAAACACCCACGTCTGGTGTCAGAAGTGAAGTATTGAGAGTAGAGAGGTGAGGAGAGGAGGAAAGTAGAGGTTTCTCTTACATATCAAGACAAATAATGTGGAGGCTCTAGGTCACAGTGATTCACCTGTGGCTTTTAGTAGGAAAAGGAGTGAGAACAGGGCAGCACAGTGGGAGGTCAAGAATAATTTGATTGTTTATATCCTGCCATATTCCAAAATCATGTGAAGCAAAGTCTTATAAGGCAGGAGTACGCCTCTTTTCTCTTGAACCATTTACAGCAAAAGGGTGAAAAAGAGTATTCCATCTCCAAAAACATATGTATATATATTAACCTTTATTCTCAAACAATAATAACAAAGTACTGAGGGTCCGGGGTGAGTAGGGGAACTTCTAACGCCTTGGCGGGCCTCTCAGCATCCCTGCCTCCCTGACTCTCCTTCTGTGGCGCACTGAACTACTTCTCTTGTTCTCCTCTCTCACTGTATCAGGCTCCATCTAGTACTGCAGGTACTGAGTTGACTCTACGATGAAGAAGAAATTTTTTTTCTATCAGTTAGTGTATCTTTCGCTGCAAATAATGGGAAACCTTGACTAGAAATTATTTAAGCAGTTAGGATATTTATTACCTTACATCATAAGAAGTCTATACTTAGTTCAGATTGGTTCAGCTGCTCCATGAGGTCTTTGGAGACCCTAATGGACCTGTCTCTTCCCTCTGCTATTTATGAGGTTAATGTCATTCAAGAATGGTTTATCTCACGGCCAGAAGATGACTGCCAGTGGTAATTAGGGCATGATGATTCCTTGTTCCTATCTGGCAAGAGAAAGAAAACTTACCAGAAGTTCTGAGCAATCCCCTCATTGCCCAAAATGGGCCCAGGCACACCTAACCATGAGCCACTTATTACGAAGGGGAGTAGAATTACCATTATTTGCTTAAATCAGTGGTTCTCAGCCTTCGCTACTCTTTAGAGTTAGGGAAATTTTAAAACCTTTAAAATCTGTATTGGATCTAAGATTAAATCAGAATATTTGGGGTGGGGTCCAGGCATGAACTTATAAAGAAACTTCTCAGCCACCAAGCCTTAGGTTTAGGGACCATGGCATAATGTAATGTTCACACTCTAGGACTTAGGACAAAACCAAAATAGACCAACTCTAACAAATAATAAAACCAAGCTTTAAAGGATCAAGACGATTCCCAGCTACTTAACTGCAAACCAAAACTAAATTCAACATGCTTTATAGGCAAAGAACATAATTTAGACTCCCTAAAATGTGTCAATGTCCAGCACACAATAAAAAATTAAAACAACATTAAGAAGCAGGAAATTTAATCCATATTCAAGAAAAAAGCCAGTCAATAATAACAGAGTCTGAGGTGACCAATATGTTAGAATTAACAGACTTTAAAACAGGTATTATAAGTATGTTCAAGGGCTTAAAGCAAAAGATGGACTCAGGAGTGACCAGATGAGAAATTTTGAAAAAGAAATTAAAACTATAAAAAGAACCAAATGAAAATTCTAGAACTGAAAACTGCAATGTTTAAAATAGGAAATTCACTGGAGGAGCTTAACAGTAGATTGTAGATGGCGGAAGAAAGGGTCCAAACTTGAACACAGACTGGTGGAACTTAGCCAATCTGAAGAACAAAGAGAAAAATAGGCTGAAGGAAATGAGCATCAGTGACCTCTTGGACAAGATCAAGTGTTCTAATGTGTGTGTAACTGATGCCCCAGAAGGGAGGCAGAGAGAAATGAGGTATGAAAAACATGTGAAAAAATAATAGCTGAAGATTTCCCAAATTTAGTGAAAAACATCAACGTACTCATCTAAGAAGCTCAGTGAACAGGAAAAACACAAAGAAAACCACACCCAGCATGTCATATTGAAGCCACTAAAAATCAAAGGTAAAGAGCAAATCTTAAAGCAGCCAGCAAAAGAGAGACATTAGGTACAGCAGACAATGATGTGAATGATCACCAACTTCTCATCAGAAAAAAATTGGGGTCGGAGGGCAATTAAATGATGTCTTTAAAGTGCTGAAAGGGGGAAAAAAAACTATCAACACAAAATTCTATATCCAGGAGAAATATCTTTTAAAAATGGGAGCAAAATAGGATGGGGGGAGAAGGCGAAAAGGGTAAAGGGGGATTTTGTACAGTGACATGGAAACTAGACTTTTGGTGGTGAATACAATGTAGTCCATACAGAAATTGAAATATAATGATATACACCTGAAACTGATATAATGTTATAAACCAGTGTAACCTCAAACAGCAAAAAAAGGGTTGGATACCAAGCAAAAAAAATAGGGGCGAAATAAAGACAGTTTTAGATGAATGAAAGCTGAAAGAATTCATCCCCAGCATATCTGTGCTAAAGGAAGTTCTTCAGGAAGAAAGGAAACGATTCCGGAAGGAACAAAGGGCACTAGAAATGGTAACTAAGTGGGTAAATACTTTCTCCTTAATCTCTTCAAAATACATTTGACAATTTAAAGCAAAAGTCATAACATTTATTGTGGATCCATAACATACACAGATGTGATACACATAACAACTATAGCATAAAGAGCAAGAGGGTACTTAATGGAAACATATGGCTGCAGAGCTCTTAGGTTTCACAGAAAGTGGTACAATATTAACTACAAGCAGACTGGGAAATTAAGAATACACGTATTACTGAGTTTATAGCAATCATTAAAAAATTCACAAGGACCTTAGCTGAAAATTCAAAAGAGAAATTAAAAGGGAATTCTAAAAAATACCCAATTACCCCAAAAGAAAACAAGAAATGAGGAACAGAGAAGTAAACATGCAAAAAACAGAAAACAGATAGTGAAGTAGTGGACCCAAGTCCAATCATATCGATAATTCCATTAAACGTAAATGGACTAAACACTCCAGAGACTGTTAGATTCCACTTTTTTTTAGAAAAGCAAGAGCCAACTCCCTGCTGTCTACAATAGACACATTGTAGGGCCGGCTCAGTGGCGCAAGTGGTTAACTGCGCACACTCCACTGTGGCGGCCTGAGGTTCGCCGGTTCAGATCCCAGGTGCCCACCGACGCACCGCTTGGCAAGCCATGCTGTGGTGGCGTCCCATATAAAGTGGAGGCAGATGGGCATGGATGTTAGCCCAGCGCCAGTCTTCCTCAGCAAAAAGAGGAGGATTGGCAGATGTTAGTTCAGGGCTGATCTTCCTCAAACACACACAAAAAAGATACATTGTAGACATGGCAACATGAGCAGGTTAAAAGTAACAAGAAAGAAACAAGACAGAACATGCAAACACTGTTAAGAAATCTGGAGTGGCTATATTCAGATAAGAGAGACCACAAAACCTCCAGTGTTACCAGAGACGGGGAGAGGTTCCACAATGATAAAAGAGTCAATTTATCAGGAAGATATAACAATCATAAATATGTATGTGTTTAATAACAGAATTTCCAAATACATGAAACAAACATTGACAGAATTAAAAGAAGTAAACAAATTCACATTCACAGTTACAGATTTTAACATCCCTCTCTCAGTAACTGAACCAATTAGACAGTCAGTTAGGGCACAGATCTGAATAACACAGTTAGTCACCTTGATCTAATTGGTATTTATAGAACCCCACACCCAACAACTGCAGAATACACATTTTTTTAAAGTACACATGGAATGTTCTCCAAGATAGACCACATGCTGGGACTTAAAAGAAGTCTCAATAAATTTCAAAAGATTCAACTCTTACAGAGTATGGTCTCTGACTACAGTGGAATTAAATTAGAAATCATTAACAACGCATCCAGTCAATGTGTAGACATTTGGAGATTAAACTTTTGTTACACAGGGTTCATTCCTCTCTTATGGAATGTACTGTAGTTCTTCTTTGTATTCATAGTCTTTTGAGTAACTTTCTGTACAAGATTATAGATTCATTAAAAGCAAGGCCTGTGATTCCATCATCTTTGTCACAGCCACAGTGTCTTTGCATAAACAAGACTTCAATCAATGCTTGATGAGTGAATGGATGAGCAATCCTTTCCAGGAATAGAGGGAGAGCTCAACCCAGAGAAGAAATTACCTTGGGCAAAAATGTCAGGGATTATCAACAGGCTGGTGAAAAGAAGTAGGTAAGGAATAGTCTTTTTTTGATGACCTTGAAATAAAAGGTCATAGGAACACACAAGTGCTCAGGCACACACACACATGCACACACACACACACACACACACACAGGCTCCCAGGCACGGTTGAGAACCACTGGCTTACATCTCCCACTTGTGAGTAAATGCATCTGGGAGTTGGCCCCAGCGTCCTCCACAGCTGTCCTGCACCTTCATTTCTGGAGGCTGAACCAGTGTCCATCTTGTAGGGTGTGCACACAGACAAGCTTGGCTCAGGAGGTTGTGCCTAGGCCTGAGCATCTCTTAGAGGCAGTAATGCTTCCAACTCTTGGCCAAACCAGACACCGAGTCAGTCCTAGAAAATCCAAACCTCAGGTCTCTCTCCGTGTGCGTGCAGCTACCCAGGGTCCTCTGCACCAGGAACATGCATTGTCCACATTGCAGGGACTCAGTGGCTGTCCTGGTTCTTCAAACCCCACCTAGACTTTATTCTCACTCTGGACTAAGCAGAAGCAAACCTCTCTGAGAAGAGAGCCCAAAGGAGCCCGTTTGACCCTAATCTTCACGTTTATCTTCTTGCTCGGGAATACAAACCTGTTTCTAGACCAGTGACATCTAGCGGGATTTCATGGTGTGCTGGAGTGCTTCCTGTTTCCAGGTACCTCAATGAGCATTGCAAGTTTCTCTGAAACACTAATCATTTTACTTAGTTTTGTTGAAAGATCAGACTTCCCTGTTGGAGTGCCTTGTGAAATGTCGTTATGAAATCAAACAGATAATGACAAATTGTCACCACTCCAAAAACTTCTTGAAGTTGCTGATCCATGGAGGAAGGAGTGGATTTCTCTTATGTCCTATAATAATCATACTATTTGTTGTGGGCTGAATTGTAGCCCCCCCCAAATCCATATGTTGAAGTCCTAACCCCCAGTACATCGGAAAGTGATCTTATTTGGAAATAGAGTTGTAGCAGATGTAATTAGTTAAGATGAAGTCATACTGGAGTAGGCTGGGCCCTAATCCAATATGACTGCTGCCCTTATAAAAAGGGGAAATTTGGACACCAACACACACAGGGAGAATGCCTTGGGAAGATGAAGGCAGATCTGTGTGATGCAGCAGAAGCCAGGGAACACCAAGGGTCACCAGCCACCGCCAGAACCTGGGGAGAGCCTGGAACAGATGCTCTTCACAGCCTCAGAAGGAGCCAGCCTTGCTCACACCTTGATCTCAGACTTCTAGGTTCCAGACAGAGAGACAATAAATTTCTGTTGTTGTAAGGCACCCAGTGAGTTGCACTTTGCCAGAGCAGCCCAAGGAAACAAACACACTGCTTATTATGGCCATGTTCATTGAGTGCTTTCTGTGTTAACCACTCGGCTAAGCTTTTACATGAGTTATCACACTTAATCCTCCTAAAACCCTGTGGGGAGATACTGGTGTTATCCCTACTTTACAGATGAGGGGATTAGAGGGGGTCTCAGAAGGGCTAAGTAACTTGCCCAAAGTCACACAGCTAGTAAGTTATGGGCTCAGACATGAGTCCTAGTCTGCCAGGCTAATGCTCCACCATCTCTCCTGCGTGCTGCCGCCACAGACCCAATCGTTGTTGCTTTGTTCCAATACTATTTTAAATTTTATTTTGAAGCAATTTCAAGCTTATAGAAAAGTTGCACGAATAGTACAAGAGCTCCTGCTGACCCTTCACCCAAGACCCTCACCCAGATTTCCTCCATCAGTTGCCCCACCATTGTTTATAACAAAGGACCAATCTAGGATCAAGAGTCGAACCCAGTTGTATCCCTCCCTAATCTCGTCAATCTGGATTCTTCATTCTCTTTGTCTTGTGACCTTGACATTTGGGAAGATTACAGGCAGGTCATTTTGTAGAACACCCCACAGCAGGGCTTGTCCCATGCTTCCTCATGGTCATGCCCCTCTAGGGCAGACCCTAGGTTGAGCATCTTGGCGGGTAAATCACAGAAGTGCTGCATCCTTGTTGTGTTCCATCAGATGGCACGTGACGTCCATCTGCCCCATTGCTGGTGACATTAAACGTTGATCACTCGATCGGGATGGGGTCTACGGGGCTTTCTACTGCAGGGCTGCCTTTTTATCCTTTTTCATTAATAATTGTTTTGTGGAGATGCACTGGGAGACCAGGTAAATATCCCATAACTCACCATGCTGACCCGCTGGCTTGATTACTGTGATGGTTGTAAATGATGATTTCTTCATGCCATGATTCCTGCTACTTTCAGAGTCTCCACTTTACCCATTGATGTATTTATTCCTTTGTTTATATCATTCAAACCAAAATTTTTTAAAGGTTAAAATGTATTGAACAACGAATTTGAAAATGGAATGAATTATTAATTGGTTATCTTTATTTATTTATTTTTTTTTATGTGAAGGGATGGACATTTGGGGATATATTTATTTTTTTATTTTTATTTTTTTGTTGTTTATTGCAGTAACATTGGTTTATGACATTGTAAAAATTTCAGGTGTACATCATTGTACTTCTATTTCTGCATAGATTACATCATGTTCACCACCAAAATACTAATTACAACCCATCACCACAGACATGTACCAAATTATCCCTTTCACCCTCCTCCCTCCCTGCTTCCCCTCTGGTAACCACCAATCCAATCTCTGTCCCTATGTGTTTGTTTATTGTTGTTATTATCTACTACTTAATGAAGGAAATCATACGGTATTTGACCTTCTCCCTCTGACTTATTTCACTTTGCATTATACCCTCAATGTCCATCCATGTTGTCACAAATGGCTGGATTTCATCGTTTCTTATGGCTGAGTAGTATTCCATTGTGTATATATGCCACAGCTTCTTTATCCATTCGTCCCTTGATGGGCACTTAGGTTGCTTCCAAGTCCTGGCTATCGTGACTAACGCTGCTAATTTGTTATCTTTAAATTCTACTTGTTTGACTAGAATGGATTGGTTTCCCTACAAAATTTCATCTGAGAAAGGCTGACCTAAACGCTGTTGACTCCGTATATTTCTGTGCCCCTCATTGTCTTCACTGTCGCCGCATCCGCTTTGTGAAATAGTTCAAGTTGTTGGTAGTATAGAAACAGAAATGTGAGCGAGATGAAGTCACACGAATGGTCTCTCGTGAATATCTTAGACTAGGGTTCCAGAGGTAAGATCCTATTCCTTGGGGAAATAGGATATTTAAAGCTGTAGAATTTACCAAGTGTGGTTTCTTTTTTGACTGGGTTGCATAGTTAACATCTATAAATAGAACAGCCTATTAGACTGGCATCTAACATACAGGAGCCCACGTCTTTCTCGGAGATAGTATATTCATATACTGTCATGAAGGCATTTCCAGAATATCTAGCAAACTTGTTTTTCGGAACCCATTACTCCTGTTTGGCTTACAGTCAATAGGATCTTGCAAACATTGCCTGTAACATGTCACTTTTGACAAGAAGTTCAGCAGCATTTATAAATCCAATTTTCTTTGGAAGCTTTTCTACCACCATTTGTGGGCAAGGCTAAGATGCATTTCAGTCAAAAAATATTTCAGCGTGAAGAATGAAGCAGATTTTTGCCAGAAGATGGAGGCACTTCACCAACCAACGTGGTCTGAACACTAAATCCCAGCCGAGGTCAGGAACCTCAACTCCAAGTCATTGATTGTCTTATGTGCTCATTTCCTTCTCTGAAGAGCTCAAGGTTCGAATGTGAGTGTCAAGCATCACTTAACAGGAATGTCAATACTGGCTAACAAGTTGTAGTTGTCCTTGAAAGGTGTCTCAAGGAATTCCAGAAGCAAGTAGGTGTGAATAGGAGCCAGCCCTGTGGAAAGTCCATCCGGGCTGCGGCATTTCTTCAGCTGCATGCCTGTGACAGGGTCGCCCTCAACTTCCTCTTCCATTCCTACCACATCTAGGTAGTGCGGCTGGCGGAGAACACACCCTGACCGCCTCTGCTCACAGAGAGCCTGGACAGTCCATACACCGTGGAGCCAGGTGGACTGTGTTAAACTTAAATTCAGCCCAGGCCTGCCTGCCCTTTCGTGAACCCCACGAGGCTGCTGGGTGGCTCCTTGTCAGGCAGGTCAGGGAGGAGCCATCAGACTCCACAGGTGTCCTGTCGGGGTGGGGACCCGTGCAAAGAGCTTTCCCGGTAAGACACAACAGTGAGGGCTCTGTCAGCCCCGTGAGAGAAGCTGAGTTTACAGAGTTTTCAGAAGTCTGATTTGGCAAGATGCTCACCACATCTGAATGCTGAGTGACTCCATCCCAAGGGTTGTGAACAGGTGTGGACACGAACCGCAGGTGAGTTTCCTAACAAACAAATGAGACCACACACCAGGTGGGCTATGTCAGGCCTGAGGAAAAGTTTTGTTTGAACTGCAAAGTGTTTCTAATATCTTTTAAATTGGTTGGACATATTTATTTATTTTATTTATTTATTTATTTTTGGTAAGGATGACTGGCCCTGAGCTAACACATCTGTTGCCAATCTTCCTCTTTTTGCTTGAAGAAGATTAGCTCTGAGCTAACATCTGTGCCAATCTTCCCCTACTTGGTATGTGGGACGCCGCCACAGCATGGCTTGATGAACGGTGTGTAGGTCCACACCCAGAATCCAAACCTGCGAACCCTGGGCTGCCAATGTGGAGCAAGGAAACTTAACCACTACGCCGCCAGGCCAGCCCCTGGTTGGACATACTTAAAAGTCGGAAGCATTGGGCCGGCCCTGTGGCTTAGCGGTTAAGTGCTCGCGCTCCGCTACCGGCGGCCCAGGTTCGGATCCCGGGCGCGCACAGAGGCACCACTTCTCCGGCCATGCTGAGGCTGCATCCCACGTACACCAACTAGAAGGATGTGCAGCTATGACATACAACTATCTACTGGGGTTTTGGGGGGAAATAAATAAATAAATAAAATTATTTAAAAAAAAGTAGGAAGCATTCATATAAGATATGGATTTCTGATTTGTCATGAAAAAATGGAGCCATCTGCCAATTCTGTCACCCAGAGCTGCCCCAATTCCCCTGCCCTCCCCAGGTGCCTCAGCCCCTGCTCCTGAGCCAACCTCACCTCTCTGTCACTAGAACCACTTGAGTTTGCAACCCCTGGCCACAAGCCTTCGCTATCTTCTTTTATATTGGCAACAGCAAAACCTATAAACACACTGAAATAACAATTAAAACAATAAGACGAAACAGGAGTAAACAGTAACCCTGCAGAGGAGCGTATTCCCAGGTGGAAACAAAGTGCAGGGCAAGCCTTTCAGTGTGGACGGGTCGTTTTTGTAAAACCCTCTACTCACATGGTCATGTAGGGAAGTTTCTTGAGTGAGTAAGAAATACAAAGAGAGAGGCTCAACTTTATAGAGGGAATAATGTGGCGTTTCTCAAGGGCCCTCTCTCCCTCCACTTCGGGTTCACACACGAGGAGTATCTGCAGGCATCCAGCAGAGCCTTCCCTGTGCACCACACAGCTCCGTCTCGAAACCATTCTTTTTAAATTGAGAGAAGGAACGCTCTGTTTCAGCTGCGTGTCAAGTTAAAACAAAGAACAGGTGATGTTTGTCTGGGCTTTATAAAAACACTGGTCATAGAATGTTATTGAGTTTTTAAATTTCCTAGAAAACTTTTTGCCAGAAAAATCTTGCATTTTAAATACCTGAAGTAAATAATCATAACCTCATTATATCATTGTAGGCTGAAATTTACTTCTTACTAATCTATGTTCAATGAGGTTATGTAACTCTCCATCTGACTCTACATATGTCATATTTCTCGTGTCGTTTATCTATGGACAAAAGCACTACAAAATTAGGAGTGATTTTGAAAATGGAATGCAAATTAAGTAAAGAAATGGATAATTCTGCTTCTCTATTTAAAAACAGTGCTTCTTTTAGAGCAGTGGTTCTCACCCAGGGGTGAGTTTGTCCCCAGAGACATTGGGTAGTGTCTGGAGATATTTGTGTTGTCACAGCTGGGGTGGGTGCTACTGGTGTCTAGTGGTTCGAGACCATTAATTTGATCATTTGTGAATAAACATTTCTTCCATAGGTTGAGTATTTATTTCTGTATATTTTTTGTGTATTGTCTGTTCATGGCCTTTGCTCACTTTTTTTACTGCTATATTTGTCTTTTTTATTGATCTTTATGTATTAATTATATTGTCCTTGTCATTAAATTATCCTTCTAGTTTGTTGTTTGCTTTTAAATATAATTTATGCAATAAATTCTTTCTTAAGTCTAAGTCAATCTTGTCCCTTATGGAGTCTACTTTTGCATGCACATGCAAAAAAACTTAGTATCTTTAATAATTTTTATCATAATCTTTTCATATTCTTCAATCAATCCCTCACTATTTCATTATATACCTTTTTAAAAATCATGAGTTACCTTAGGATTTTTGATGTTTATTCAGTTCAATTTAACAGATTTCTTCTGCATCCCTCCTACTCTGAGTCCAGCACTGTGCTGGGAGCTGCAGGTAAGAGAGGAATTATCCAGCAGAGGGAATAAAACAGAAGAGAGGATAATCAGGGAGAGGACATAATCCAGGAGAGAGGGTATTCTGGGAGAGAGGGTAATTCCGGAGAGAGGGACAATCAAAAAGACGGGGATTATCAAGAAGAGAGGGTAATCCAAGAGGCAGGGTAATCCAGGAGAGAACATAATCCAGGAGAGAGGATAATCCAGGAGAGAACATAATCCAGGAGAGAGGATAATACAGGAGAGAACATAATCCAGGAGAGAGGGTAATCCAGGAGAGAGGATAATACAGGAGAGAAGGTAATCCAGGAGAGAGGATAATACAGGAGAGAACATAATCCAGGAGAGAGGGTAATCCAGGGGAGATGATAATCCAGGGTCCTGTTCTTGAGATAAAGTCAGAGAGACAGAACAGTAAACAGATAAATACAAGCTTATTTATGAGAAGAATTAAGATGTGAAACAGACACACACAAGTGATTTTGTGATCAAATGTAAACACTTAGGTATCTTTCATGAACAGCTTCAATCATATGAAAATACCCCCTGATATTAGCAAAGCTCACAGTTGTAAATTATTTTAAAGTTCATGAAATCGATAACAACAACAAACAAACACATAGAGACAGAGATTGGATTGGTGGTTACCAGAGGGGAAGGGGGGAGGGAGGAGGACAAAAGGGATAATTAGGCGCATGATGGATTGTAACTAGTATTTGGGTGGTGAACATGAGAACATGATGTAATCCATGCAGAAATAGAAGTATAATGATATACACCTGAAATTTATACAACGTTATAAACCAATGTTACCACAATAAACAAAATAAATAAATAAATAGAAGTTCATGAAATCATTCCTGGGTGCTGGACTGTCTCTTCATCAATCGGCTCCTCTCTCTTCCCTGGGCACCTCTCTATGGTAGATGCTCCTTTCCTTCCTGCACTAGCCCTTCGCTGCATCTCACTTCCGACCTGCTGAGGTCAAGGGGCAGATTTCTTGGAAACTAGGAAATGCTTCCTATAAAAAGTTGTTCTGCTTGGGTTTTTCTTTTTTCTTTTCTCTACCAAAATAAATCATGTCCAGAATGCCAATAACATAGTAGTGGAGCTAGTTTTTACAGTGGGAAAAATCCTAAATCGACTCTAAGGGTGGATTTATAAACTTTCAAATATTTTGGAATTAGACATCAAAATTTTAAAGAAAATTGTGACTCAATATTATGACTCACTGTTCACAGGGAAAACAGTTTCGTGGAACAGATTGTTGAAGCAATTCTCAGAGCTCAGCGCACCCCACAGATTGGTTAATGAGGACCCTCACATCGGAGAGCTGCGTGTGGGGCACAGCCTCCCTCTTCCCTGTCCACTGAGGAGGTGGCCTCAGGTGGAGCAGTGACCAGTCCGGGGTCCCCCACAGAGCCACCCTGAGGGACTCACTGTAAGGCAAGTCTTCAAAGGGGGGAGGGCACTAGACCTACCCTCCTGCTACAGGGAGAACAGGTGAACAGTTTCTCTCCTCTCTCTCTCTTTCTCTCTCTCTCTTTTCCCCTCGTTATTTCTTTTTTTTTTTTTTAAAGATTTTATTTATTTATTTTTCCCCCCAAAGCCCCAGTAGATAGTTGTGTGTCATAGCTGCACATCCTTCTAGTTGCTGTATGTGGGATGCGGCCTCAGCATGGCCAGAGAAGCAGCGCGTCGGTGCGAGCCCGGGATCCGAACCCGGGTCGCCAGCAGCGGAGCGCACCCACTCAACCACTAAGCCACGGGGCTGGCCCCCTCCCCTCGTTATTTCTGTCTTGGCTTGTAATTAGTTTCCCAAGGCTGCCGTAACAAAGTACCACACATAGGGTGGCCTAAAACAGCAGAACTTCATCCTCTCACAGTCCTGGAGGTCACATGTCTGAGATCAAGGTGATGGCGGGCACCACATCCGCTCCAAAGGCACTCGGGGAGGATCCTTCCTGCCTCTTCCCGCCTCTAGTGTCTCCGGGTGTTCCCTGGCTTGTGGCCGCATCACTCCAGTCTCTGCCTCCATCTTCATGCAGCCGTCTCCTCTCTGTGTCTCTGTGTCCTCCTCTTCTTATAAGGACACCAGTCATTGGAATTAACCCTAACCAGGAATTAACCCTAACCACCCTAACCCAGGATGATTTCATCTCAAGATCCTTTGCAAAGACCCCATTTCCAAATAAGGGTACATTCTGAGGTTCTGGGGGAACATGAATTTTGGGGTGACTATTCAACCTGCTATAGCTTGTAAAATAGTATTGTCTTCGTGAGGTATTGGGGGGGAAATTCTGCTTTCTCTTCCCTCTTGAGAGGAGGAGTATCACTGAAAAAAATTCCCGGATCATGGATGTTCTAGACTCTTCGTCTGAGGGATCTGCTGTTCTGCAGACACACACTCACTTCTCCCTCATCAGGGAATCTGACCGGCTGACTCTGCAGTCGTCTGGACTCTTACTCACCAGTAGCTTCAGTTCGGGGTGGGGGGCAGTGGATGTGGTAGGAAGCCTAGATTGGGGCTCAAGTCCAACCCCTGGTCTCAAGTCCAGCTTGACCAGTAATACAGCCCTCATCTGTCAGACTCCTGAGCACACCCCTCGAATAGTTTGGAGCCCAGAAGTGGGAGAGGGTGTGTACGAGAAGCACAGGGGTCCCCAGCATCAGCCTTTGGTCACAGGAAGACATGGGGCAGTGCTGGCTATTCACAACTCTCCCAGCAAGCAAGAGGCTGTGGCACCACAGAGAGAGTCCCAGAAGCCCAGCAGGCCTGCTCTTACCCTCAGATGGTCTTCCCTGGGAGCAACGCCCTAAGGACCAGACCGGGTTCCAGGATAGACCATGTGTGCACGGGCCTGGGGATCATAGGAGAACTGGAGGTGGTGGGGGGTGACCCCAACCAGATTATGGAAGGAAGAGCTTGTGAGGGACCCACATCAGCAGCCCTGCCTATCACGGCTTCCCTGACAGCACCCAGGTTGTTCTCCCCAAGTCCCAGGGGGGAGTAGGTGGGGGCAGGGCTGAGCAAGATCAGTTAGACCCGGCCGGGGGACAGCTTGGGAGCAGAGGTGGGGCCAAGGGCAGCTGCGCTTGTCCCTCGATGCTCTCCAGCCCTCCACTCCTCTGCCCCTCAGGCCGAGGCCTGGGTTGTGGAGCCAGCCCTGAATCAGCCCCTTAGGGGTAATCCTTCCGGGTGAAGCAGCTGCTCTCCTACTGGTTTTGGCAAATAATCAGAGTGGCAGGAAAATCCAGGTTATCTCCCACCCACCTGACCCCAGCGGGGCGTCTGAACACACAGGACTCTGCCAGGGGAGCCAAGTTGATGATAAAAATAGCATGTGACCGGACACTTCAGCTGTGGGGAGGAGATTCTGGCTTTGAGGTCACCGGTTCAGATCAGGACCAGGAACAGCTGGGCCTGTGAGAGTCCCTGTCTGGTCCCATCGGGACCCTGAGTTAACGCAGCGGGGAGCTGGGAGTTCTGTCTGCTCCCTGTTGGACAGGAGTCTCCATCCCAACTCACTGGTCACGACAGAAAGGCCAGAGCTGGAACGGGCTCAAGAAAGAGCCATTTCACACTTGCAACCGGGGCAGCACCCGGCATTATCTAGCACGAATTGGCATTGCTGTGGGATTTGTTGTTCAGCAAACAGTCTCTCACCAGAGATACACCTGTTTCTGGTGAACGAATCTATTGACAAGTGCAAGAATGAATCAGGATGGCAACAGCATTCATAGTAAAAGTAGCAACGTAAATGATCATGCTCTTAACAGAGCCGGTATCTGAGAGGTGTGGCTTCATTGCAAGAAAGTGAAGACTTAGTCACAATGTAGCCAATTCTGAGAAAGCCAGGCACAGGGACGAGAACTGGTGAGGACGCCAGCACTCAATAAACGTGATCCGTGTCAGCACTCAATAAACGTGATCCGTGTCAACGGTGGAGGGCGAGTGCTGGCGTGGGACACAGCACAGCAGCTGGTAAGCCGACTCTGGCCAGCCTCGGATGACCAGAGCAGACCACCACAAAAGTCCACCTGCACCCCCCAGCACATGGTGATCATCTGGGGAGGAGGCCCAGAGCCCTTTGTGTTCATTCTGGATTAAAACTTTGTTGCACAGAATTTAAAAACTGAGCATTCAAGAGACACTAGAGATATACAATGAAACCCTCTTTAAAAATTCAGCCTACTGTCCAAGATGATGGATCTGAATTCATTGGGTCTATTCAGTGATTCATTCTGGAGTTCTAATTTCTGTTAGTTTTCAGAAGTCAAAATCAGTTGCTTGACTTAAATGAGCAGGACTGCCTCTTACGGTCATAGTTGTCACTTCTGTGTGGGGAGAGAGAGGGGGCAAAGGATTTAGGAGCAGCATCTGCAGAAAGGCCTCAATTTTAACAGCAGCCTCATCTGAGGGACTTCGGAAATCCTTCCGAGGCTAGGGCTGGGATCTAAAAGTAGTCCAGGTGGGTGTTGACTCAGCTCATGTTCCCACCCCGCCACAAACAGGAAAAAGGAGAGGTTAAGGGCAGCCTTAACAACCATGACGAGCAGGAGTGTGTATCCCAATGCCACTGGCCCGTAAATGTCCTCCTGGCGGCCTGGGCTCCCGGGCATCTGTCGAGAGGGCACAGTGCCCACAGAAATCTTGGTCCACCCTGTGGCCTGGGAGCCAGGTGGGGAAGAAAGGTCTCCATGGGTGACTGAGAGGCCTTTCAGCAGCATCTGTCCAGCTGGATATGGCTTCTCTGCACACTTGGCCAGTGGACTGCATTCATTCTCAGTCACATCATTGCAATTTGATTTCACAAAAGGGGCAAGTCCACAGGAACAAACCCCTGACCAAGAACAGATGGAAGTTTCTCCTAGAAACGGTAGCAGGAGGTGTAGGGGCAGCACAGAATGTCCGTCCCAACAGCTGATGCAGCTGAGCCTCGGGCAGCAGCTGCGCTGGGCTCACACGCCGGGGGAAACAGCCCTGGGCAGCCCGCAGCAGGAACGAACGGTGCCCATCATGGAAATGTGGGCCAAAGGCACAGAGCTGAATATAGGGGGCAGCCTCAAAGCCATCCGAGCACATGAGGACACGAAAACACCTGGGGCTCCAACCAGAATTTCACTTAGGAAAATGCAGCACGATAAGCGAGCGTAACTGGCTCAGAATGGGAAAGCAATTTCCTAGGTCAGAGCAAGGGACGAACCAGCAGAGCCAGATTGAAAAGCGTTTTGTCAAAGAAAAGTGAAGAACCATGATGAGAAGCAGTTGGACAATCAGGGGCGTGGGAGGGAGGGAGAAGGTATGTCGAATCAGTGAAACAGTAGGAACCAGTTGCATTAATATAACACAAATCTGAAAAATATACCACAGCTGAGTCTGTCCACCCAAAGGCCTCTCTTCACGGAAGGGTATTTCTTTTGCATGTCGTTACGTATTGTATAATTTAGCAACAGGTGCAATAATATCATCTGTTTTAGAAAGTGGTATTTGCTTTATTCTTCATGCCACCAAATCCAGATTCTAAACAATATGAGCCTGTACATTTTTGTAGCTTTTTCTGTGTTGTCATTAAGTTGAGATCTGACCTCTCCAGGGGGCCCTCGAGAACCTCAGCGAGATGAACCGTGCTGGGGGCTGTCTCCAGCAGCAGAGGGCAGAACCTCAGCGAGATGCACCGTGCTGGGGGCTGTCTCCAGCAGCAGAGGGCAAAAGCTGAAGCTGAGTTACAGAAAGTCCTAACTGCAAAAATATAAAAATATTTCTTTACGACCCACAACTTTTTTACACACTTTGTAAAACCTGGGGGAAAAAAGTCACTGAACTATAATTGATGACTTCTTTTATTTTGTTTTTATTTCCATCTTTATCTCCAGGCAAATAAAACAATCTGGCTCATATTAGACTTTCCCCAAAGTCCCTCACTCCTTCTTTTCTTCTTGCTCTGACACCTTCTGATTATCCTCACTGTGCAGACGGCTCTTAAGGCTGTCTTCTTTCCTCAGCCCATCACCCCAGTTGCTACTTGCTTTCTGGACCTGTCCATCCAGACTCACTCACCAAACGAATAGTTATGAGTATGTCCCATGGTGCTTCACTGAGCAAAGTGACTGAAACCAAAAAATTTCAGTCCTCACAGAACTGAAATTCTAATGGATGGCCTGCTAGAAAACTCGATACATCCAAACAGGAAATCAGGCTCCAGTGAGGAAAATAGAAAGCGTCCTAAGTGCTTCAAACAGAAGGGATTTAGTTCAGGGAATTCGTTACATAGGAGATGGGAGGCTGAAAGAGCCCAAAGGAGAAGTAGGAGAGGTTAGCAATTGCAGGAAGCAACTGCCCCCCCTAGGGCCAGGGGGACCAGAGAGGGGGGTGGTGCCACAGGAACCCAGGACTGTGAGGGGCTTTGGGGAGCTGGGACTCTGGAGGAGGGGTCAACACTCAATCGGTGCTGGGAGTGCAGAAGGATGTCGGGGCCGTAGCTGTTCACTGAAGGAATCCTGACAGAAACCAGAAGAGGCCCCTTCTCCCCCCGCTTGCCTTCCAGCCTCTCACCTGCTGGAAGAATCCAGTGAGATGTCATGCACATCTGGGAAATGTGGTCCAGCCCTCCAGCCCCGTCATTACGAAGCAGAGTAGAAAAGGGTCATCAGAAATGAGGCTGAGTGACAAGGGGGATGTAATACGTGCCAGTCTTTTTATGACTTTCCTAGTTCAGTTACTGGCACCAAAGTTCTTGAAGAAGTGGAGCTGGAACTACATCTTTGTTCACACCCACCAGCAGCCAAATCCCACAGATCCTGACCACAGCTGCTCCTTGTCTCCAGTCTCGCCAGGGGACTGCCTGAAACGTCTGTCTCTATCTTTTCCATCACAGGGTCCTCATGTATTAATTTCTCTTTCCAATCCCTGTCTGTCTTTAGTGGGCTACCATGTTTTGAAATATTTACCTAGCAAATAAAACAGTTCATTAAGTGATAATTTGTTTTCTCATTTAATAAAAACATATATAGCTGAGAAGCACAATTCTGAGGTAAGTTAGCTCACATTCCAGCCCAAAGTAAAGAAAAGAAAGAAGAAACTTTTGGTTACACTTTAGTTACATTTATGTCTAATCACTGTACAATTTCTCTTTGGTATTTTGAAATATTAAAAGTAGCTGGAAGACTTTTATTACTGCCATAAAAGACCTCTAGTGGGACGAGGACTCCAGACTGATAAACGCTGTCCTAGATTATTCTAATTGCCTATTCAGTTAGCAAACTACTGAACACCTACCGAAATGCCCCGCTATTTATTAAACTCATTTCACAAAGGAGAATCTAGTGTTTCCCTTTTCCTCTGAAGCACAGATGTCTGGATTTTTTCAAATGTTCTTTCGCTTGTGGCTCGGTTGCAGGTTATGATTTCCAAAAACAGCCACAGCAATGTCTCCCATCCCACGGGATTCTTTTTTTTTTTTAATAGTGTGACTTTGGCCCTTCTATCGAGCTAGCAGTTTCCTCCACTTGAATCTGGGCAAACTTCATGACAGTCTCGAGCAACAGGGTGTGGCTGAATTGATGCTCCATGGCCTCTGAGGCTAGATGATACCATGAAAATGTCAAGAGTTTCGACCTGGATCTCTCGGGACACTGGCTCTGGTGGCCCAGCTGCCACACTGGGAGGCAGCCCAAACTAGCCCCCATGCATTAGATTTTCATCCAAGTTCCTTTGCATCCAGCCTGTGTCTCACCTTTGTCCGAGCCATGGACTTTTTTGTACATTGATGTGGCTGCAGTAACTATTTCTCCAACAACAAGAGGATTATTTTCTATATCGCCCAGGGTTATTTAATAGTTTCGGACCATCTTCAGCTACCTTTCTGCAAGTTGAAGTCAGTGAAAGGAAGAGAACTTGGCCTGGTCTGGTCTCTGTTGCTTGACAACAAGAGAAAGAATCAGTAATTTTTTAAGTTCTCTTTTTAATCAAATTTTAAATATATAAGCAATCCAAGTGCATTTTAAGGCAATTCCAAAAAACTAAAGCACAATAGATAGATAACGTTCCCATTGAACACGCGTCTCTCTCCTGGCCTGTTCCCACTTCCCCATAGATAATTCTCTTGTCGATTTGTAAGGGTCTCTTTAGATCTTTCACGAATTTACGTGCATATGTTCTCATAGAAAATACACAGTGTGGTTAAACTACACAGTGTCGTTTTCTGTGGGTTTTTTCTTCTTAGCACATAAACTTAATGACGTTATAGAAATCCTCTTACAATGTCCCTTCTTATTTCATTTGTTTGACTCCCGACACCCCACGGGACCCTCGCTGCCGTCAGCAGCACTTCGTCCTGTTTGAAGAGTCGAGGTTTCAAATTCGTCCACGTTTTATGTGATGGGGTGTGCATTTCCGTTTCTTGTTCTCCTCTCAGCTTCAGGGCCATTTCTGGTTGATTAAGAGGGAATATCTAACTTTGCTACCTTTCCCCCAAGCCAGACATCTTTTGTATATCTTCTGTTGAGTTTTAGGGCGTATCCCTCATCTAGGATAGTTTTTGCTATAACATGAAGAATATTTCTTGTCACATCTTACAGTTGGTTATTACTAATACATAGAAAAGCTATTTATTGGATTCCATTAATCTTATATCCATCATCTTGCTAAACTTGGGGTCAAGGGTTACTGCTAACTGGGGTCTGAGGATTAGATAGCGGTAAACTTATGGAATGTATTATTACACGTGTAATGCATCGATGTTATTTTCCTGATTTTGACGAGGATTTATAGTCGAGTAGGAGAAAGCCATTGTTTGTAAAAAATGCATACTGAAGTATTTGAGGGTGATGGCATATCACGACCTCAACTTATTCTCAAATAGTCCAGGGGAAAAAGTGTTTTATTGTACTGTTTCTTGCCATTTTTATGTAGGTTTGATTGGGTTTTAATTTAAAAAATTCACTAAAAAAATACTTGGAGAGGCCTGCTGCTAAGGAAGTGAGAACTTAGAAAACAGGAATGAAGTGTTTAGCCAAGAGGTTTTGGAATACACGGAACTGTGATGCTGTCCAATCCGGACAAGTGCAAGCATCTGCAGGCGAGCGGGCCGTTCGCCGGTGTAAGGAAGACTAGCAGCGCCCGCGGGTCGCAGGGAGCGGTGGCACCGGAACCCTCCCCTGTAAGTCTCGAATGAAGCTGTGCGCCCAACAGGCTTGGCTTCTCCTCTCATTCTTTCACGACTGCCTTTGCCACTTGACTTTTCTGGAAGTTTGAGTCCCATAATCAGCTGCCAAGTAAGACGATCGTGTCTTGGTCTCAGATGAACTTTTTAAAAAACAGTTTACAAATGCTCTTTCAGGACATGCTGGGTAAGTCACTGTTTGAGCCCCTTGCCATTCTGCAATTCTGGGTATAAAAATGAGGCAATGAGCAGAGAACACCTTGCGGATATTAATTCCTGTCAACTGCCCCCTGCCCTCCTCCACCTGCTCCCAACGGGGAGCTGGGAAGAGAACTTCACCCATAAACCCACTCAGCTTTCCGGGCAGTGGATTTGCGGGAAATCTTTAAATAGTAGCAGCTGTTGCTTTCTCAGGGAAGTTTCTGGGAATACGTCTACTTAGCTCAAGTAATATTTTGGGATTTTCTTTAAGAATACTCTATTAAGAAATATTGAACGTTAGTCTCAGAAATCAGTTTAGTCACACATTCAGAATTTTATGTCTTGCATACACATCGAGAAACTGAATATACAAAAGGACAATAGCCAAAAAATATATAAAAATAGAACTTTGACCTGCAATGTGCAGCAGCCTGCCTGGGAAACCAATCCCTTATCTTCGGTAAACAACCCAGCAAGGCAGCTGCTCTAAGTCAGACTCGCAGGAACCCAACGGCTATCTCTAGTGACAATCCAGAAGCTAAACAATAACTTCTGGAACAATCAGCCCAAGTGGCCAGGACTTGATCAATAACTGACAGCTTTCCTAACTTTTGTCCCAGCTTACAGTTGAGGACCAACCAGAGAAAGTCAGTGTGCTCCCCTAACCAGTCACACGCCTGCTGCTGGTGGGTGTCTCCAGCTCCCCCTGGCCAGCAGCCTCCTTTAGGGCCCACCCAAGCTGCGCCTTTCGTCCACTGTAAGCTTCTGCCTCCTCTGCCTGCTGTGAGTCTCTGCCAACCCAAATGATGGTGGCCAACTCCCTGCTCCAGAGAACGCTGAATAAATAGTGTTTGCTTTTCTCATTTGGGTAGTATTGGTTCATTTCCCAATATTTTAAGATATTTTCACACACATGCTATCCCATTTGACCCTCACACAACCCTGCAAGAAGGGCGGAGCAGACATCCCTCCGTGTCCTTAAAGACATGAAACTTCACAGGACCCACCTGAAGGTGCTCGGGGTCAGGGTCAACACCAGAATGAGGTCACCTGATTTTTCACCCTGGGTTCTTTCCAAGGCGCTGCCTGATGTACATTATCATTTGTTATTGTAACGTTGCATCCTGAGGCTACACTGAAAATAAGATTCGTAAAGATAATCCAGCAGGTAATTTTTTGAACTTTTCATTGCATTTTGTACAGGGTCTCCAACTCCAAAAGTCCTTCCCACCAAAAATTTGGTTTGCTCTCCTACCAAAAATTCTTTCCTAACACTGTGCCAGGAGAATAACCCAGTTTCCTCCACCTCCCTGAGTAACAGGGAAGCATGAGTTCAGACTCCCCAGAAATGCAGAGAAGGAGGTTCCTGATAAGACGCCCTGTAGTGCAGCCCTGGCACGACCTGGCCCCACTGTGGCCCCACCTGTCACTGAGCTCTGAGGTTCACCAAGCTGCTTTCACAGCACAGCCTCCTCTCATCTCCAACCTGGCCACGGATCTCCACCATCCAACCATGAGCCGAAGCTCTTGCTCCCTCCAAAGGAAGCTCTCCTGTCAATTCAGTTGAGTGACCTTGCATAGTCTGTGCTAGCTGCTATCCCAGGGGGACTTTAGCGTGTAGACTGTCCTTCCTGCCATTAAACTCAGTTTCTCAAGTGAAAAAATATAAATAATAGGTACAGTCAGTTGAATCAAGGCATCTCAGCCTGCCGTCTGAGAACTCCCGGGGTTCCATTCATGGGCTTGTGGGGCTGTAGACCCCTGATTCGTAGGTGCAGTCTGGTGTGAATGTGTATTTTCTGGGGACAGGTTCCATTGTTGTTGTTGTTGTTGTTAAAGGGCAATTTTTTAAGAAGTAAAATCACGACTCTCATATAAAATGTAAAATGAACACACATCAAAGATTCCATTTAGCTCATTAATTAATGAGAGAGCCAGTAGGATGTTGAAAAAGAATTTAAAGAAAACTCCAAAGTACCACATATTTATAGTAATAAAGGAATACTGAAACGCACTTACAAATAGATGCAAAACTAGCAAAATTGACCAATATCTAGAGGGCAATAATCAATTCCACTCCACTTAACAGAGTTTGCATTTCTGTGGATAGGAATTATCAGCTCTCAGTTTTCCATAAATTCTCAATTTTCTATAAATTACAGAGTTGTAAAATACCTCAGGGTCAATGAAAGGCGGAGAACACCTGGTGGGTAAGCTAGACAAGCCCCCACTAATCCTCTTGTATTTTTTCCCCATTTCAAAGTCATTCAGAATCTTTCCCTACAGCTTCCCTGTAATCATAATAATCTCAAAGATTCTTTCTGATCACAAAATGAGGCTGGTCTCATCAGGTTTGGTCTGATTATTTACATTGGTGCAGTAAGAATGTTAATTTATCTTGTCAGTAGGCCTTGGTAAGGTTGAATCAGAGATTAATAACCTTCCACAAAAGAAAGCACCAGGTCCAAATGGTTTCACCGATAAATTCTCTCAAACTTTTAAGGCAGAAATGATACTATTTCTGCACAATCTCTTCCAGAAAATAGAAGCAGAGGGAGTACTTGCTAACCCATTCTATGAGGCCAGCATTACTCTAATACCAAAACCAGGAAAAGACATTGCAAGAAAGGAAAACCACGGATCAGTATTTTCATGAACATAGATGCAAAAATCCCAAATAAAATATTAGCAAAGCAAATCTAACAATGGATAAAAAGAATTATAAACCATGACCAAGTGGGATTTATTCCAGATCTGCAAGGCTGGTTCAACATTCAAAAATCAATCAATATACTCTTTCATATCAACAGACTAGAGAAGAGCAATCATACGATCATATCAATTAATGCAGAAAAACCTCCACTGGAAGGTCTGATGTGCGTCCCCCATTGAAAGCCACTGGCTTAGAAGATACTAGATTCAAGTTAAAGACTATAATCAATCAACATTTTAAATAATGGCTGCAATTTGACTGATAAGCATAGACGGCAGTTGCCTAACATCCAGAACTAGGAAAACAGGGAGCACCATTTCATGCGAGTTTTGATCAGTGTTCCCTGAGGGTAAACACTGGGCAACGAGGGTAAACACTGGGCAACGAGGGCATTGATAACTTTCCAGGGACTGCCCAGGAGCCTTCAATTTCTGAAATATTTATGTTAATTATATTTCGTCAACATAAATTTAACCTAGGCAAGGCTGAACATCTCTTCGGATCTCACAATTCTTTCCATGAAACTTTACAATGCAACGTACCAAACTGAATTATTGCTTCAAGCCCTACTTGTTTCCCTACTTATAATTCTCTGTGATTTTTCAGGGATCCTCTGTTGTAGGTATAAAAGACATACTGAAAGTTATATCTTATTTTTTCCTACATTTTTGATCTGATTTTGGGAAGGCAGATATCAAAGTTGTCAGACTTGGTTAAGATCAGATCATGGTGCCTGAGGTAACTTGGTTACCTATTTAACCAAAGTGACAATAAAACAGTTAAAAATAAACAGAATATAATATGACTACTTTAAAAGCCTTGGTTCATTCATAGATGAGAAACGCTTTACTTCCCCTGTAAGTATTAAAAGTGTAAAGTCAACACTTTAGTACTGAGGGAGACACACACTCTCTGCCACCTGAGGACATTACCTGGGAGGTGAAGAATGACCCATTGTGTCATAGGCGGTCATTAAACAGTAAACCAGGGGACAAGCCCACCAAAATGTAGTGAACTCTGCCAAGATGTCACACATTTCAGAGCTGTTTTCAGATTCAGGGATTATAAACCCAGGCAAATAAGGTTCACTCTCCAGCTTTTCATCCGCCAATTTGCTCCTTGATGTTCTGAAACAGAGCTCAGAGCCCAGGAGGTCAAAGTTAACTTCACAATAACTCTAAGATCTTATTTATGTTACGGGGAGGGAAGTAAAACTCTTTTCCTCTGCTGGGCTTCGGCTCTCTGGCTGGGGCCCTGTGACTAAGACTGACGAAAGGCAAATTACCAAGAAAAACAAACAGAGGTGTATCAACACGGGCACTCAGCAACAGGTAGCTCAAGGAGTGGTTAGAACAGGGGCTCATACAGCACCTTAATAAGAAAACAATACATTTTTAGAGAACTGACAAGACAAAGGAAAAGGACTTTGAGCTTCTAGGGACCGCAAATTGTTGGGAGACAAACATATGGGGGAACTAATGGCAGATGCAGGCTGGTTTTAGCAAGATGTGTTATGTGGGTTCCTCTGGTGCCATCTCTGGGCTGATAAGTCCCTGGTGACAAACTCTTGTCCTTCCTTGTAGAGAGGGAAGAGAGGACAACTTTACAAATCTATATGGCCTGCTTTTACGCCAACAGGGGAAGAGAGAGCTTTTCTTGTATCTGCTTCTCAAATGCTTTCAGCTAAAATAACCTTCATGCCAAAGTGGCATATTTGGGGACGGCACATTGCAATACCCTCCAATATGCGATGTATTTAGCATTGCTGTCTTCAAATGAAACAACACATGTGTGTTTTTTAGAATTTCCCAATTTCAATTTTTTGTGTGTGTGTGAGGAAGATCAGCCCTGAGCTAACATCCATGCTAATCCTCCTCTTTTTTGCTGAGGAAGACCGGCTCTGAGCTAACAACATTTATTGCCAATCCTCTTCCTTTTTTTTTTTTTTTTCCCCAAAGCCCCAGTAGATAGTTGTATGTCATAGTTGCACATTCTTCTAGTTGCTGTATGTGGGACGCGGCCTCAGCATGGCCGGAGAAGCGGTGCGTCCGTGCGCGCCCAGGATCCGAACCCAGGCCGCCAGTAGCCGAGCGCGAGCACTGAACTGCTAAGCCACGGGGTTGGCCCCCCAATTTCA
The DNA here is from genome assembly GCF_020826845.1 of Diceros bicornis minor. Lineage (NCBI taxonomy): Eukaryota > Metazoa > Chordata > Mammalia > Perissodactyla > Rhinocerotidae > Diceros > Diceros bicornis. The sequence goes on along the minus strand of NC_080748.1, from coordinate 85,140,581 downwards.
ATTTTTAATGTAATAAATGTGAATACTTATAACATGCATAAACAAAAGTTGAGGTTCTCATTAAGTCCCAAAGGTGTTAAAAGGGTCCAGAGACCAAAAAAAAAGTCTGAAATATCTGCTTGAGGACCAAACTACCTTTTTCTTTGCAAAAACAATGAACCCACAGGTGCATTTCCCGTCACTGCTGCTGCTAGTGTGGCTTCAACTGCTCGTATTTCATAAAGAAAACTGAGGGCTGGTCTTGGTGAGAACTCTCCATCATGCATAAGCATTCAGCAGGCGAGCAAAGTTCATCATACCACTCCTACAAGCCACACACATCCCTTTTTAATGTGACAAAAGTCAACACATTCATTAACATGACCCAAAGATACAGCCTTTCTAGCACATAAAAATAAGCCAAAGTATGTAAAATTATGCTTAGTGATCAATGTTTCAATATTCTATCTTACTTAAAAAGTATCTAGGTATCCAAAAATTATCCATTAATTAATGCAATTTGAAATCATCTATAATTGGAAATTATCCTCATGCTGACAATGTAAAACATAAGTACTGTTGAAATAAAAAGTTCATCAGAAAAACGCCTCAACTTACATAAATTTTTCATAATCTGAAATGTTACAGAGGGGCAACATTAGCTTACCTGATCAGTAAACCTGTTTTAATTTAGGAAAAACAAACTGAAGTAGTTAAGCATTTTACTTAACATCAATAAATCAAGGACAGTTGTTTTTAAACTGGGTTTTTTAGAATAAATTAGTCTTATTTGGAAAGGATTTGCCTCATTTGTATACTTGGATTCTTAGAACATTTCTGAGTTAGATTTTATATGAATATTTTTTTAAAAAAACACATTTAAAGAATGCTTTAAATTCAATTAAGTTCAATTTCCTTATTTTCTCAGAATTTTAGGAATATTCAATTTATATAAGTGCTTATTTATCTCTGTAAGCCAATCGGACAGAGCTCCTTAATTTAAGAGACTTTATAATTTGATTTATCAATACCCTCCAGAGATAGGAAAACATTACACACTCCCACAGGAGGTAAAGTCCTTTCTGAATTACAAATAGTCTTAAAGATACATACAGAGCTCACAGGTTCAGACATAAGAAGCTACAAAGAATTCAAAATTCTATAGTCATTTAATGAATGACTGTAGTCACATTTTATAGTCATTTCTGACAATAAATTACTATCACATTTATAGTCATAAAATGATGAAGTGAATTTACAAATAGAGGCAGAACTGGCAACCCTGGTCACTCTCCCCAGGGCAGTGATCAACTGTGTTACGTGGACACAAGTTGCATTGCTATCAGTTTTCTACAGCTCACAGAGTTGTAAGATTTATTGTTGTTTGGTTGGTTTTTTGCCCATTTCAAAATCCTTCCCGACTTTCCCCTACAGTCTCTGAGTCAGGATCTGAAATGTGCCTGGGAGTCTAATTTGTCCGTTAGGTCTCAGCTTAAGTGCCACATCCTGGAAGACGGCTTCCCAGAACAGCCAGCCTCAAGCAGGTTTTGCCTGAGATACTGGAATTTTTCTCTTTGTAGCATTTGTCATAATTTGCAATCATGTTTTTATTGGGGTCTTGTTTAAAGTCTGTGCATCTCCCAGGGCAGAGAGAATTCCTCTTGATCTCACCACTCTACCCCCAGCATCTAGCATAATGGCTGGTGCCTGGAAGAGACTCACAAATATTTGTTGAAATAATACATAAAAGAAATACATAAAAGAATACATAAAAGAAAAAGAGAGAGAGGGAGAGGCCGTGAACCACTTTCCGAAAGATGGACTCACCCCAAGTCCTTTATTAAATGGACGTGAGGGCCTGAGGGCCGTAGCAGGTGCTATGGGAACTCTTCTGCCCTGGTCCATGTGAAAGAGCAGGTCTACGGTCCACCTCCGCATCCTAAACCAGCGCCAGCTCCGGCCCCACCTGGTTCTGCATGTGCGTCCGGCTCTACAGTCTTCACGGTGCCTTTACCTGAGCCTCACACCCGTCCTAAAAGGCCAGGGCACGGAGGAGAAAAGCGAGGCCGGGAGTATGACGGGCTCAGACACCCAGAAGCCAGAGCTTCTGGTTATAAGAGGAGTGACCTGGAAGGTGTACCCCACCCAGGCACCTGACACCCGTCATCTCGCTGAAACCTCCCAGAGGCTCGACAAGGCAGGCATCATCATTTTGCAGACAGGAAAATGGAGGCAAAGGAAGTTAAATGATCTGCCCCAGTCAGTGGGGAGAAGAGGCAGGAGTGGGACCAAGCTAATCCCGGGGCCTGCGCCTACGGCCGCCCTGTTGTGCTTTCTCCCCCGACGCCAATACCGCCTGCACTGCCAACGTTCACTGCCCCACCACTACCAGGTCTCCGTCCAGGGTCCAGAGAGGTACTCGGATCAAGACCCTGGTCAGAAAGGACAGTTATATTTGCTGGACCGTGGCTACTCCAGAGGCTTAGCACCCCAGAAGCCTCTACCCGCACAGCCAGGGAGCCAAAGGCGAGAATGAGGTGACAGGGGAGCTCTGCAGGCTGTGAGACTCCACAGCTCACGACGCACCTGTCCTCACAGAGACAGACGGGGAGACGGAGCAGTAGCGAAGCACCTCCTCCTTCCTCCTGACCGCCGCCTCGGGAGAACACGCCCCAGGGGGGACCTGAAGTGGAGGTCCCCAGCAGAGGACGAGTCTTGGGGGCCTGGGATCTCAGGATGGCTTGGCCGTTATCTGCCTTTCCTACAAACAGCTGGCAGGCCATACGTGGATTAGGTCAGAATTAAAGTGCAATATTTTTTTTCTTCTAAATATTACTGGTTGTTTGGAATTAATAAGATGTGGCACAGGTTGGATAGAAAGCATATAGAAGGAGGAATTCTAAGTTTAATCAAAAAAAACAAGTGTGAAAAAAACTTACATCTTTTAAACTTTATTCATTCTTGTTCCTTCAAAGCACAACTTTAAAAAAAAAAAACTATGATAGTAGCTTTATAGGGCTTTTTAAAGCCTAGGAGTAGAATTTTTCAGATGTAATTTTCATTCAAATGTTATATAATCATCTACTTAATAGCTCTCTTTAAAATTTCTGTCCTGTTTATTATTCCCAGTTAATGGTCTAAAAGTTAAATTTAGTTAAGAATTTTTTACTTAAAAAAAAACTCAATTCATCAGAGGCAAGAAAGAAAGACTATATTCCTTCTCATGAATCTATTTAAAAGACTGGCTTGTCATCCTAGCTAATTACCCACGGAATCCCTCCCTTCCTTCCCTCTTTCCTTCCTTCCTTCCTTCACCCAACTACTATTATTGAGCTACCTACAGTATGCCAGGCATTCTGCTGGGCATTGCCTTAGGGTTTTCATCTTAGTCAGACGGACAGGCAGTTAACTAGGATGCCAAAGTTAGAAACAACGGACGTCATGACAGTGACAAGTGTCCTGAGGAAGACAGAGCAGGCCATTGTAGAGCTGGAGCCCAAGGGGGCGTCGGGACGCTGGGCAGGGCCCCCTCCCCTGCCACGAGGCCCCGTTTGTTACTAAAGCACATGTGGATCATTGTAAAAGCCAATCACTGTCCCAGAAAGTTTTGTGGCAGACACAGACAAGATCATTCTGAAATGTCTACGGAAAGGACAAGGAACTAGAGCAACAAAAACGATTTTGCAAAAGAAAAATGAAGTGGGAGGACTCAGCCTACCCAATTTCAAGACTTGTTATAGGGGGACAGTAATCAAGACACTGCCACTGCAGAGGGACAGACGCACAGCCCAACAGGGCAGAAGGGAGCACCCAGAAATACACCCACTCGGATTTGCCCAACTGAGAGCAATTAGACATCAATGGGCAAAACACACACAAAACTAAACCTCAGTCTCAAACCTTGTCCAAAAATTCACTCAAAATGGCCAAAGTGTAAAACAAAGAACTACAAAACTTTTAGAAAAAGAAGCATATTAGGAAACATTTGGGATGTAGGGATGGGCAGAGTTCTCAGACTTGACCCCAAATGCACCATCTACAAAGGGGAAAATTGACAAATTGGAGTTCGTCAAAATTAAAAACTTCTGCTTTGTGAAAAACCCTGTTAAGAGGATAAAAACATAAGCTACAGAGTGGGAGAAAATATTTGCAAACCACATATACAGCAAAGGCCTGAACAAAATATATAGGGAACTCTCAAAACTCAACAGTAAAAAACAATCCAATTGGGATTGGAGCAAAAGGCACGAGCAGACACGTCACCAGAGAGGATGTGGAGGTGGCAAACGAGCAGATGAAAACATGTTCAAAATCATTAGTCAGTAGAGAAAATGCAAATTAAAACCACGTGAGATATTACAACATACCTATTAGAAGAGCTAAAATATAAACTAGTGACATCACTAAATGCCGGTGAGGACGCAGAAAACTGGATCACACATACATGCATTACTTGTGGGAAAGGTGCAGCCAGAGAAAATATTTGCAAATCACGTATCTGATAAGGCACTCATACCCCCCAAATAAAGAACTCACACAACTCAACAATAAAAAGACAACTCTCTTGAAAAAAATGAGCAGAGTATTTGAATAGACATTTCTCCAAAGAAGACACACAAATGGCCAAAGAAGCACATGAAAAGATGTTCAACACTATTAATCATTTGGGAAATGCAAATCAAACCCACAATGAGAGACCACTTCGTACCCACTGGGCTGGCTATCATGAAAAAGATAAACAATAACAAGTGTGGCCGAGGATGTGGAGAAATCGGAACCCTCAAACATTGCTGGTAGGAATGTAAAATAGCGAAGCTGCTTTGGATAAGAGTTTGGCAGTTCCTCAAAATGTTAAACTTAGCATATTCCCAGCAACTCCACTCCTAAGTATACATCCAAGAGAACTGAAAACACATGTCCACACAAAAACTTGTATACAAATACAAATTCATAACAGAAAAAAGTGGAAACAATGCAAATGTCCGTTAACTGATGAATGGATAGACAAGTGTGGTCTATCCATACAATGGAATACTATTCAGCCCCAAAAAGGAATGAAGTACTGATACACGCTACATCATAGATAAACCTTGAAAACATATGCTTAGTGAAGGAAGTCAGACACAAAAGGTCGCATACTGCATGATTCCACTTATATGAAATTTACAGAATAGAGAAATTCAGAGGGACAGAAAATAGATTAGTGGTTGCCAGGAGCTGAGGGAAGAAGGGAATAGAGAGTGACTGTTAATGAGTATGGGGTTTCTTTTTTGGGTGATGAAAATCTTCTGAAATTAGATAGTGTTATGGCTGCACAACTTTATGAATATGCTACAAAACATTGAATAGTAAACTTTAAAAGAGTGAACTTTACAGGATGTGAATTATATTTCATTACAGTGGATAGACGACAGACAGATAGATAGATAGATGATAGATAGATAGATAGATAGATAGACAGATAGATAGATAGACGAGAGAGAGATAGACGAGAGAGAGATAGATGAGAGAGAGACAGATGAGAGAGAGAGAGAGAGACACGAAGACGGAGCAAGCCACTCCGTAAAAGGGTCTGGCAGTTTCTTAAAAAAACTAAACATGGAACTACCATATGACACATCAATTTCGCTCCTGGGCAATTACCACAGAGAAATAAAAACTTGTGTCTACAAAAACACATGTACACCGATGTTTACAACAACTTTATTCATAATAGCCAGAGAATGCAAACAACCCAGATGTCTTTCAATGGGCGAATGGTTAAATACCGCGGTAATCCATCACAGAAGAGTAATCAGCAGTAAATAGGAATGAACTATTGACACAGACAACAACGTGGATAACATCTTCAGAGAATGATGTTAAGTGAAAAAATGCAATCCCAAAAGGTTACATACCATATGGTTCCGCCTATATGGCATTCCTACAATGACAAACGTATAGAAATGGAGAACAGACGAGTGATTGCTGGGGACTCAGGAGGGGCTGGGGGTGGGCCGGAGGGGAGCGTGAGTGTCTATAAAAGGGCAGAGGAAGGGTCATCCATATGTCCATATTTACACACTGCTTCAGCTGAAGGTTTCAAAAAATCTAAGTTCAAGGATGTTCTTGTTCTACATGGCTCCTTCTCTTTTTCTATGCTGTTTTCTTAAAGATTTTTTTTTTAATTTTTTATTTATTTATTTTTCCCCCAAAGCCCCAGTAGATAGCTGTATGTCATAGTTGCACATCCTTCTAGTTGCTGTATGTGGGATGCGGCCTCAGCATGGCCGGAGAAGCGGTCCGTCGGTGCGCGCCCGGGATCCGAACCCGGGCCGCCAGCATCGGAGCGCGCGCACTTAACCGCTAAGCCACGGGCCCGGTCCCCTCTATGCTGTTTTCAAAGTTATCTAAAATAGTTAATTAATTATGAAAGTGTAAACCTTGAAAGAAGCAAGAAAATAATAAACTATATAAAGAGGATGCGTTAAGTTACAAAGGTTTCATACTGGTAAACACTTGATAACCTTGAACAGCAAGATAATAAAATGCTCTCTCTTTTTCTACATATTTCAGTTTAATTTGATATTACCAAGAAAGGCTTCTGAAGAGAGTGCTAAAAAATAGCGATGACATCACCATCTCAACTGATGGATATCCATCACCCTAGTTTTTGCTAAAAGAAACTGATTTTTTTGTGGCAAACATAAATTATATCATGGAGAGTTTAAGAAGCCTCAACAAAGTATGGTACCTTTTAAATATGAAGACTTTTAGAAATAAATTTGAATAGTGCAAACCAGCCTATTTAACTGAGCGATATTACAAATATATTCAACTCCGATGTATAAAAACAAGACTGATTCCACCAGACGCCATGCCATCGCAACACTGAAGTGTCTGGGGCAGGAACGGTGGACGCCCGCAGCGTGCCAGTTGCCTTGAAAATTTAAATGTGAATGTTTATGTCCAATGATGCAATAAACAGCACGGGCAGCTCCTTGCAAGGATACGAAACCCCTCACGTGTGAGAACTGCGCCGCCCTCTGGTGCCCAGGGACACTCGGAGTCTTGGCTCTCTGGCTTTATAATGCTCATTAAAGTCCAACCTGAAGCTGAGAAACTGGAGACTCTCATCAGAGCTGGTCGTCAGTAACACCAGAAACTGCTGCACAATCCCCTAAAAAGAACCACAAAGAATAAAACACTCATTTCAGAAAGGAAGTATCCACAAAACCCATCACCCACGCCCCAGCCATTTTCATCTCATCTGGGGCTGTTTTTCCTCCCAAATCCACAAGTCTTACGTGAACCTCCCATGGCAGGCAGCCGGGTAACGGGAACTGCTCCGGGAACCCAGAGCTCACAGAGCCACCGCAGCCCGCATTGGGAAGACACCCATTTTACAAACACAGATTAGCAATGCACACATTTTGTTTAAAAGAACTAACCAACAAACTGTTCCTTTTTGCCCTAAGTTCTACAAGATAGGCATAACAGCCAAGCAACTGATGTTAAAACATTCTGTTCTTTGTATTTTGAATATAAAACTCAGTGTTAGTTACACTTTCATCTTTCACGTGAGTTATGAGAGAGTATTTAACCATAAAGCCCTGACAGGAGAACAGACTGAGATCGTGCTCCAAACCAGGACCTCAGGGTCCCGGGGCCATTGTGGACGTCAGGCTGTGGTTGCCTTCCCAAAGGGCGGGGCAGAGTGGCTGTATCACCTCCTTAGAGAGTTCAGAGATCATGTGTTGAGATGCCTTGATGCGAAGAATAACATTTAATGGCGTGAAGTAATCTTCATTAACCGCTTCAATTTAAAAATAAGACAGGTTACAAAATACTACATGTTTACGCTGCACAGTATGATCTTATTTCATTAAAAATGTTATAGACCCAGAAAAAAGAAGGATATATACAAAAATACGAACAGAGATGACCTGTGACATGATGGGATTGTTAGTGAAATTTTTTCTTCTGTATCCCTCTGACATTCAAAAATTTCTAGAATGCACAGTATCTTAAAATTAGGGGGAAAAAGTTATTTTAAGTCAAATAAGTCAAGCACCAATAATTGCGCTCATGATACCAGTGAACCAGGGCACCAGATTTTTTTTAATGAACATGATTTTCCTAGCATTGAAATGAACAAGCCAAGGGCAACCAGGTAAAAATGTTTCATTTTTTTCACAGAAATCTATTCCCAAGGGTAAACATTTAAGGAATCAAATTTTTTTTTTTTTTTTGTGAGGAAGATCAGCCCTGAGCTAACTTCCATGCTAATCCTCCTCTTTTCACTGAGGAGACCGGCTCTGAGCCAATACCTATTGCCAATCCTCCTCCCCTTTTTTCCCCAAAGCCCTAGCAGATAGCTGCATGTCACAGCTGCACATCCCTCTAGCTGCTGCATGTGGGATGCGGCCTCAGCATGGCCGGAGAAGCGGTGCATTGGTGCGCACCCGGGATCCAAACCCAGGCTGCCAACAGCGGAACGCACGCACTCAACCGCTAAGCCGTGGGGCCAGTCCTGGAATCAAATATTTTAAAAGAAGTTTCAATTCTAAAGATATTTCAATCAAAACAATGATTACATGGATTGAAAATGTTCAGAAAATGGAGTACTAAACCTTAACTTGAAAATGTCAGTGTTCTAAGTGTTATGTTCAGAGTCCATCTACCCAGGCCTCTCTTGAACAACTTGGTTAGCTGGAACTTCATCAAAAATGTAGGTATCATTTTCTAATGTTCAGTACACTCACCTTTTGCACATCTAAGTCAATGCTCTAAGTTGATTTCACCAACTCGCTTACCTCAGAATAACAGGAAATTTGCTCTGAAGGGATCTAGTAGTCTGCTTATTTTCTTTATATTTAACTTCAAAGTTTCATTAAAACATAACTCAAAAAATAGCCTTTCATTTTCTTGGTCTCATGGTCAATTCTCTACAACTATCTAACACTGTCTCCATGATATGAGAATCAGAAAATAAAAGATGTTAACATAAAATTAGTGGCTGCTATAGAGGTCAAGTCTATGATTACCCTACATTGAAAATGACCACCTGGAAATCTAGGAAGGTAACTCCGGACCACACTTACCTGTACAGCCCGAGACCCTACAAGACTTCGTTAACATTACAAGGAAATAGCCATCTTCAGCATAGCCATCCTAGAAAACAAATCTAATTTATCAAAATTTGTTTTGTGGTACAACAACTTAACTCCCCAGCTATCTGTTCAGCAAGCCAACCATTTACAGGGTGAGTGGAGGGAGGCTGGGAGGCTCTGCCCCCATCACTTCTTCTGGGGCAGTGCAGAGAATCACTTTCTTCTCTTAGTTGACATAAATCCAAAATTTTCATCCCAATGCTCCCCAAAGAAAGACAATGCTTAAGGTCCCATCTCCAGGACACCACCATTAAAATGGAAAACACTTTGTGAGTAAAGACAGAGAGAGTTTCCTTCATCTTTTCCCGTTAGCCTAAAATGATCTAAGTGCCAGAGACACGGAGAAGCTGGCCGGGGAAGTTCGAGGTGAGATGAGGACGGGGAAAGCCAGCAGTGCGGTGCCCTCTGTGGTTCAGACAACAGGGCAGGCGTTTAGGGCAAGGTGGCAACAAAGCTCTTGCTCACAGGTCCACCTAGGACCAACACTGGGAGGGTCAGGCCTTGATTTGACTAAAACATGGGCTACATGAACAAGCCTTCGCATGTGGACACTGGCTGCTATCTATAACCCAGCAAATTTCTCTACAAATCTACATATGGACATTCACAGACTCTCCCTTACTACTAAAATATGCTGCAGGAAACAGGACCTCAGTAGATGAACTCATGCATTCTATAATGTTTAAGTGCCTTCCATGGTCAAGGCCCTGAGCTGGGGGCCAGAAGAATAACAAATCTGTCTTAACACGGAACTTACTCTCAAGGAGCTCCCAGGAGATGCGGTAAATGCATGAATCACGGCAACGAGACGAGGTCTGAAAACTGAAAGTATTCCAGAAGCTCGGAGAACAGAAGCCCAATTCCAAACAGGAACAGTCACTTATTCATTCACTCACCAAATAACACACTTAGTGCCTACGTTGTTCCATGTCCCCAGTGGGATACAGCTGTGGGCAACTCAGAAACAGTCCCTGTCCCGAGAAGCTTCTCCTGAGTAGGGAGAGAGGCAAGCACATACACAAATGAAGACGCGGTAGGATACACTTAGCACCACCCGGTGATCAAGTGAAGCAGGTGGAGATGATGGGGGGGGGGCAGACGGGAGAGACTGGGGAATTCATCCAGAGGGGTTCTCAAGGGGTATGTGTGTGTGTGTGTGTGCGTCTGTGAGCTCACGTGTGTGTGTGCTGGCAGGTGCCATGTGTATTCAGCCTAATGCTAATGATGTCAAGGCCTTATATTTGAGCTTCATAAGTAATACCTAGATGCTATCAATTATATACAGTCAATCTTCTTTAAATGAATAAATGCCAAAAAATTTATGACCATAGGGAAGAGATTTTTACATTTACTTTCAATTAACATGTTTAATCTTTGGACAGCAATTAAAATTATTAAATTAATTGACGTTCTTTTTAAGATTTTTGACTTCTTTGGTTTACATTCATTTTTAATGTTTAAACATATAACTAACAATGGCTTTGAGGAATAAACAAAGCTACTGGAATGAAGTGATCATCACTGTAGTAAATTAGTAAATAATTAAATGATTTCTGATGGTAACTGAAGGGGAGGAAGACTATCCTCTACCCACTCTGGGTCCTTTCTGGCTGGGCTACAAATTAAACTGACATGAGACCGAATAGCAGGAGAAAATCAAAGCTTTATAACATGTATACACGGGAGAAATCAGGGAAACTGAGTTTCTCGACAAATGGCAGAGGTTTTCACCTTAAATAGCATATTCAGGTAGACAAAGGAGGATGTTGGGGATGGGGGAGTCAGCTATGGGAGAGTACCAGAAAGCACCAGAAAGTAATCAAGAGTATGCAGGTTTAAGTCCTCACCCTCTGCACTGATAAGAGTTTCTAGAGATAAGGTCATCCCCCCTTCTTCCTGGTACAGAGAGGGAGACACCTTTACAAATGGAGATTTCCCTTATAAATGTAAAAGTTTGGTTTTAGCAAGGATTCTCCCAGTCTATTGATAAAATAACCAAGGTAAAAAAAGACATATTTTGAGGTGGCCAATTCTGATTTCCCACATAACCAAAACATTTTATAAGTGCAGTGTGAATAATCTAAAAGGTTGCTCGACGGCCACACTAAGCTTCCTTGTTCTGTGATTTGCCACTGGACAGATTAGATGAGTGGCTTGTGTAGATTTTATCTGCTCTTCATTTAAACAGAAGAGCCAGTTTCTACAGACAACACACTAATTTATCCTGATAGTTGGAGTGCAGCCATATTTTTATCAATATGAACAATAAGAAACTTTAGTTCTTTAAATATGAAAACCTCAGACAATTCGGTCATCTTCGGAAGTTCTGAAAGCATCACTTCATCTGAGGGCAAAGTAGCCTGCAATCACCCCCCTAGCACACATCTAGCAGCAAACACTGAGAGGCATAGGAACACTTCAGAATACAATTAATCCTGCGAAAAAATATACAGTTATAGAGAGAAAAATCAGTCAGAATATAATTGCAATATGCTTTTATTTTAGTGATGCATTTTCCACTAAAGTTTCTTTAATTTTCAGCATTATGTCAAACACAGAAAGAATTGAGGGAAAAAATAAAATGTAATTGTGCCATGATTTCTCATTAACTGTTGGACACATGCCAAGGTCTCCCTATTAAAAACAGAAATGAAGAGGGTAATTTTCTTAGCAAGCAACTTCATTTCTAAGAATCAGATCCATTAACACAGACCAGAGAGGACCCCAACTTCAACCTGCCAACAGGCAGATGGCTACCAAGAGACCTACCTCCAGCCACACCCAGAGAAGCTAACCTGCTGGGACCAGGGGATGGTGACAAGGACACTGACAAGGCAAAGTGATAAATTACAATATTTCAGGGGTGCGGCATAAAAGTGCCAAAACAATAGGATATTTACATGGTAAACTTTTAAATTTCAATAATTTCTAGCAGAAGTATAAAAGGAACAAAATAACAAGAGTCTGAATGGATCAACAGAGACGGATATTCCAAAAAGCAGGCACCACATAATCTCTAGCTAGTCCACTACCTTCCAACGCAAGGATGGAGATTTTGAGAGAATTATTAAAGTTCTTAAGTAAACATTTGAAGCAAGTCTGAAAATTTTCGAATTTGAAAGCACGAGAGCTCAATTCTGACTTTCCCCTTCTTTTTTGCCGGTTTGAAGCTCTGAGCCTTTAGGGTTCTGGCAAGTTTATCCTGCAGCCTCTCCACCCCTCCATCGGCTTAACGCCGAGCTGACTGGTTCTCTCCCACAACAGGCAGGATTTGTTCCTCGGTCAGCTGATGGGCTCAGAGCCCTGTGAGCCACAAAAATGCAGATGGATATGGCTTCTCTAGATATTTTGGTAACAAATGAGAGAAAATGTGTATAATACCACTTTTCTTCCAAAAATACTTAGAAACTTCTCCCCAGACATTGCAAGTACTCTTCACACTAAACATTCAGGATATCTGTGAATTCTTACGGCCCTCTCTCTTTGCCTGTCACTGCGTTTCAGCGTCACACAAGATAAAATACAAGCTGGACACCAGCCCCTGCACCTCTGGGCTAAAGGACCCCATCTTCATAACCATTAAAGTAAAATCCCAGCTGGTGGACCCAGAGCAGTTTCTAATGATGCCACACCAGAAATAGCAAAGCTCTGAGGGCACCTGGGAGGTTTTTCTTTCACATAAAAGCGATAATAGCTCATCCTGGTCTTGCAAATCAGCCAAACCAAGAGGCCACTAAGCTGGACACTCAGGGGAACACTGAGGTGGACACCGAGGCAGACACTGAGGCAGGATGCAGAGCAGCAGGAGAAGGAGAGAAAAGCCTTTCCTGGGAACCAAGTAAACCTGAGGCATTTGAAAGGGCTTCCTGGAAGGACAACAAAGCCACTTGACACATCGAGTGAGCTCTGAACAGCCAGCGACAGAGATGGAGAACTCACTGCAGTCAGCAGGAGCCTAATGCAGGCAAGTTCCTGAGGAGAGCAGGCCGGGCCACAGAGAAGATCAGAGAACAAGGACAGGCAGGGGAGAGAGGGTCCTGTCCCCACCCCGACCGGCATCCCACCAATCCCAAGGTGGGAAAGCTAGAGGCAGACGCACACATCCACGCTCAGGCTAACCACAGAAAACCAGCTCCCGGCCACGGTGTCAGGACCACTCGGACTTTTCTTGTGGGTTTTGTTCTTGCTCGGGGTTTCTTGACCTGGGTCCATGGGCACAGAATGCAGAGGGGTCTGTGAACTTGGAAGGGAAGGTAATTACACCTTGATTTGCACTCAATTCTATCTGAAATTTAGCTTTTCCTGAGATTATAAATGCAGATAACAAACGACAGCACCTGTGACTTTGTCACCAAAAGAAATCACATATTTTCACATCACATGTTAAGCTGGTGCACAGATCGTGACACAGCCATGAATCCTTCTTACTGAATGTGTTAATAAAACACACACTTGATCATTGCATCGCTAATTTACTATTAAGCTTGGAAACACTTGAGAAAGGAAATTTAAAGAGTTCTTTACTATTGATTTTCTCTAATATGCAGTGTTTTCTATTCTTAATTGACTATTAAACTTTTTTTCATCACACAAAAACTCCTAAGAAATGATTCTCTGTGATTATTTCTTGAGGGTGGGGGCATAGATGATTTTCACCTGATTTTGTTTACTTTGTTTGCTTCTGCTTTGCATTAATTTGTAAAACAAATGTATTACTTTCATAACCAGAAATAAAGCATTTATATTTTGGAAAAGGAACAGCACAGCTCTAACTCGCTCCTACAGCCGAGTCTGCCAATCATTCCACAGGTCTGTTCTCCTCCACTCTTGAGGAATACGAGTTTGTCACCAGAAGAAAAACGATCTTTCCAGGATCCCTTACAGCTAGGAGTGGCCACGTTATGGCCATTGAGATATAAGTGGAAACACGGCAGCTTCCAGAAATCTTCTAAGATCATTGGAGCGTGCCCTCTGTACGTTCTCCGTCCTGCGGCCTGGAATGCAGTGGCCACCGTCTTGAACCAAGGCTGAGACCATGCAATGAGGGAAACGACGACATCACTCCTGGGTCCCTAAAGCAGTAGAGAATCGCACCACCCAGAGCCTACCACCTGAACTTTCGTACGAGGTAGAAATTCACTTCCCTCCTGTATAAGCCGCTGTCACTTGATGTTCTCTAGTCAATCCCAGGCAAATCTTACCCAGATTAACATATCTCTTGTGCTACCAATAAAACGTCTTTTCTTAAAAAAATCAATTTTGTTGCCACGTTCCAGCTGTACAGTTTATGGTGCACTTGTGTGCTTACGAATAGTGGGAGCAGTCAGGAGAAACAGCGTGGCGGAGCCTTTTCCTTCCCACTACTGTGTCCTGTTCTGTCCACGAAAACGTCCTCCAATTGCAGGACAGAAATGTTATGATGAACAAATACTCAAGTTTTGGGAATGTCTTATTCAAGTTTGAGTATCTGAAAGAAATTGGCAGCATAGTTTATCAATAGCATAAAATCCAAAGTTTATACTTTAATTGCTTTTTTCAGTACAGGTGAAAAGGGGGAATTTTATCTCTGGGTGCTCTGGGGGCTTTGCAGAGCTGGGTGGACCCTCTCAGCAGAGGAAAGCAGAACTTAAAAGTTCTGTAAGGGCAAACACATTAATGAGGCTTAATTCTCTCTGTCAAAAATAAGGAGAAAGATTTCCCTGCCCTTCTTGTTCTTGGAGCATTTACTTTAGAAAACTTGTATGTTCTCCGGTCTTTGAAATGTATGTAAATCCTTACTTAGATATGCCCTCTGTCTGCTCTATGACCCAGAAGTGTCTTTCTCAGGAACCTGGGAGCCTGTCTCTGACGTGTAAACAGCCAGGGAGATGGCTCCTGGCTCCCAGTCCTGTGGGAGGGAGAGACGAGCCTAGCTTTCCTGGGCAGGTGGCTCCAATTTGCAAGACAACCTCCTGTCATGGAGACAGCAGACAAATGGTGCTGTCTAGTCCTCTTATGTGAGGACCAGTTACTGTTCATCCTGAGAACATGTGTGTAGTGGGTGGCGTCTGCCTGGCCCTGTAAAGGGTGAGATTTCTTTCTGTCTTTGCAATGTCTTAGCGGACTGCATGTGAGGCACATGTCATTCTGGTTTAAGGGTCATTCAATAATAAAATTGCTCTCTTCCTCTTCTACCTTTGTGGAGAGGTTCTCTGGGTTGGGAGGAGATTTTCTTTTTAAGTATATTTCCCCAACACTAGGCAGACATGTTTCCCAAGAATGTTCCAGAAACTGTGGAGAGAGCCCTGCTGAGCACCCTGGGGTAGCAGGATGATCCTGTAGGTGGCCCCAAGGAAACCCGCACCTGAAGGGGCTCTTTTAGTGGAAAACAGGGAGACACGAGAGCAGTCTGCACAGACCAACAACCTGGACCGCATGGGAAGACAGACCCTCAGCCAGTGCTGCTATGGTCAGGCGAGCCTTACATCAGGGTGACCAGCCGTCCTGGTTGGCCTGGGACTGTCCTGGGTTTTGCAGTGAAAGTCCTCTGGCCAGGAAGTTTCCAGGATGCAAAGAGTTCTGTTTTTCAGTGGTGGGTATGTAGGTTTGGGGAACGAGTATAAAATCTGCACATTGCCCCACAAAATAGAGGCTGAAGGCAACACCATGTTTAGTGTCAAATGGATCCGGCATAGATTATCTGCACTCCACAGTCGCTGTTGCTATTTGTGCCCCTGACCACTGATGTTGGCACCGTGATCCCTGAGCAGGGAGACCTGCTGTGCAACTTGTCAAGAGCGCCCGTCTTCCTCGGCACCTGTGGGTGAACCATGTGCTTTGTGTTGAGACAGATAGTGCTGGGTTATTTTTGACACTGTGAATATTGGGGTCATAACTTCTAAGAGTTCAAATGATGAAAATAAGAACGATCACAATACCAACACATGACCCAGACACCGCTGGAAAAGAAGGCTAGAGGGCTGTGCTGTTCTCACGACGAAAGGCAGGACGCACGCACCTGGATGAGGAGGTGGATAATGAGAGCGTGCTGCGAATATGCGGAGAAGAAGCTGGGGTGGGGCTCGGTGGGGAAGATGTGCCTGTACGCGTGGAGACGAATCTCGAAAGTCCACGATGAGACCAGAAGCACTTGCAACTCGATCGAAAGTTTTTCATCTCCGAAAAAGACACCAAACCTCAGCCAATAATAGCAGGTCCCGAACTCTCTTGGTCACGAGATCCAGAGGGACACGACTGGTTTCTTTCCCTATTGCTCCATAAAACTGAGTAGAGCTACATTGCCTGATTCAGAGGTTGTGACTCATACGTCCTGTGGCAAACAAGGGAAAGTTTCATAACAGATGGGAATGCTACATGAGTAGAGACACAGCGTGTGTTATCAGGGAGGGAAAAAATTTTCCTTACCCTTGTAGGTTCAGTTACTGGGGTGTGTAAATAACACTGACAAAAAACAGGTTAACAGGAGAAAAGGCATACAAATTCTACTAATATTTTTAATTTTACATGCACGAGGGCTTCACAGAAAAGAAGTAAAAAATCCACAGAAGTCGTTGGACTTGGGAGCTTCTGTACCATTTTAACAAAGGGTGATAAATTGTGGAGAAGTGACTAGGAAGGATATGGGGGAACTAACGGAAGATAAGGGTTATTTTAGTAAGGTCTGTTCCTGCAGACTCATCCCAGTGCCGACTCTCTGTCTCTCATGATAGGCTTGCTCTCCGCAACCTGGTGCAAGAGGGAAGGGGAGTTATGCCACCTTCACAAAGAAAAACTTATGCCATGCTTTTAAGCAGAAAAAGGGGAGGGCAGAGAACTTTTCCTGGGTGTGTTGATTCTCAATTGCCTTCAAATCAAAATAATCCTATGCCAAAGTGGTATATTTTGGAGTGGCAAATTCTGGACACTTCCAGGATCTCTCTTCTCATGCCCAAAGCTTCAGGTTCTTCATGCTTAAACGATGGCACTGACCTATGCCCTACTAAGCTTTTGGCATAAATTTGACCTCAGAATAAAATTACCCCTTGATTCTTCACCCCGGTGGAAATTGTATGGGCTTCTCTCTCTGCTTTCTTAACTATTCCTTCATTACAAAGCTTCAAGTGAATGACCATCTCGGCATCTTCAAGATTTGGAATTAAATGTACCTAGTGTAATTCAATAGAAAGGAAATCAAAACTAAAAGGCAGAATTATTTTTGCAGATCTCTTTGTGCAAAACAACTTTGCATTGAACCTCTGGGCCAGCTGGAGACTCCAGAAGAACCCTGCGTTCCAGTTCCAGGCACACTAATGGAACCACGCAACTTTTATGAGCAGAGATTGATGACAAAATCTATTAAAATGAAATTATTTGGCTTATTCACCTGTAAGAACTTCTGGATAAAAAGATTAGAAAATTTGAAATTAATTTTAAGTGTTCGATTTCAAAATGAAAAATATTCTTCATTTGCAACTATGTCTCAGCTGCCTCTCATTGCTTCAGGTGATTACATTACTTTAATGTGATTTTTAAATGCATTGCTTTCTCAATTAGCCAGTAAGATGTACGAGAAAGAATTGAGTTAAGACAGGAAACGTTTCTAGCCAGATATTTGAAGTTTTATTCCTAACCCTGATGATTGTCTCTCTAGTACTAATTAGAATTTAATTCTTTCTAAACTGTTCTTTTTTCCTTGTCTTTATTTTTAAGCCACCTCAAAATATGCTTGTGTATTACATTCAATTTTGCCAAAACTATTCATTAAATTCTCATTAAATTTATTATTTAATAAGAAGAGGCCAGTACAAAACAGAACCTGAAAAACAAATTGAATCCAACTAACACACTGGCGCTAATTTGTCTGGGTGAGTCTCTGCTTTCTTAAAGCGCTCTGCAGCTTTATGCAACCAGATTCAAAGCTGAGCTTCTAAACTAATCAGCTGTTGAGAATAAAAGGGAGAAGTCAAAGGCTTTGATATCTTGCGTATAGAAATTTACATCCAATCTGATTTCCTCCCAGCCGACACACTCCATGAGAAGACAAGGAAGACGAATGACTGAATGAAGAAATGTTTTAAGGGATTTCCTTACTCAGGCAAACCTGTCCCTGTTGCTTCCTCAGAAGAGGTGGCGTCTCCCCTTGGCTTCCCCCTTTAGTCGCCCACCCTTAGAATCCCCAGCAGAGGCATCTTGGGAATGCAGAGCTTTACGGCCCATTGAGGTTAAGGTTGGTGTCCCCAAGCACAGCGCCCTGCACTGCCACGGCCTCAGACTGGTCAGCAGCAGGGCTGGCCTGCCCGAACTTGCCTCCCGTGGACCCTCCCCACTGGCCACAGCCCCACCGTGGCCCTCCGTGCTAGACCTAGGTCCCTCCGTGCTAGACCTAGGTCCCTCCCTGCCTTTCAATGCGTGGGCATAACAAGTCTCTGCAATTAATCTGTAAAACACCAGAGCTCTGTGATTCTGACACAATCTTCCCAGTAACTCTATTTAAAGCTTCTGCAGACAAAAGTAAGAAGACAATTATACAGATTGCAGAGACCAGAGAGAGGAGCAAGAGAGAGAGAGGAGCTCAGAGAGCCAGCAACAATGTAACACAAACAGCTCAGCAAATAACAGCGCACTGTCCTGGCTAACAGAAGGGTTTAATACCTGAATCATCCACATGCCTGATTAAACGCTGACAACATGCGCCATAAAGGAAGATTGTCCGTTGTAATGTCTTTGCAAGAAGCAGCACATAAACCACTGTTCGTGTACTTCTGCAATTACATTCCTCTAATTCTTTCATTTAGAAAACAGTTTAGTGGCCAGCCAGGTGGCGCGGCGGTTAAGTGCCCGCGCTCTGCTTGAGTGGCCCGGGGTTTGCGAGTTCAGATCCCGGGCGTGCACTGACGCACTGCTTGTCAAGCCATGCTGTGGCAGCGTCCCATATAAAGTAGAGGAAGATGGGCACGCATGTTAGCCCAGGGCCAATCTTCCTCAGCAAAAAAAGAGGAGGATTGGCATCAGATGTTAGCTCAGGGCTGATCTTCCTCACTAAATAAATAAATAAATAAATAAATAAATAAATAAAATAAAAAAGAAA
The DNA here is from genome assembly GCF_020826845.1 of Diceros bicornis minor. Lineage (NCBI taxonomy): Eukaryota > Metazoa > Chordata > Mammalia > Perissodactyla > Rhinocerotidae > Diceros > Diceros bicornis. Next base: position 85,121,384 of record NC_080748.1, on the reverse strand, counting down.
ACAGTTTACATTCTAATAGCCAGCATCACTTCTGTTTTTGAAACAATTGATTATATGTATATTGCCAAATTATGGGTCCACAGGATATTTTCATAAGTGAAGACAACTGCAAACCTGCTTTGAAAATGATCTTTAATTCAGGGACCTGGTGATGTACAAATGTGCTGTCTAATGGTTAAAGTGTAGCAGAATATGCCACTCCAAAATATGCCACTTAAACTGAAGGATTATTTTGGGCTGAAAGCAATGAAGAATCAACAGATGCAGGAAGAGCTCTCTGCCCTCTCCTTAGCTGCCTGTAGGCAGGGCATAATGTCCCTTTGTGAAGGTGACTCCCTCCCAGCACCAGCAAGAGGAGAGCACTCTTAGCACTGGAGATGGACAGTCGATACTGAGATGAGTCTGCATACGCAAACCTTACTAAAATAACCCTTCTCTTCCAGTAGCTCCCTGGTGTATTTCCTAGTCACTTCCCTCCGATGCATCCTCCCTTGAGGACCCAACTCCCTTTCCCTTCTTAAAATGGTATCTAGGGGCCGGCCCCGTGGCTTAGTGGTTAAGTGCGCACGCTCCGCTGCTGGCGGCCCAGGGTTCAGATCCCGGGCGCACACTGACGCACGGCTTCTCTGGCCATGCTGGGGCCGTGTCCCACTTGCAGCGACTGGAAGGCTGTGCAACTATGACATACAACTATCTACTGGTGCTTTGGGGGGAAAAAATACATAAATAAATAAATAAACATTTAAAGGACTAACGCACTCTTTAAAAAAAAAAAAGGTATCTAGGCTCCGAGTCTAACTGCTTCCCTGAGTTTCACTTCTTTTCTGTGAACTCTTGTGCATGTAAATAGTGATAACAATTGCATACATTTTCTCCTGTTAATCTGTCTTTTGATAGTGCAATTTGCAGCCCTTGGTTACAGAACACAAAAGGGTAGAGGAAAAGTTTTTCCTCCCCAACAGTTTTGGCAACAAGGATGGGATGGGCTGGGACTTCTACTCTGGAGGCTGGAGCTGAGGTCTTGGGACATCGGAAACGCTGGCAGGTAAGAATTCTTCCCAAGTCAGCCTCCGGGATTTCCGGTCAGAGTCTGGTCAAGTGCGGGTGACGAGAGCCAGTCCTTATCTTTTCCTTCCCAAATGAGGATTAGGAGGAGAACACATTTTCAATGATTAGTTCTTTGAGCATTATGACTCCTGAATATGGGGTTGAGTGCCCTTGTTCTTGATCCTTTCCCTCCCGGGGATACCATTGTTTTCCTTTGTCTCTATCCTTTGTGTCGTTTGTCATAAGGGGGAGAATCATCGGGAAGGACACAGGCATAGGTCCTATGAGCCTGTCGTTCAAGGCAGCTTCACAGACGGGCGAGTTTACAGTTCTCGCCAGACTGGCATCCATTCGGATAAACTGTGCTGTGGGTCCCAATAAAAACAAGGGATGAGATTCTCCTGCCATCTTGTTTTGTGTCCTGAGAGCTTGGCTTGGATCCAGCGAGAGGATTGTCTCTCTAGCTTTCCACTTGCCAGGGCCACAGGTGGTCGGGGCTGCATCTGGAGGTGGCTAGCCGTTGGGCTGGGGTCCCAAGACCAAGGTGCACAGGCACCACTTTCAATCGGCCCTGCCAGCTCTCAGGCTAGTTTGTTTAAATTAAGGGTCTCAGCCCTGATCTCCTCTTTCCTCGTTGCCTTGTCTGCACTGGGAAAGTGCCGTCTCAGTATCGCCTGCCTGGTATCACAGATTAGCAGGTCCATCTCACTTCTGTGGCAGACCAGAGACATGAGTTTTCATAAACACCATTTTTCTTTTTCGTTTTTGTGAGGAAGATCAGCCCTGAGCCAACATCTGTCACCAATCCTCCTCTTTTTGCTGAGGAAGACTGGCCCTGGGCTAACATGTGTGCCCATCTTCCTCTACTTTGCATGGGATGCTGCCACAGCATGGCTTGACAAGCGGTGCGTTGGTGCGCACCCAGGATCTGAACCTGGGAACCCTGGGGGGCCGCAGCGGAGCACGCACACTTAACCGCTACGCCACCGGGCCAGCCCCTCATAAACACCATTTTTACTGCCTGTGGCAACGAAGGTCTTTGCTCTCTCTTTTTTTTTTTATTGAAGTGTAGTTAACTGCTTTGCTTTCTTCAGCTATCTTGGAGAGTGAGTTTGGATCATGGGGGCTTCATCTCCTGTACCTTCTTTGAGGACGCCCCTTGTGTCCAGGATTAAGCCACAAAAAAGTTTGTTGATTTTGAGTCATGTTTTGAAACAATACCTCTGGAGATCCTAAATCATCAATGGCCAGAGGACAGATCCTTGGATTTATATTTAAAGAGATTTTTTAGCGACCTCTCACTCTGAAACAAATGTCCCCTTGGTACCTGTGGGAGGATCACATTGCAAAAGGACACAGGAAAACATCAGGGCTGACCTGAAAGCCTCCCTCAACCAGATCCAGGAGCAGAAGTCAGACTCAGAACAACAGTTAAAATCCACCCCCACCCTCAGTTCCGTCCTCCACCCCTTTACCCCGCACCCTGTCTCTGATGGTGAGATCTTTGGGGTCTCTGGACCCCTGCTCATATCCCTCCCCCATCAGGCCCTACCTCATCAAAAATTCCTTCAATCCCTGAAACTCCTCCAACTTCCCCAGAAAGCCCCTCAATCACTCTACTGCCCACTTTAACTTCTCTTTCCCTCCAGGAATCACAAAGAGCACTCACCTGACCTCCAGGCATGAGGCGTACAAGTCACTTGTGTAAACGCTGATAGCCGGGAAAGGTCCTTGGCAGAGCCCCGGAACACACAGCATGGCTTTGTTTCACAAGTGAGAGTAATTCCACCTACTTCCCCATACTCGTCCTCAGACCCCGTCAGCCCCAGGCCTTCACATGCAGTACCCAGTGCACATGTATCCTGGACCCCACCACAAAGAACTCAGGTCCTCTGCACTGTAGCAGATCTTTTACACTATAAAGCTCTTTTACCTCCTTTTTCAGAAGATCCTACCAATTTTAGAGGGGAGGCAAAACATTAGTGAACATCTACAACCCCACTCAAAGGGACCTCAACTAGCTTCTAAGCTGTGTTCTCCCCAGCCACGATCATACTGATACTGAACCTCTTAATCTCAAGCTTGTGTGCCCCATGCACAGTAAGCCCATCCCTGAGACACAGGTGCTTGGAGATGGAGAAAGTTTTATTCAAATTGACCAAAACAAGAAGGCAGGAGGATAGGTTCTCTCAAACCTGCCCACAAGAGGAGAAAGCAGGGGTTTGTATAGAGCTAAGGGGTTGGCAGGAGGGGTTTCAGAGAAACAAAGGGGTCACTCCCAATAAGCCCCTGGGCAATCTGACTTCTGGGCATCAACAGCAGCTGAGGGCTGGTTATCTGGTGATCATAACTTCCTTGAAGGCATTCTCTTTCTTCTGGAAAAAAGCTCATAAATCCTTGTGGCCCTTGAGTCACCCCTCAGGTTAAACAAGAAAACAGCAAATTGACAAGATTAATTTCTGTTCATCAGTGTCTGTGTTGAGAACAAGGTTGAAAGGTAATCATGTTCTTATTGAATATTTGCAGTAACCCTCAGGTACCCAGCTTTAATACCGTAGTTATATGACAAGCCAGACAGCTCCCTGGAGAAAATCTTCCTCCCCAAGATAACAAATGGCCAGATCCTCTTCTGGGACCTTTGCACATGGTCCAGTTGGAGGATATTCAGGGCCTGATAGAAGCTGTTTAGACTATGTACTCAGAGGGAAAATAAAATGACCTGAAGCCTTTGTGGAATGCTTTATAGCCATATTCCAAAGGCATACTGGATTAAACCAGAGGCCCCAGAGCATAGGAATCTTCTAATTTCTGCCTTAGTCAAAAATCTCTCTGATGTAAAAAAAAGTAAATCCAAAATATTGCGGTTGGATGGCGTGGAAAATCTCTTAATGTTATCACTGAGGCTGCCACCCTGTTCTTTGAAGAATTAAAAATAACGGTCCTCTTCTTACTAATCGTGTCTTTACAGAAGAGAAATGTGGCTCTAGAGATAACGCAAAGCCCACCCACCCTTCTCACTCATCCCAGTCATGACGCCTGCAGACACTGTAAAAGGTCAGACATTGGAAAGGAACAGTCCCACACTTAAGGAAAAAAGAAAGACTGAAGTAGCAAATCGCCCTAGTCCTCTGATAATAGACAACTACACCCCTGGACTCCCTCTTAGAGGTTTAGAAAGCTTGTACGATTCTCTCTCACTTTGAGCTATAAATCCTCCACCTCTTGGGACTGTCTTCTCAAGGAGCTGAGGGCCACCTCTCTACAATGCAGACATCCAATGTGATGACTGGCTCTCAGCCCAAAGGGCACCTTGCCTCAACTTCTCAGTTGACTAAAATGACTGTCTGAGGCATGAAAGGAGAAGGGGTAACTGGAGACATGCTATCCCCCAGATGAACTTGGAAACACCCAAATGGTCCTGCACCCAAAATTTAGTCCACAGACCTCATACGATTACCTATCAGGGCAAATAAACATCACAAGTCTCCCCCACAAGTGTTGGTAAAAAGGTTTCAGCCCTTATGTTGAACAGATAACAACTTGTTCCTTCTGCCAGAAACAAAATTGCAGTCAACTCTGCTGCGTTTTTCTACCTCAGGATGATGTTGCCAAAATTAACTTATGAAATCCCTCGAAGAGCTCTATATTAATTGGCTTAGCGAAAAATAATCACCTATATAAATTAAATATTCCTAAAATTCTTAAAAATATAGGAACCGACTCAAGAGTTATTCAAGTTCATATGATCTGAGATAATCTTTGCTGAATATAAGTTTAATATTCTCAGTCTATTAGAAAAACAGGAATGTCTTCAGAGTTATCAACATTAAATATAATGCAGACATCCAATTTTACTCAACCTGGGTTTACTAGTCAAATAAGCTTATATTATCTCTACTAGATGTTTAAGATTAAACAACTGAAAATTCAACCTAAGAACAAAATATAAAATAAAAACGAATTCCTTGATGTATAAAAAGCACGGGAGTAAAAAAATAATAACAAAAAACAGCCATATATTAACTTTTTTGGTTCTTTGCTTCCGTGATTTTTGATACTTGCCTATCAAAACCTAGAAATATCAAATTAAAATGTCCAAATAAATAAATAGTATTTAGTAAGAGTTTATTGTGCATATAAGAACAGTTTGTGAACTGGGAGCTTTCAAATTTAAAACTGATGTGAAGCTCAGAGGCATGATATTAAGGGATGGTTTATAAAGTGAAAATGAGGAAATTGTTTAATCTTTAGAATGATTGGCTATTACAATGGGGGTTGGGGGTTTCCAGGTAGCAGTGGATTGGTTAAAAGTTATTATTTTATATCATTTTCAGGAAGATGATTTAAGTTTCTTTTATGATTATCAGAAGCATTTACAAGAAATAACCTAAGTTTCACTTATGTTCATGAAATAAGCTAGATTTAGTTTTGCTTACATGGCTTAAATGGTTTTGTCTGCTCATGAAATTTTCAAGTCTGGTCTCTATTTTGTATTTAAACATGCCTAACATGTACATGTTACAAAACTTGTCAACAAGAAAATGACTTAAGATGATGGCTAGCCTTGTTTAATGTCTCGTGAAATTTTCATAAATAATCCATTCATAATTGTTAAGAATACATGAATTAAATGAATGTAAATGGGATAAAGTTTACAAGTAAACTTTTCTACAATAATTACGTTTTATAATATGTCTGCTTAAGGTTGGTTTTCAATATCTTTTTGGTAACTTGAAACCTTAAAGTTATACTAAGTGAAATGATAAGTATTCATTGAATATCTAGATCACTTCCAAAAAAGATAGTATACTGAAACATTAGTTACTAAACATAAATTTAAATTTAGTGACTTTGAGTTTATTATTTTTAAGGAAAGATTAAAGATATTTGGGTCTATTAATAAACATGTCCTTTTGCCACATTGAAAAATATACTATGAGGAAGCACGTACCTCTATAAATTATGAAATGGTGTATTCATAAATCTGTTAATTTACTACAGCATGCCAACAAGACAGACAACGCACAGTTGTCTACTTCCTAGTTTTCTCTGAAAAATAAAGGTTACTAAATGTTAAGAATTATAATTAATATATGAAAATAAAACTACTAAAAATAATAAGGTGAAGGGGAACAATTCTGTATACAAAGTATGCAAGGAAAATAGGATGTGTTTTTGATAAGGAAAAGTATATAATATATGAAGTGTGTAGGATGTGTTTTTTGTTTTAAAAAGAGAGAGAGAGAGTAATTTTGTTCAGAAGTTATTTAAAGTTTGTTGTAGAATGGGAAGGGGAGAATAAAGAACAAAAACCTCAATGGATATAGAAAATTGTAAAGAGTCTATGAAAGAGAGAGAGAGAATCTTATCTTGTGTGGTCAAGCTGACTAAGATTGAATGGATTTATTTATATTTTTTAAATGAGCCCAATAGTGTACTGATGCAAAACTAGAGCTCGTTTTTTTTTCTCTGTTAGAAGAGCAAAGTCTTCTTGGATTATCGGATCACTCTTTTTTTTTTTTTATTAATTTTATTTATTTATTTATTTATTTTTTCCCCCAAAGCTCCAGTAGATAGTTGTATGTCATAGCTGCACATCTCTCCAGTTGCTGTATGTGGGACGCGGCCTCCGCATGGCCGGAGAAGCGATGCGTCGGTGCGCGCCCGGGATCCGAACCCGGGTCGCCAACAGCGGAGCGCGAGCACCTAACCACTAAGCCATGGGGCCGGCCCTCGGATCACTCTTAATAAGAGATCATGAAAGGCTTTCTTTACCTTTTGGGCAATCCACCCAGGAAATAAAGATTCTGTGTACTTTATGTCATCTTGATCATGTCTCTGACTATTAAAGAAAACCGAGTCTTCTCATGAGTGAAAGTGCTAGTATTTTTTTGTTTGTTTTTTGGGTTTTTTTAACAATCATGTCATCTCCTACATTCACTTTTGAAATCTTTTATTGTCACTTTGGTTAAATAGATAAGTAAGTATTATTTTGTAGTGATCTGTGATCTAATTCAATCAAATGTTCAAACATTTTGACATTTGCGACAACTTCTCAAAATCAAATTCTAAATTAAATCCTGACCTTGAGACTTTGAAATTTCCCAGAGGGTCCCTGGAAAATCTCAACGTATCTGGTCTTTCACTTTGTAAAAAGAGAAATGTTAACCTAACTAGGTTTATTTGGTATGTTAAGTTTCAGAGGAAACATTCTCAAATAATAAGTGATGCTTAATCTTTCTTAGGTTATATTTATGTGGGTAAAATGTTAGTTTCAGAAATTCTACAAAATTCCTAGAAATGTATTAATGTCCTTTCTGTCTATGGTATGTCCTGGTATAATGTTATCAATCATTCTAGTTATCTTAAAGTGCTGTATGTCACAGGAACAACTACATTTCCTTGTCAATTGCAAACTTTCATTGCATCTTTAACCACAGTCATTTTAAGCCTTTGGTCATTCACAGATAGTTATTTTTTACTCTGATGTTTTCCTGAATGTTCTTGCAATCAACTACTGGCCAATGTTCCTCACCTTCAACAAAAAAGGATCATCCTTGAAACTTGTGGAAAGGGCAGGTACCGTGGAGGCACACACTTTTGATGACATTGCTGAAATAACTTTAAGATCATACCACAGGACTTGGTAACTATTGCAGAACTAACAGAGAAGCTGATGGATTCAGGAAACCACTAATCCAAGATCACACAGAGCAAGAATTAATTACATAGGACTGAACGAACTGATGAATGATTACAATTTGTAGTGCTTTTTTGTTTGAAACTGCTGGTTCCTTAATGTTTTGTTTTTCCATATTTAAGGGAAATCTTTTTCCTCTTAAGCTATCAATTATGGTAATTTGGTGAATTATACCTTTGTAAACAGAATTGAAGCATTTCTCTTTTCTCCCTACCAGATTCCTCCAGAATTCAAAAACTCTTAGTGAGTATTCTGTTTTCATGGGAATATAGTTATTTGCATAAATTCAATAAGAATCTGTTCTTTTCATAACAGGTCATAATTGGAAACATTGGTTATATTACCAAGGCTTTGACTGGAATGTCATATTTGAGAATACACATTGTAGTATAAGTGTCTGACATTAAGCTTTTTTGATTATAATGTAGGTGCCTGATATTAAGCTTTTGATTGCAGAGGCATCCATTTCAAAGACATCCATCTTGAACAAACATATTGCTGGTGTATGACACAGTTACTAGCTAAACAACTAAATAAGGAACCAGGCCACCCCACCCATGATGTTCCTCCTTCAGAAAGCCCTGGATGGCCTAGATAACTGACCACTTGAGTGACCCCACTTCTCCCTTCCTGTGCTCTAATCCCCACTCTTATGTTTTAAATTCACCAATAAAGAGTGAACCCATGAAACCCTAGACACCCCACCCTTCGACCCTAATAAAGGCAGAGACCTAGGTCCACATGCTCTCTCTCTCTCCCCTCCACAACCTTACTGTGTGGTCCTCAGGCATGCCCATATATCCTCCAGTATGTGTGAGTAATAAACCTTGTTTCTTCAAAGCTCCCTGATGGTTGTAGCTGAAGTGCACCCCACAGTCACCCTACAGACAAGAGTCAGTCCAGCTGCAACATTTGCTCTGGTTGGGCAAATGTCTATGGGGGCTCATCACAAGTAGCACGAGACCAGGTGAGTGCCTGAGGCATTCCTAGCCAATAGCATCACTATCGATAGCCTGAAACTGACACAAAACATACATGGAATCAGATATGACCAGACAGCCTTCAGGAACTAAGGTTGATTTTATGGAGCCAATAAATCTCCTTGGAAAACCAGCCCAGTACCTTGCTGACAGGGTTTCCAGCAACCTCACCAGGTGAGTGAGGAAGGTCACTTCTTGGTAGGCCCAGGAACCTTAGGATATTTGGGGGACCTCGAGAAGAGAGGAATTCACCCAAATCTGTAGGTATCACAGGCAAAAATCTGATGGCGAGTCCTTGGTTTGGCTTCCGGGCCTCAAGAGGCTTTTAAAAATCCAATCTGAGATTTCTTATGAGAAGTTCCAGCAAAGCAAACTCAAAATAGCTATGTGGTCAGTCACTATTCTTGTTGCATTTACGTAAATAATCAGGCCAAGTTTAATGAGACTAGACCTATTTTGCAAACAAATTCATCTTACTTTGATTATCTTTGATAGAAATGAGGGTGACTGTAGAGAGAAAAATTGTGTTTCAGTGGAAAACTACAGCATGTCCTTGTGGGTATTAAATTCTGGTCCTGTTCATCGTCTTTAAGGTTTTGTTACCTACCAGTAAACTGGACCATATACATACATAAAATCACTGTGTGGCACACCTTAAACTCACACAATGTTGTATGTCAACTATATCTCAGCACAGCTGGGGAGAAAACTAGACCAGATACTGAATTCTTCTAATTTCCTCCAATGTCTGGCTACAACTCTCCAAACCAGTGTTTCCAGTTTTTCTCCCACCCTTCTGACTCGAATCACTGAAAATTAAAACTGCCCTTTTCCTGGAGCCCAGCAAGCTGCAGCTGGACAATGTGACGTGAGCTCAGAGACGCCACCACACAGCTCGTGCCCGGACCAGGTCTGTGGCTGCTGCTGTGCGGGGCACTCAGACAGCTCGAGTTTGCAGGAACGTATGATGACATCACCAGAGACATTCAAACTGCAAACCAGGAAAATCTGTCAGATTGCCACTGCCTGCCCTCACACCATCTGAAGATGCTTTGGGACCAACATCTAGACATCTTCTCCAATGACTGCCCCCTGGACTCAAAAACTGAGTTTATAGTTTGTCCTAACCATTAACCGTTTTCTTTTGTTTCCATAGAAATGCCCAAGACTGAGAGACTGGCTCAATGGGTATGGGACATCTATTCCAGATCGTGAAATTTCTCGGGGAATTTTCAGACAGGGGAATGATGGGGTTCAGGATGTGCTGCTCCAAAACGTGGCTCCATGGCATGTTGAGTATCTCAAGCTGAAAGAGTTTGAGAAAATGGCAGAAATAGGAAGGTCGCTTTGACCTCTTCCCTCCCTGGCCCTTCTCCCCAAAACAAGTCAAACACCCTCCTGTGAGAGGCGCCCTCCCTCTACCCAGGGGAAAAGAGCGTCCTTATTTCCAGAGACAACGGGAGGCCGTGAAGAATCCTGACAGCCAGGCCTTGACACGTTTCCCCAATTCACGACCCTTACCTCAAGGGCTTGACCTTCCACGTTCCTCCACGACTGTCCACTCCTCATCAAACCTAGCATAAAAATACTCAGGTCAAACTGTTTCTTCAGATCTTCATTTTTGGATGAAGACTTCCATTCCACATAAAATTTATTTTAAGTAAATTTGTATGCTTTTCTTGTGTTAATCTGTCTTTGTTACTTTAATTTTCAGACCCAGCCAAGGACCCTAAAAAGGTGGAAGAAAACTTTTTCCTCCTCTACAACAGCCAGAGTAGCTGCTAAAAAAGATGCCCTGGAACCCACAATAAAGCTTCCCAAACTTTATTGTGCACATGTGCCTCCTGGGGATCTGGAGAAAATGCTGATTCTGATTCAGGAGATCTGAGCTGGGTCCTGAGACTCTGCATTTCTAACAAGCTTCCAGGTGATGCTGTGGAAATAAACAAAGGATCTGCAGGACTGAAGAAGGAACGGGAACAGGAAATGGGAGCGAGTAGAGGGGATTTCCATAGATCAAGGCCCCAGCCAGCCTCCTCCTCCTTCCCAGTCACAGACCCTGGGCATGACTCTCTCCCACCCCAAACACACAGGACAAGACCTGGCTCACTTTCCGCCCTGATGTCACAGGTCCCCGAACATTCCACAGTATCCTGGAGACCACGGCGGGGGAAGCTGAGGGGCCTTCAGGAGAAGGTCCTCCTCCTTCAGCTGGAGGAGCATGGCAGCGAGCAGAGGAGTGAGCCTCTTGGTCCTGCTGCTGTGCTGCTGGCAGGGAGCTGAGCTCCAGCCGTCGAGAATGTTTGCAGGTACGGTCACAGCAGGTTGTTGTGGCAGGTGGAGCACCTGCGCCTCCCGGGGTGAGTCAGGCAGCACCGCCTTCTTCTCTCATGGGCCCCGCCCCTTCCCAGCCTCCCCGAATTTAGCATTTCTTCCCCGGGAAATGGAGTAAGTTTAAAAGTTTTTCTATCTTTGAAGCCCTTTTTAAAATCCAGAACTCCATGCGAGAATAGTGTACATTATTTTTTAACTTTTTATTATGGAAAATTTCTAACTTACCCAAAAGTAGAGGAATTGTGTAAAGAACCTCCTTCACCCAGTTTCAATTCTGTACATTTTTTGCCATCTTGTTTTTTCTACACAAACACACTTCTGTTATTGGGAGCATTTTAGCCCTGGTCCAAGATGTCTTATCATTTCCTGTAAATGTTTTCTTGCTAACAGATAAGGCCATTTTTCTTTTACACCCTACAATGTCACTAAAACACTAACAAAATGGGGGCCGGCCTAGTAGCATGATGGTTAAGTTCAGTGTGCTCCAGTTCAGTGGCCCAGGATTCATGGGTGCAGATCCCGGGCACAGACCTACACCCCTCATCAAGTCATGTTGTGGTGGCGTCCCACCTACAAAATAGAGGAAGATTGCCACAGATGTTAGCTCAGGGACAATTTTCCTCACCAAAAAAAAAAAAAAAAACTAACAAAATGAACAGAAGCCTGCACAGCGGCTAATACCCAGCCTGTATTCAAATCTCTCCACAGCGTCAGAAGGTCCTTTTACAGGTGGTTGGTTCCAATCCCACCCACACAAGGTCCACGTGCCTTGGGCTTGGTCCTTTTGTCCTGACCATGTATGTGTTGAGGAAGAGGACAATGGACGGGGACGGCCTTCCCGGATGTGACTCACTGGCAGAGTGGGCAGAAGGCACCAGAAAGGGGGTGGGGCCTCTGTGACCCCACTTCCTGCCAGGAAGCTGCTTTCTCAGGCCACCTGCTCCCCCTCCACCTCCCCCCTTCCTCAGAGGTCACCAAGGATGGAAGCTCAAGGAAGGGGCCTGACAGGGTCCCCTGCCCCAGCTCCCACGGTTGGACCAGCAGGCCCTGAAGAGTCACCCATGGTCGTGGGGTCTCCTGGGAGCAGGACGTGTGGGTGCTGGCCCAACCCGGAGGTGTACTCCCTCCTACCCATGCCAGGCCCAGCCTTAACTCCAGGGATGGTTCAGCCTTGGTCTGGGTGAGAAGGTAGGTAGGTGGTCCTCCACACCTGATGATGTCATGAAAGAAGTCCCAACTTCCTTTTCTTAAGGAAACTTAGTTTTGAGGTGCTTACTGAGGACAGAGTCCTTTAGGGTGCTGGGGGTGCCGACAGGTCTGTTACAGGTGGGGGACCTGTGATCACCAATGCTGCCACCCATCCCTACAGCTTGCTCACTCCTGTTTGTGGTGGTCCTGCCCCCAGGGTCCTCGGGAACTGCTCCACATGCGTGGATTAAATGGGGGGCTCCTGATGCAACCCCAAGGCAGCGCCTCCCCTCCCCAGATCCGCTCTCCTCGTCCCCGCAGGGAACACTTTAGGTGACCTTCAAGGCCTCTCCTAGCTTGAAAGACAGTTAAGGGCAGTTTCTAAACGGTTCTCTCAAAGGCACATTGGTTTCCTTACTCTGCTCTGGGGTCCCCGGCCGCGGTGGGCAGTGTTGCCGTGGGCCACGTGGGCTGGCCTGACCACCAGCAGAGAAGGGGGAGCAGCAGCCATGGGCCCCGTGATGGAGCGGGGTACAGCCTTGTTTGCCCCAAGTTAAGCAGAGCACAACCGCAGGGCTCCACAGTGACCCTTCCCTGGTGGCCGGGATGTGCACCAGGCACGTATAGAGACAGAATAGTGATTGTCGTGATAACACAGGCTTGGGGCACTTTAAAGCTGAGAGGCGTCAGTAAGAGGTGACAACAGGCAAAACGCAGTACAGCAACCACACTTGACAGTGCACTTTAAAAACCGTGCAGATATTACAAAACATAAATATTTTTCTGCATACGCTGACTGGCTGACTGGCACAATACTTCCATTATAATTACGGGACAGACGCAAAATGAGAAGAACATTTTTAACAAAGTGCTTGCACGACGCAGCTGTACCCATTCTTAACGACTCCTTAATGTCTCCTCCAGAGAGACTGTACTTTTGTTGGCTTCCTTTACGAGGTCGGCACACTGGGAGCGTTGTCATCGCAGCACAGACCTTTTACATCGTTTCCCTGCATTGTTCTGGGCCCTGTGTGTGCAGATGAGCCGATTGGTATGCAGATTGTCCCCCATTAAAACCATTTGAAAATCAGCGTTGTCATTGGTTTAGGGCTGGAACTTCAGAGTCTGCAGACACCACTTGCATGCTCTGTGCTTCAGCAAGGGGAAGGTGGCCCTGCCCAGGCACCCTTGGGGGTTGCTGTCTCCTCTCTGGTCCACCTGCCGCTACCTGGGGGCTGGGGGAAGAGCCTGACCTTGACCTTGAGTTAAGGGAATGGACCAGGACATCGCAGCTCTGAGAAAGCAGAGTGGGAGGAACCCTTTGGTGGGTGCTGCCGAGGGGAGACCAGCGCTCAGAGTCCCCGCCCACTCTCCCGTCCCCAGCACCCTCAGTTCAGGTCAGCGAGGCGTGGGAGGCTGAGGTCAGAGTCCAGGGATCCCACGGAGGACTGACGTCTGGGCCCGGGCAGCTCACCTATGAGCCTCGTGTCTTGCCTGTGACGGGAGCCCCAGGAATCGCTCTGCTTATGAAAGAGGAGACAGCGGGTGGCCAGTGTCTCTGGGCCCTCCCCCTCCCAACCAGAGAACGCCAAGGCCAAAGGCATTCCACACTGTCTCCGTTTCTCCAGATCGTATTCCTAAGCTTTCAGACGGACTCGTTGTTGGAACATGCATGAAGGAGGTAAAAGTGCGCTTTCTACGGAAGGACAAGTTTGTCCCTCCTCATTTGCCTCCTCAGCACTTGCGCAGACGCAGTCATCCTGGGAGCCGGGGCATTTGTTCCCTTCCTGAGGGACGGTGCCAGTGTGCGCCGCCCAGGAGCAGGTGGCGGCTCAGAGCACAGGGTGAACATGTCCTCTGTCCTCCCAGCCACCTTGCTCCACATTCCAGATGAGAACCCATCCCAGGAGCTCCAGGCACGGCTTCCTCCCCTAGAGCAGGCTGGGGGCGCCCCAAAACTGAATCTGTTTAGAGACAAGTCAGCGCAAATTCAATGAACATTGTTAAATTATTGGGGTTTTTTCCCCCCTAGCTTCAAGTACTGAATTGCCATCAAGTTTAAGAAATCTGGATGATGATATGGCTACAGTATTTGGTAAGGAACCTCCTCGTATCAAATATCTGGCTGTATTTGGAGAGGTTGAGTGATTGTCATCGGAGGGTTCCCAGGTCACCTGGTGCAAGTTACACAGCAGGGAGGGAAGTCACCTGGTTTGAGACTAGAATCACGTCCCAATGGGCCCATGCAGGTGTGAGTTTCAGCAGAGTTAGACCCCCTGAAATCCTCCGTGCTGGTCAGGTACAATGTGCAGGAACTCGAAGGGCCATCCACTAGTCGAGTGAGCGGCCCCAGGGAGAGTCAAACTCACCAGGCCAAGCAGGGGCTGTAACGAGACTCACAACTCTCCAGGCGAGACTCACAAGTCTCCGGGCGGGTCTGGCAGTTCCTGTGTGTGGAGAGTTACAGTCCTGACACAGCACCTGCTCCCTCCAAGATCCCGACACCTTCTGGGAAAATGTCGGAACTCCTAGAGTCCCTGAGATTTCTGATGATTTTCTGGGGTGCAGCAAACCAACCCTGGAAGGGGAACTGCGGCTCCCACCATGCCCCCACTCTTCTCCAGCTGGAAGGGGAAAGCTTTACGAGGGAGAAATCCATGTCTCTGGAAATAAGCGAAGACGACCCACACGAGAACGGCAGAGGCTGTTGACTTCGAGTTCACTGGAGCGGGAGTCAGCCACTGTCACTTGCATGTGGCAGAGACTCAGGCAGGCAGGGAGCTCTCTCACCCTCAGAGAGCTCAGGGTGGGAAAGAGAGGGTCAGGGGTGTCCTAATGGAGATGCTGGCCGGGGGATGGCTCAGGGGTGTCCTGATGCTGGCCAGGGGATGGTCAGAGGTGCCCTGACAGATGGAGGTGCTCACTGGGGGACGGCTCGGGGGTGTCCCATCGGAGAGGCTGGCCGGGGGACACCAGGACGGCTAACCAGAAGCAGGCGTCCCGTGTGACGGGTCCGGGAGCACTTCTGGCTTCCCTGGTTGGTCCTGAGCTGGCAGCAGGGACAGAAGTTGGGGGAGCTGAGATTCTTGATCACGTCCCGGTCATCAGGGCCGATGCTGCAGGTGGTTGTTTGGCTTCGGGGGTTGTTGCTGGGGACAGCGGTCGGCCTCCTGCAAGTGTGAGTGTGGACAGCAGGCTGGCCGCCTGGGCTGGGCGCTGAGACAGTGGGTCAGGGTTCTGTTTTTATGTAGGTCTGGTCATTGTCTGTTTGAATACTCAGTATCTCATTTCTCAAAAGAGAAAATTTGACCGTAAGAAATTAGACGTGGTTTAAAACAAGAGCTTTCTCACCTGGTAGACCTATTTTGCTCCATCTCCATCTCATGAGCTAAAACTAGGGTGACCAGCCGTCCGCTTTGCCCGGGATTGAGGGGCTTCCAGGACACGGGACTTTCACGCTAAAACAGGAAAATCAGGGCAAACCTGCACAGGTTGGTCACTCCCGCTGGGTCCAGTCAGCACAAACCCAGTGTGTGGACTGGCTGGTCAGGGTGCCAGTTGCGTTGCAGAGATGGAGGGCTGGTCAGGGTTCTCGCTGTGTTGCAGAGGTGGGGGGCTGGTCAGGTGCCCATTGTGTTGCAGAGATGGGGGGCTGGTCAGGTGCCCGTTGTGTTGCAGAGGTGGGGGGCTGGTCAGATTGCCTGCTGTGTTGCAGAGATGGGGGGCGGCTAGTCAGGTGCCCATTGTGTTGCAGAGATGGGGGGCTGGTCAGGTGCCCATTGTGTTGCAGAGATGGGGGACTGGTCAGGTCCCCGTTGTGTTGCAGAGATGGGGGACTGATCAGGTCCCCCTTGTGTTGCAGAGATGGGGGGCTGGTCAGAGCACCCACTGTGTTGCAGAGGTAGGGTGTTGCAGAGACGGGGGACTCAGTGCTGCTGTTTATTCATTTAGCCTCCACCACAGACCAGACTGTGTTAAGTGCTTGCTATGTACACTGCTTTATTTGAACCTCATAAAAAGCCCGATGAGATAAATACAGACCCCGTTTTACAGCCGAGAAAATGGAAGGTCCAAGAGAAACTTGCCCAAGGTCACGTTCTGGAGAGAGCAGAGCCAGCATGTGGTCCGGGTCTGTCTGACACAAAGTCCAGGATCTTAGGTTAAAAGCTTCCCAGGAGAGGTCAGAGGATGTAAAGGAAGAAAACAAGGCCATGTTATGTAGAAATGAGGAAAGACATTCGTGCATACACGGGACAGCTGGGGCCGCCTCAGAGAGGGACGAAAGGACAACAGGGGCAGGAAGGAGCGTTATGACCACACCTGGGGCCAGGTTTCCCGCCGTGTCTTTGGGGGCAATGTTTATTGTCCAGGGTATCTGGGTGGTCTCAGGTTTCAGAAATGGTGTAGGGAGGCGGTGGTCTCCTCGGCCCAGATGAGTTCTTTAGAAAGCCCGTCCCACAGCCGCGGAGCTCCCTGAGTCCCTGTTTCCAGTCTCTGCGTCCACAGGCTGCCTTAGGTCCCGGGGAGCAAAAGGGTCTGGGTCCTGTGTCGCTGGCTTTAACGTGTCCCTGTGTGCTTTTCCCAAGATGAGATCCTAGTCCAAGAGATGCTGGATCAGGAGAAATCAAAGTTGCATGAAACACAAAGACCACTCACAACAAAGAGTACAAAGAAAAAAAGCAAGTATCATTTTTTAAACGCATCATTGCACGTCATCCTCGAGGTCTGTGGTTTGTGTGCTGGTCCCATCGTGTTAGCGTTCTTCAAGGGGCAAGAGCAGGGGAGATGTGAAGGAAGCCGTTGTCCCAAACCACTTCCATAACCTCCCGAGACTGAGGAGTCAGACCTCGACTGGCAGCGACAACGCCCCTGTATTTTGGGGTGGTCCCTGGGGTGCACGTGCAAGCAAGGTCTTGTGCACAGGCTGCAGATGGGGTTTAGCCGCCGCAGGAGCACGGGGCCCAGGAGAATAGGCGCTTTCCAGCAGCCAGGGCGTCCGACGCTCACCTGAGCCTCCTGAGAGAGCCAGGAAGTGACGATGCCCCCATCCACAGGGGATAAAGCTGGGGTCTGAGAAAGACTTGCCCAAGGCCGCACAGCTAGCAGTGAGCAAAATGAAGAGAATACTTTTCCAAAGCGCAGCTTCTGTTGTTCAAAATGTACCAGATAAATAAAATAGCGTGCTGAGAGCCAGGACGGAATATTTGATTGACACTTGGTCGGGCGAGAGCCGGGTGTCAGGAATCTACAAGTGGTGCATGAAAATGCATGCAGCAGCAGCGACGTGCAGCATTTTCTTGAAATCTTGCATCCAGGTGTCAATTCCAGTTCCTAGGATTAGCTCACCCAACATCTGCCAAGGCCCAGGTCCCTGGGTTCAGGGTGGTGAGATGAGGCCTGACTCTGTCTACACACTGACTTTCCAACACACGTTTTCAACAGAACTTGAAAACTCTAGTAGCATTCCAACCCGATGTGTTAACATAAAGTATGGACCCAAATGTTCACAAGAGTGTACATTTACGTTTTCCCCCATTTTTTTTCCATGCTCTTCGTCAAAGAAGTCCATATTAAAATGAACTATCTGATCAGTACTAATAAGAAGCATCATGTAAAGCAATTCTCTTCTGGGAATGAAGACAGACTTTCCTTTAATGGTAAATGAAACCCGGTAATTCCCCTTCCCGAGTTCAGGACGTGGTGGTGGGGACAGAGGAGCTGGACAGAGGCAGGTGGAGACATCTCCTTTATGGAGGATAAAAGCGGGGCTGGAGCGATCCCTGCCGGGGGAGGCAGATATCCCCAGTCTCTGTTGGGCTGAGGGACCACCCGCCCTCCCACCCCCTGCTGGGGTCTGCCCCGGGAAAACCAGAGCCTAGAGGAGCGGAGCAGAAATGTTGTCCCAGCAGGGGGACGCCAGAGGGAGAGCAAGGTGCTGCCACACTGCCCCTTCCTCCCCAAACTTTCAGTTGTCACTGCTCCTCCCCTGGGGTGGGTGGGCGGCAAGAGCCCAGAGTGGCACCCCAAGGGTGCCCCCAGGAGTGGGAAAAAGTGTCCCTCCAGTGGACGAGTTTGTGGAAATGAAACCTGTGTGCCAAGGCTCCGAGACTGGGGAGCTAGCATCCCAAGGGGTAACAGAGTCTTTTACCATAAAGACCCCACAAAAGGAAGGGCATGTGTAGCTTGTGGGACACCCGGGTGAGGCCCCGTGGAGGGGCTGAGAAGCAGGACCAGGTCACGGCTCCCCAGCCCAGTGGTGCTCCCGGCCCAGGGGAGGCGAGCTGACTCAGACACATATTCCCAGGCCCCACCGAGAGGTTCTGCAGGCAGGGCCTGGAAACCCGCATTTCAGTCCATTCCCCAGTCTCCTCCAGTGAGCCAGCCTCTGGTGTTTGGAAGGACTGACTGAGAATAGGATTCTAGTTACAGTTACTATTTCTGACACCTCTGGATTCATCCCCCTCGTGGACCTCTGCAAGTTGCCTGATGATTAAGAATTAAATATAGCTAGAAGTCTCTTTGGCAGTGGGCCCACAAAGAGAGAGGCTGCAGGCTGAGTCTGTACTGAGAGGGCCGCCATGAGCTGGAATGGTCTCACAGGCACAGTCTCTCTGCATCATACCCACTGCGTTCACTGGAGAAGCAGGAGAAAGTAGGAAGGCACTGAAAATCCCGAGACAGGCTGAGAACGAGAGTCGAGGGGGAAGGGTCTGAGTCTGGGGTAGGAGGTGAGGGAGGGAGGACCAGGGAAGCCAAACTCGCTGTCAGAGGAGCCACCAGTCCACCAGGGGCCTCAGAGGGAGGGTGAGATTCCCAAACCTATTGTGTGTGTGGACAGCTCAAGACGGGACTGCCCACCACCGCTGTGTTTGTCCTTGATCCTGAGACTGAGCTGAGGGCCTCTGTGGAGCCTGCCTCCGGAGTGGCTCCCTGAGCTGCTGGGACACGGCCTGGACTTATCTGGGCCCTAAGGCAAACCCACACCTTGCTGTAAATGAGTCTGTTTAATTGAATTGTTTTGCTCCTAACCACCAAGCCCAGACCAGCCGCTTTAGGGACTGAGAGGAAACAGAGGTAAGTTATGAGTTTGGGGCAGAGTGGGAGAGGGTGGCCTAGGAGGGAATTTGGGGCCAAACAGAGGGTAACCTGCAGTCTGGGGCCAGGATGGAGGTGGTACCCAGGGCTGCCAGGAAGCGGGGAGGACAGACAGCAGTGTCCTCGGGCCACCATCTCATGTAGAACCCACTCCACTCTGTCCTAATGAAATGAAAGCCCAGAACACCATTGCTTCGAGGCCACAGTCCAGCAGCAGCTCTGTGAGCAGAGCCTTCGGGCCACTCGCCTGTGCTCGGGGTGCAGAGAAACCAACTCCCCTGCAGCTGCCCTTCAGGTGGTTTCCCCGGGAGCAGGGGTGGGTGGTCCCCACTGATCCTCTGTGAACCCACCAGCTTCCTGACAAATGGCCAGTGTCACGTGCACCTAAGAGTCGGGGACTGCTCACTGGCACGAGCCCAGGCGATCGGCAGCCCCAGAGCAAAGGCAGTGTCTCACACGTGAGACAGAAATGCACGGCAAATGAAAGGAGACCCGACCCAGGCCCTCATTACTGCGTGCTCCTCTGCCTGTGCCCTCCCCTAGAAAACCCAGGGTTCTAGAAGGTGACCTTGTCAACCAGCAATGCTGCAAATTTGTATTTGGTTCTGAGATGCTGCCCTTGTCCAGCCTCCTCGCTTTACAACACTGGCCAAGCTCGTTGTCGTGGTTCCTGAAAGAATGCTGGGGCCAGGGACAGCAAGCTGGGCGCTTCCACCTCAACAGCTTGCCCTTATTTGCCAACTGGAAACACTTTTGCTTAGAGGGAAAGGCAAAGGGGCCCCTTGGTCTCTGGAAAGTGTCATGGCTTGTGCTCCTCAAAGGACCTGCATCCACGACATTAGGGCTTCCCTGGAGTGTGCAAACAGTGTGCATGCATGCAGCGCTTTCCCACTCTCAGTGTGCAGATCATGAATTTAAAGACACACAGGCAGCACTTGAGAATCGCCGTCGTGCAGGCAGAGCCGTCTGCTATCCAGACATTTCCTCCTCTTCGTAAGCAAGGCTCTGGCTAAGCTGCAGGATGTTAGGAACAGTGTGGATGGGAAAGTCCTGCACTGGTGGAGAGCAGATCAGATGAACGCTGAGGTTGGCTGCAACTCTAAAACATTGCTTTCACGGCTGTCTGTCATCTTAATCACTTAGACTATTTGAGTATGATGCAGCGAGTGAAGAACCCCTATGTTGGCAGCAGCGTGGGTGTGGCAAAAGTGGACTGTGCTCCACGTAGCTAGAGAATAAAATTCTTCTAGTCCCACTCCTGTGTTTCTCCGGTGGAGAAACTGAGGCACCGCTCGGTTCAGGGATCGCCCCATACCACGTAGCGGGCTGGAGGTGAATTGGGAACGAGCTCCCAGGCAGGACTGATTGAGATAGCGCGAAGAGGTGGGTTGGAGTTTTTCAGAGAGGAGACAAAAGCCTTAGCATTTTACTTTGGTCACAATAGAAGCCTGAAGGGAGAGCTCCAAGAAGGGTGGGGGCCATGGGTAGGAGGCCTGACGTGCCAGTTAGCAGGGGATGGATGGTGCCACCGGCTGCAGATGAAGTCCCTGAGACCTGGACGGGCGCCTTCTTCACTCTCTGGGGAGGGAAAGCAAGGCTGCCCGTGGCTCTTGCACTCCCACCTGCAGAAGGAACAGGAAGGAAATTGCTGCTTGGTTGGAGGACTGTCGTTTTCAGCAAAGATTAGGATCGTCCATCTTTATTTGCAAAATGCTGTTGTAGACAGGCAGATTGCCTCTGGGCGTTTGTAAGTGGAAGTGGGCTGCTGCTGTGTGTGTGCACGATTCCATATGGACAGGTGTGCGTGTTGGCGCCTCTGGGAAATGTGTAGCAGGCAGACAGCAGGGCGGGTAAAACAAGGGCAGCGCAAGCGTTTGAAACAGTTCCCGTGGTGAAATGATTGTAGACTTACCCAAATCTGTGAAAGCAGCACAGAGTTTCCGGTGCTCCTTTACCTAGCATTCCCGGTGTTAGCATCTTACATGACTCAGTACAACTAGGCACTAAAACCAGGACCTTAACAGCAGCTATACTGTTGAATAGCCTACAGACCTGACTCAGATTTTGCCAGGTACCTTAGTAATGTCATTTTTTTGGCTCCGGGATCCGTCCAGGATTCCACGTTGCGTTTACCTGTCATGTCGCTTTAGTCTCCTCCAATCTGGGAGGTTGCCTGGTCCGTTTTTGTCTTTCACGACCTTGAAGAGTACTGGCTGGTTATTTCATAGAATCGCTTTCAATTCAGGTTTGTCTGGATTTTCCCCATGACTAGATCCAGGTTATGCATTTCTGGCAAGAATGTTGAAGACGTGGTGCTCAGCCTGTCTTCCCACAGCACAGGAGGATGTGCATGACGGAGACAAGTCTCAGCACTGGGAGGGTTACTTTGGTCACTTATTTAAAGTGCTGTACACCAGGTTTCTCCATAATCAAGTTAATATTTTTTTCACTTGTAAGTTATTAGTGTCCTGTGGGGAGATACTTTCAGACTGTGAAAATATCCTACTTCTCATCATATTTTCACCTACTAATTGAGCTTCATTTGCTTTTTACCTGCAAAAATGATGACTGTTGTGTGCGTGAGGAAGATTAGCCCTGAGCTAACATCTGTTTCTAATCCTTCTTCTTCTTCTTCTTCTTTTTTTTTTTTTTGCTGAGGAAGATTGGCCCTGAGCTAACATCTGTGCCTATCTTCCTCTATTTTATATGTGGGATGCTGCCACAGCATGGCTTGATAAGCAGGGTGTAGGTCCAGCCTGGGATCCAAACCTGCAGACCCCAGGCCACTGAAGCAGAGTGCATGAACTTAACCATTATGCCACCAGGCCAGCCCCCAAATGATGACTGTTGTATTCGCCAAAAAGCGATTTTCTATTTCCATCATTCCTTCTGCATTTCTTGGTTTGAATTCTACTTTAAGGAAGAGCTGTACCTTCTCTCCTTATTTACTTGTTTATTCCAGGAAAGGGAAGAAATAAGCCCTCCTCCTCGGAGAGAGGAGTAACAAACACTCACACCCTCAGGACTCAGGCAAAGACCCATTGCTGTGAGAGGAGCTAGAGAATTAAAACCCTCCACCTCAAGAAAATGAACTAGAAATTGTCTTGGGCCCAGGACTCTGCACTAACACTATAGAAGTTTTTCTATAGATTCCCTATCATTTTTCTATGACAGATTTTACTTCTTTGTTTCTGACATTTATGCGTTTTTTAAATTTTTCTTGCCTTATTGCACTGGTCAGGGCCTCTAGGAAGGTTCTAGATAGAAGTGGACAAAGGGAGCACCCTTGGTTTCTTCTAGACCTCAGTAGGAAATAGCAGGCTTGTGCCGTTATGTATGATGTTTGTTGTAGGCTTCTTGTAGATGCAATTATCAGGTTGAGAGGGTTGCTTACTTTTCTTATTCTTGTTCTGCTGAGCAGGGAAACCTCTTGGAAGCTCACTCACTCCGCTTCCTGGGCTAGAACAGTTCTCTTACACTGCCGAGAAGCATGGTGGCACCTACAGTGAAAATTCTCCTTTTCCTGCTGTTTAATCTATTTTAGCTAGTCTTTTATACGTGCTTTCTTAAGGATACCTGTCAAACTCTAAAGAGCGTCCCCTGATGGGATGGAAGATAAAGGGCGAGAGGCGCATGCGTGACTTGTGTACTTGTTGATGAGTAGACAGAGTACGTGTTGACAAGGGAGATCCAGGTGATGTGCTGGCACCTTTCTGAGCTGACGAGGAGGGAAATGAAAGGCTGATGGAGGGACCCAGGGATTCCGGAGACAATGCAGAGGAGAGGGGAAGAGTGGGGTGGAGCACCAGACGGCCTGGTTGAGGGGAAAAATACAAGGTTGGAATTAAACT
This sequence comes from Diceros bicornis minor, assembly GCF_020826845.1. Classification (NCBI taxonomy): domain Eukaryota; kingdom Metazoa; phylum Chordata; class Mammalia; order Perissodactyla; family Rhinocerotidae; genus Diceros; species Diceros bicornis. The sequence continues at coordinate 85,098,189 of NC_080748.1, read as the reverse complement.
GTAATTGTTTGTCAAATCTTGATCACTATGCTTAATTTTTCCCACAGAAGAGGAGAAAAAAACAATTTATCAGATTAAAAGCCTAACAGTTCTGGAAAAAATCATTCACAGTCTTCGAAGAGCTTTAGGTAAACAGAAGTTGGGACCACCTTGGTGATAGATAAGTGTGGAGGATGGCCCCTTGTGCTAGGATTTCTGTCCCTGGTGTGAGGAGAAGTGAGGCCTCTCCTCCAGGGACGTGCGTGCGTGTGAGCAGCTCCCTGAAGGAGCAGGTGACAGTCAGGCCCGGGGGGGACCAGCCGGGACCACACAGGAGTGTCCTGGTGGTTGTCAGTGCGGGACACTGGCCCAAGTCCACATCCAAGGAGCCCTGGGCCACGTACAAGGGTGTTCCCTCTCCCTCCTGAGCCAAACTGAGCGAGGGCCGTTCCTCTTTCCCAGGAGTAACTGGGGCGCATGAGGCCACTGTCACACACCAAAGTTTCAGCAGGTGCCTGCCCCTTGTGCCCAGGCCCAGGAAGGTCCCCAAACCTCCCGTCAGACCGGCCCCTCACTGCAGGCGGCCTCCCCCTTGGGGCTGAGCCTCACATCGGTGGGGCCCCTTCCCTCCCGCCCTTCCCCACTGCCTTTTCAGGTACCACTTCCTAACTGCTTAGGTTGGTTCACGCGTTTCCTCCCGTGGCTCCTGCCCCCACTCCACACTTCTCCCTGGAACTTTCCAGAACACCTCTGAGCCTCTTCTCCAGGCCAGTCCTCCTCCTGTCCTCCTGTCTGTCTGAGGTGGACGTCCACAGTCACGCTGATGGCTCTAATCAGCATCCAGCTCTCTACACACCACACGTCTGTCCACAACCCTGAGTCTGCATTGTTCTGGGGCATATCACACCATCAATTTCAAGCTAACGTTAGTGGAAACTTCTAAGGCTTTGGCATGTGGGCTGTGCTAAGCCACATCAGCTGGCTTTTTGCAGATCCAGGCACAGGACCAAACATTTAAACCTGGTCATCTTCCCTCAACCTTCATCTAATGTTTGTTGAGCACCTGCCGTGCGCTGGTCCCATTCTGAGTTCTCGGGATTGATCCCCATAGACACAGAGCCCTGCCCTCATGAGCCCACATTCTAGGGGTGGTTAGATGTGCCTCACCGTTCCAGCCTGTCGGGAAATTTCTGGGTCCTGACTTTCCCGTCTGCCACCCCTCCAAGCCCCTGTCATCCTCAACGAGGCAAAACTGCCATCTTGTCCCTTGTCTAAATGCCGATGAGGATGGAGTCCCAGACATGTCCCTAGAGACCTCCCAGTCATACAAGTTGTTGTCAAGCACAGGCCAGGAGCTGCTCTGAAGTGGGACCCCCCAACTTTAGACTTTGCGGGGTCAGAGCCAGTCCTGGGGCCACGAAATCCCAGCCCCACGGTCGGCACCTCCTTCCTCAGCAGGACCGTCCTACACAACCAGAGGAAACAGGGAGGTTAGCGTTGCTCAACCTGCTGCACGTTTACCAGCCTGCGCTGTCATCCAGCCAGTTTCTGCTGCTCTAGACAGAGATTTCCAGGGAGACTTTGCCACACTCCCAGCTCCCTGGCGCTTGAGTGTTCCGACACGAGAACAATAGCATCTCCCCTAACCCAAGTGTCTAAGGACGGGGGCTCTCCACCTGACGAAGCTCCTGTACGTTTGGGGACAGGCAATGGAAGCTCTGTGAAGGACAGTGGGCGTACGGGGCTTGGGGCCCCAGCAGTGCTTGGACAGGGAGGACCAAGAGTCTTGGTCTGACATCACAGGAATGGCTCCACAGAGGGCCACCCCTGGGGGAGGAGGGGACCGCCCGGCCCAGCAGAGCTCAGAGAAGTCCCACTGGGTTTTGAGGCAGAGATGGTGGAAATGAGACGCTGGAGGGGACAGATTAGCTGGGGAGAGCAGACCGCAGCCTGGCCCCGTGGATGCCCCTCCTCCACTCTGTCCTCCGTCCCTGTGACTGCCTCCGCCTGGCTCCTCCCACCTCTCTGCTGGCCCCTCCTCCGTCTGGGCCACGGCCTCTTGTTCCCCAAGATCCTGCCAGTTCTCTTCTCTCCCCCTCCTCACTCACTGCCCTCTTCACCTAAACCCCACTTTCCACTTTTCCCTCCATGCAAACACTGCCCTGTTAGCCCGACCTCTAGGGTTCTGTCCTGCGTCTTTAACACCCTCTGAGCATCTCCAGGTGGTGTGCAGCACCTTAAACCCAGAATACCCCTGACAGCCTCATCCCTGCCCCCTCAGGACTCTCTCTTCTTCCATCTCCTTCCAGTCGCCCTGCTCCCCTGGGGAAAGGAGAAGACCAGCACTCACTGAGCTGCTCGTCCACGCATGGACCCTGAGGGTCAGGCTCACTGCTGGTGGGAGCTGGGCGGTGGCTCAGAGGGCAGGATTTGGACCCGGCCCCAAATGAGTTGGGTGACTTTGGAGTGACCTTAGGCAAGTGACCGCACGTCCTAAGCCTCAGCTTCTTCATTCTCAAAGTGGGGTCCTCAGAGCACCTGCCTCTTGGGGGGCAAGGGGTGAATGAGTGATGTCTGCTGAGCCCTTAGCACGGGACCTGTGAGGGGGCCACACCTGGAGGACCCCGAGGAAGGCGTTGTCACGGGTCAGAGACAACCAAGGAGGAGATCCAGCGCTGCCCCAGCCCCGTACCCCTCAGTCCCACAGCCCCGTTGCTGGGCTCAGCGCTCGCTGATAAGCGTGCGCCACGGGAGGGGCTGAAACGCAGGCTCAGAGGAACACCTCGAATTGCTCAAGCAAATCTCCTCTTCCCAAACAGGAAACACTCTCAAGCAAATCAAGAAGCATAAAAGTTTGTTCAAAGGAGCCAAACACCACAAGAGGAAACAGAGCCTAAACGGAGAAACCAAGACTGCCCGAGGGGCCGTCCACTCACTGCCACCTCTAGGAAGAAAAGTATGACGGAATTACCAACCACTGTGTGTAAAGAAGAAGTCTTTTCTTCAGAGTGCCAAATAAAATGAACATATTTAAATATTAAGATAGAGGCAATGTGGGTTTTTTCCTGGAACAAAAAAAGAAATAAAAATCTAATTGAGCCTGAAAAATAACAGCGCCCAAAGCTTGCTATTGTCTAACAGGATGAGCTTTGAAGACACGTTACCTCAGAACCCGTGTAGTCGTAGAAACAGAACCAACAGGATGTGTATATAAATAAATATATATAAATACAGAAAGTTCTATTGTAAAGGATTGGCTCAGGCGATTACGGAGCTGACAAGTCCCAAGATCTGCGGTCGGCAAGCTGGAGACTCAGGAAGAGCCAATGCTTCAGCCTGAGTCTGAAGGCAGGAAAAGGCCAATGTCCCAGCTAGAAGATAGTCGGGCAGCAGGACTTGTCTTCTTATTTGGGGGAGGGTCAGCCTTCTGTTCTAGTCAGGCCTTCAACTGATTGGATGAGGCCCACCCAACTCAAGGAGAGCAATCTGCTTTACTCAGTCTACTCATTTCTGTGTTAATAGCATCCAAAAACAGCCTCATGGAAATACCTCAAATAATGTCTGACCAAGTGTCTGGGTTCTGGGTACCCTGTGGCCCAGTCAAGCTGGCATATAAACCTAACCATCACATCCTGTGAATAATTCTGTCCACGAAGAACTGGAGCCTATGAAGGCCTGATAGCCAGCTGTCCCATGCCTCCCTCCCGCTGCAGCCCCCTGCAGCACGCACATGCATGTGTACACAGTGCATGCTGGATGCTCCATGAAGGCCCGGAAAATGCACATCGGGTTTCTTTGGTGTGGAGATGAAACAGCATTCCAGGAGCCATGTGGGAAAACCAGGGCCGATCCCGACTCAGTGTGGCCAGGCTGTTTATGACTGGCGTCCAAACTCGAGGGTGGTTAAATATGTGGCATGTAATCCCTGACTGAAACCAAGACCTCCACAGAGAAAAAGTTCTCCAGCCCCCCAGGAAATGACCGAATTTCAAGTAATTTTCAACGTGCTGAAATTCTGGCTTATCAAAATGAAGTAGGCTACAGCTAAGAGAGAACGGAAAGTGCTTAGGGAGCTGGCTTGGCCTTTGTATGAGCGAATCTTGTCTCCATCAGTGTTTTAGCTGCAAAGGATTTGACTCACCAACGTGTTCTGGGGGACGACAAGAACCTTTCTTTCTACAACTGTCAAAGTTTCTTCCAAGGTTTCGTTTCCAAACTGGTTCTGGCTGTGGACGAGCCCTACCTCTTATCAGCACATTGAGTGACCAAGCTGGAAAGGGTTATTTGGGTTAAAATATGGGATTTTAACATTTTTACATTTTAACATTCATTTCTCCAGAAAGGCAGGTCTGGTGAAGTCCATGAATCGTGTCTCAGAACCACCCTGGAGAGAAAACTTCTGTTTCCTTTGTGTGGTCTTAGCAATGTACTGGTATTCTTTCTGAAACACCGTTTTTAAAGGCAGTTGGAGATTGAATTACACTAAACCATTTTATTGGTAATTGCTGGCTCTAGGCTCTTCTCAAGAGAGACAGAACTCCTCTCCTCTCTGTCCCCGATGTCACCAAGTCAACTGTAACATAGAGGACTGGGGACTGGAATCAGAGAATGTCTGTGCTGGAATGGCTCTTCGAGGCCTTTCATGCCACTCTGCAATCCGGGAAACTGAGGCAGAGAGGACATACGATTCGTTAGTCATGGAGTAAGTCGGTGGCAGAGCAGGACACAAACATCTCTGATGCCCAACTCTATCCTGTTTCTGCAGCACCATTCTGCAGCCCCTCTATTAGTAAATGGACATTTCAGTGTCATTATTTTCTAGCTTTATTCCCTATTTGCCTCTTGTATCGATTTGCTCTAGCTGCCATCACAAAGTACCACAGACTGGGTGGCTTAATCAACAGAAATTTATTGTCTCACAGTTCTGGAGGCTGGAAGTTCAAGATCAAGGGCAGGGTTGGTTTTTCCTGAGCCCTCTCTCCTTGGCTTACAGACGACCATCTTCTCCCTGTGTGCTCACATGGTCTCTCCTCTGTGGGTGCATCCCCGGTGTTTCTGCATGTGTCCAAATCTCCTTTGAGAGGACACCAGTCAGAATGAATTAGGGCCCATCCTAATGGCCTCCTTTTACTTAATCTCCCCTTTAAAGGCCCTATCTCCAAATACACATTCTGAGGTGCTGGGGCTCAGGATTTCAACATATGAATTTTGAGGAGACAAATTCAGCCCAGAATGCCTCTCAACCATTTTTAGAGTACATGCCATAATACCATTGAACCCTCACCACAGTGCTTGGGAGGGAGGCGTCACCTCCCCTTTGTCTCCACTCAGAGATGGTGACTTTCTCATTGTCACCATCACAGGATCTGTGGTGAACCCAACACTCCAGCAGGCCTTCCAATCCAGAGGCCAGGGTCTTCCTACCAAATGTTTTAAAATCATGACCACCACTGTTTGTCAATCAAGATGTATTTAAAAATTCCTTTCATTACCTTGCTGGGTTGAACAGACATGCTTGACATTTACCTTCCCTTGTTCCACCTCTGAACATTGTAACACCTCTCATTACAGCAATTTTCAAAACCTGAAAGTGTTTCAAAACCACATAAAAAAGTTTCCATTCTAAGTGACAGCATCCCAGACAGCTGAGTCAACGTGTTGGGTCCCCAGTAGAGAGCAAAACTTCCATTCTCTAGAGATCTGTTGTGTGACAGTGTAAATATACTTAACACTACTGAACTGTACACTTAAAAATGGTTAAGATGGTAAATTCAATGTTATGGTTTTTTTAACCATGATGAAAAAAAAGAATACCTTACAAAATGTACCTACAGCTACACCATGAAGAAAGTGAAGAGAGAACGCACAACATAGGAGAAATTTTTTGCAATCATATACCTGATAAGGGACTTGCATCTAGAACAGAAAAAAATGTGTTACAACTCAATAATAAAAGGACAAATAACCCAATAAAAATGGGCAAAGGATCTGAATAGCCAGTTCTCCAAAGAAGACATACAAATAGCCAATAAGTACACAAAAAGATGCTCGACATTATGGGCCATCAGCGAAATGCAAATCAAAATCACCAGATACTACTTCACACCCACTAGGGTGGCTATAATCAAAAAGACAGATAACAGGCGTTAACAAGTGTTGGTGAGGATGTGGAGAAATTGGAGCCCTCATACACTGCAGGTGGAATGTAAAATGGGCAAGTGCTTTGGAAAACAGTCTGACGGCTCCTCGGTGACACATACAGTTACCCTATGACTCAGCAATTCCACTCCTCGGTTTATAACCAAGAGAAATGAAAACACATGTCCAAACAAAAATTAGTACACTTAATGTTAATAGGGGCATTATTCATAATAACCAAAAAATAGAAATAACCCAAATGCCCATCAGTTGATGAATAGACAAGTGTGGTCTATCCATACAATGAAATGTTATTCAGCAATAAAAGGAAATGCACTGACACATACTACAATTTGGATGAACCTTGAAAACAGTATGTAAGTGAAAGAAGCCAGACGAAAAAGGCTATGCATTATGTGATTCCATTTATACAAAGTGTCCAGAATAGGCAAATCTATAGAGATGGTAGATTAGTGGTTGCCTACGGTAGGTGGTGTTGGGTGTTAAGGGGTGGCAGCTAAGCCATGTGGCATTTCTTTTTGGGGTTATTGTTCTAAAATTGTGGTGATGTTTGCACAACTCTGTGAATACACGAAAAGCCATTGAGTTGTACACTTTAAACAGTTGAATTGTATGGTATGTGAATTATCTCAATAATGTGGTTTTAAAAAAACACTATAGCTAACATCATACTAAATGGTGAAAGACTGAATATTTTCCCCCACAACTGGAAAGCTTCATCAAGACAGTATGGTACTGGCAGAGGGATAGACACATGGAGATACAGAACAGAATAGAGAACCCAGACGTAGACTCACACAAAGATTTTTTGACAAAGAAGCAAAAGCAATTCAGTTGAAGGAAAGATAGCCTTTTAAATAAATGGTGCTGGAACAATTGGACATCCATAAGCAAACACTGAACCTTGACCTAAATTTCATATAGAGTCATGTGCTGCATAATGACGTTTCAGTCAATGAAGGACCGTATATACGACAGTGGTCCCATAAGCTTAGTACCATACAGCCTAGGTGTGTAGTACGCTATACCACCTAGGTTTGTGTAAGTACACTCTATGATGTTCACACAACAACAAAATCCCTAACAACGCATTTCTTAGAATGTATCCCTGTTGTTAAGCGATGCGTGACTATAGTTTAAAACATTACTTCAAAGTGGATCATGGATTTAACTATAAAATGGAAAATTATAAATCTTTCAGAAGGAAACACAGAAGAAAAATTTCAAGACAAAGTAGGTGAAAAGTTCTTAAACATGACATCAAAAGCCAAAAAAAAAGGATAAGTTGTGCTTCATCAAAACTCTTCATACTGGGCCGGCCCTGTGGCTTAGCAATTAAGTGCACATGCTCCGCTGCTGGCGGCCCGGGTTTGGATCCCGGGTGCGCACCGACGCACCGCTTCTCCAGCCATGCTGAGGCCGTGTCCCACATACAGCAACTAGAAGGATGTGCAGCTGTGACATACAACTATCCAGTGGGGCTTTGGGGGAAAAAATAAATTAATTAAATTATCAAAAAAAAAAAACTCTTCATACTAAATCAAAAACTTTTGGGCAGTGATATACCCTGTTCAGATGATGGGAAAAAAGGTATAGAATAGCAGAAAACATTCGCAATCTATATATTTGGGAAAAGTCTCGTATCTATGGTTACCTTAGCTATTACAGCATGCCTCTCTGACTTTCTAGAGTCTAAAATACATCAGTACTTTTACTACCATATGGACAATGCAAAGGCAATAGGATATTTAACTCTTACGCTCTTTTCTACATTTTCAAGCCTTTTTTCTCTTTGGACTATAATCTAGAGGTGGCAAATTAGAAAAAGGAATCCTTCGTCACGGTGGCCATGCCTCGCCAGGTGCGAGACGCACAAGCAGGGGGAGCCGGGTCTCAGCCCCCGGCTGTGTCCTCAGGCAGGTGCTCCTCTCCAGTGCACAACCTGAACAAACGTCCGTGGCAGCCCCAGAGCTGGAGCCCAGTCAGGAACAGGCAGTCTTGGCAAGCAGGAGAACACACTCCCTCTTCTGAGTGATTAGTGAAGGAAGAGAGAACGCAGATACAAGATTCTTGGGGTGAAGGAAGGTTTAGGGTCTCATGTGGAATTCCAGGGACACGCTTCTGCTATTTTGCCCCGTCCCTCTTTTCTGCAGAAAGGAGGGAGATATCCTCTTATTCCAAATCAGTCTCAGTGGATTTTGTGGTTTGAAGCTTCATTTGCATATTAGTTTTACAAATTGAAATATGTAATCGTGATATATACTTTATGCTGGCTTCTGGGTACAAGGGGCAGTTTGTGTGGGAAGATGTACAACACTTCTTAGGCTTTTACACAGCGTGTTCTTGGTGATAATCCCTAACTACTACGTAATTTCAGTTATTTCCTTTTTCCTTCCGGAATAAGTTAGAATTTTTAATTTTCCAAGAGGCTAATTTTTTTCTATTGTTATTTTTAAATTTTACTATGGACATAGATCATCTAATATTCAGGGGAAAGGGAGTTAGTGGTGATTGTTGAGATCTCTTTTTAGAACAGAAAAATGAAAGGGAGTTTGGCAAACTGTATTTTAAAGTGTATTACAAAGTTACAGAGTATAAGATGGTATAGCACAGGATTAGATGGACCCTCAATGGAATGGAGTGAAGTGCCAAAAATTCTGAGAGTCATGGTGTTTGGTATTGACGAAGGGTCATCTCAGATCTATACGGCGGTTTAGGGACAACTGGTAAATTACTGGGAAAACATTAAGTTAGAGCTTTAACACACACCACATGGGAAAACAAATTGAGATAAGTTAAATATTTAAATATCAAGAACACAAGCACTACAATGACTGAAAGAAAATATAAGGGAATTGTACCAGTCTGGGTCCAGTCAATAATTTAAACAGAGGAACTTTAATGTAAAGAATTATTAAGTGTGATAGGAGAGTAACGATAAAGATGGAGAGAGAAGGGGCCGGCCCCGTGGCGCAAGCGGTTAAGTGTGCACACTCCGCTTCAGCTGCCCAGGGTTCACAGGTTCGGCTGACGGACCACTTGTCAAGCCATGCTGTGGCAGCATCCCATATAAAGTAGAGGAAGATGGGCACGGATGTTAGCCCAGGGCCAATCTTCCTCAGCAAAAAAAAGAGGAGGATTGGCAACGGATGTTAGTTCAGGGCTGATCTTCCTCACAAAAAAAAAAAAGGGGGGGAGAGATGGAGAAAGAACACAGAAGGTACCCAGGACGAGGGAGAGTGCCCAAGGAGGACAAACTTGGAGGGAGCCCTGTCCCTGAGACCAGGGTCCAGACTCGATGGAGAAGGTCTAACTGTGGACCACCGAGCAGTGGAGAAGTTGCCCAGCCAGAGCTGGTCGCCAGTCGCAGGGCAGCAGGAAACAGCCCCTGGAAAGATAGTCCCCGGGCTGGGCTGTGAGGGGCTGAGAGGTGCACCCCCTCCCCACCGTATGTCCCCACCACCCTGCACCGCTGACGGACCCCACGGAAGGAACAAGAAAGAGAACAAACACGGCATTCCCAGACCCGGGGGGGGGGGGCGGGGGGGGGATGGTCTCGTCTTCCTGCCATGGCCCTCCAGCATCTCCTGCTATTGAAGTTCAACACTGTGCCTGCAGCAAACGAGAAATGCTTAGAACGGCCGGTCCATTGCGGTAGAGTGGATACCAAAGCTGAAGCTGAGACGCAATCAATTGATAGCTAGCACAGAAATATCTTTATAATCTCAGCAAACTTTTCTTAGCATGGCTCCAAGGACAGAAACTATAAAGAAAAATATGATGTCAGACTTGACTACACTAAACAGACAACTTTGGCAAAGCAAAGACAGCCATTAAAAGAGTTAAGACAACTCTTTGCAACACAACAGAGTTGATATTCTTAAATATAAAAGGTTCTTATAAATTAACAAAATAGTTACAAATAATCCAAGCATACCAACTGGCAATTCAGCAAAAATATACAACCTATGGAAACATAAAACACACGGAAAGATGCTCAATAGCAGTGTCGTTGATTATTTTAGGAGTGAAAGTTAACAAGGGCATACGGCAAGTACTTGATAAATACTTGTTGAATGAATCATTTTTGTATATCAGAGTTCCTAAATTTAAAAATATGATTAATACTCAGTATTGGCCATAGTGGATGCAGGCATTCTCAAACATCGTTGATAGGAGTGTAAATTAGCCCAAATTTTCTGAATGGTGACTTGGAAATGTATGAAAAGCCATTAAAATGTGCACAAAATTGACCCACAGATTCCACCTCAGAAAACTGGGCAGGTACGTCAAGAAATACATATATATATATTCATTGCAATATTGCTTATAATTGCAAAGAAAAAAGATGCATTCATCAAGAGAGGATGGGTAAACAAATTATGCTACAGACACGCATGGGCCTACTACACAGCTATTAAAAAGAATAGCAGAGGTGTCTGTTACTAGCATGGAAAGCTGCCTAAAATTCAGTACAGAATGACTCCAGAGAAAACAGTGTGTGTAATATGATTCCGTTTTACCTGAAAAATCGTGGGTGGATTAATATATAACTATCCTCATATTTGTGTGTGTGTGTGTGTGTGCGCTTAAAAATATATGCAACAAATGTGATCGTCTCTGGGGCGGAATTACAAGAGGCTTTCATCTCACTCTACTTTATGTATTTCTGTAATGTCTGGACTTTGTTATAAGAACTATTATTTTTACCAAAAAAAAAAAAAATGTTCATTTTAAAAGTCAGGCAGTATAGAAATATTCAAAAACTAATTGTCTCTAACATCTCATCCCCCAGAAATTCTCAGATGAAAAATCATTTCCTGTACTTATTTATAGGGAGATAGAAGTATAAACAGATATAAGTCCATATTATAGTTATTATTTTAAACTAAAAGTTGCCCTAGTGGAGTCATATCCTATGCATATTTAACTTTCTTGGATTTAGTTTATATAATTTCCACCTTACATACTTAGCAAAGAGGGAGGGAAGAAGAGAAAAGAAACAAAGTAACAGAAACAGTACAGCCTGCTCCGGGTCCGCCCCACACCAGATGGAAGACCCAGGTTTCCTTATTGCTCAGTTATTCCTATTCTGAGTCTCTCAGGAGCATTTTGCTACCTGCCTGCGATTCCACTCTTCAAAGAAATCCATTTTTTCCTTCAAAATGGGCCTTAGGTCAAGCCTGGTACTCAACCAAAGAAACCATTCGTATTTCTTTTAGTAGGAAAAAACACCCCAACTAGTCATGTTGATTTATTGGTAGACGATAGACTAGTTTCCAACATGCCAGGGCTGACCAATAGAAATAAAATGTGAGATATAGATCTGTAATTTAAAATTTTCCACTAGCCACACTGAAAGTAAAAATAAACAGGTGAAATTAATTTGAATGGTTTTTTTTTTTTTTTTTTTTGCTGAAGACGGTTGGCCCTGAGCTAACTTCTGTGGCAATCTTCCTGTATTTTACATGTGGGTCGCTGCCACAGCGTGGCTGAAGAGTGGCGTAGGTCTGTGCCCAGGACCCGAACCCGTGAACGTGCTGCTGAAGTAGAGCACGCTGAAATTAACCACTACGCCACGGGGCTGGCCCCAAATGGTGTGCTTTATTTAACCCAATGTATCCAAAATATTATAAACTTAATATGTACTCAATATTAAAAATCATTAGTGAGATATTTTATATTCTTTTATTCTTACTAAGTCTTTGCAATTCAGTGTGTATTTTACACTGAGAGCACATCTCAATTGGAGCATTTAATTTCATTGGAAATATTTGATCTGTATTTGGATTTCACAATAGTTACAGTTGCAAGAGTAGCTACTCATATCCAGCTTGTGTCTAAGTTGTTTAAACATACTTAAAATTATTCCAATAACTGAATCAAGTCTAAAGTTTTTAAATCCATATCTAAATAAATTAAAATTAAATAAAATTTAAAGTTCAGTTCTCCAGTCTCACTAGGTACATTTCAAGTCTATGCCATTTGGCTTTCAAGATCAATGAAAAGGCACTGGTTTTTCATTGGCAGGTTTAAGCCAGTGCTGTTGTTCGAGTTACATCTTAAAAAGATCCTCTCTCTGCTGGACAGGGAAAGTTGAAAGGCTGTCACACTGGTTTAAGCAAGAGTATGGATGAGGTGGGAGGATGGAAAAGGAAACAAGGGGACGCACTCCAGACATATCTGGAGGTAGAGCCGCCAGGAAGTGCAGACGGGTTGTACGTGGGAATAAAGAGGGTGTTGATCCCCGGGTGCTGGACTTGAGCCACCAGATAGACACTGGGGTCCTTCACAGAGACAGAGAACCCTGTGTGGGGGTGAGTGGGGTAATGAGTGCTGGGGAGACTCAGGAATTTCATTTGGGGCATAAATGGAGGTGCCTTGTAGAGATCCAAATGGAGATGCAAAGAAGCTGTTGGATTTATGAGTCCTGGCTGCAAGAGAGGTCAGGACTAGAGGCGTGAAGTTAGCAATCGTCAGCACATAAATAGTATTTGAAGACGTGGGATTCATGAGACTGCCTAGGAAGAAAGTACAGAAAAGAACACAGGATCTAGGACCCAGGTGTGGGGTCCTCGACAATTTGGAGGCTGGACAGGAGAGTCGGAGTTACAGAAGCCAGGAGAAGAGCGTTTCAAAAAGGAGCCAACCTATTGAATGCTCCCGAAAGGTAAGATTAGGAGGGAGAACTGATGGCGGGTTTGGCAAACACGCAGGTCTGTGATGCATTTAACCGGAGCTACTCCACGGGAATGCCGGCGACGGGTGCGTGTTGGGAATGGGCTGAGGGTGGAATGCGAGGCTGTATAAACTCTCCGAAGTCAGGCGATGAAGGGAGTCAGAGAGAAGGGCAGTAGCTGGAGGGTATGTGTGGAAAAGAGCTGTTGTCCCAGGTGCGCCCTCACTGCAAGTGCTGCGATACTGCAGCAGACTTGCCTGCTGGCGGGACTCATCCACTCAGTGGGCGGAGAAACCGCCGATCACGGAGCGCCTTGCATACTGGAGATTAAGATCTCCTTCCAGGGATTTGTCTGTTCATATCCTTTGCCCATCTTCTTTTGTTCATCTTGTTGATTTGTGGATGTTCTCTAGAAGCTCTAGATGAATCCTTTATTTGTTAGAGGACTTGCCAACAATTTCCTTCCATCTGTAGGTTGTCTTTCACTCTGTTTCTGGTGCCTTTGGTCAAAATGAAGTTATTAGTTATAATATAGTCAAATCTGCCCACCTTTGTGACACATCAGTGTTTTGTGCATCTGGTTAAGAAATCCTTCACTGCCCTGATGTCATACAGATGGTCTGTTATGTTTTCATCTAAATCTTTCTCACTTTTGCTTTCACATTAGGTCTACTCCACCTGGAACAGACCGGTGAGTGTGGTGTGGGCTGGAGCCCTGACTTAGCCTCTTTTCCTGCCCCACCTCCACGGAGGCGGGTGGGAGTGGAGCAGGTCCAGTAGAATGAAAGATGAGAACAGCCTTGTCTTGGCCAGTGTGCTGGTTCCTGGTTATTCTCTGTAGTGTGTGAAGTCCTCCCCAGTTTACCCAAACCTTCTGTCAAGTGTTGCTCAAAGTGACAGGCTGCTCTCTGCCACGCTTTGGAGAATTAAGAATTGCATTTGGGAGGAAGGGGCCAGGGGAGGGCAGCGTCTCCTGCCACAGGTCAGCATGCTGTCACACCAGCAGCCCTGTGGACCAGAGTGCCCAGAAGGGGCCGTCTGCTGAGGGGCCATCAGTCCCAGGAGCAGGGCAAGTTTGGAGGAGGCTCACAGCAGCTGGCACGCGCTCTGAGCGGTGCCAGTTTCTGACAACAGAGCCCTGGAGGAATTTACCATTGTAATTTAGCCTTCAAGAAAAACAAACGTCTAACAGCAACACCTCATACCAGGAAGAATTGGTAACTGAAGTTTTTATGAATTGCTGGTGGGGAGGTAAATATTAAAGGGACTTTGGAGAACAGTTAGTAACCTACGTCTTCAGTATCTAAAAATCCTTTCCACATCCACGACCTCATCTGACCCTGACGATTACCGCTTTGCCAAGACAGGGTAATTTTGTCTTCCTTTAATGAATGAGGAGTCTAAGCCAGAGAGGCTGAGAAACGCTCCCTCTAGCAAGGGAGACCCGTTAATATTCCTTCCTAATATGTCATGCTGTCCTTAGAAACGGAGAGAGGGGGAAACGTTGGCACACCTGGCCCACCACGCAGGGGTGGGGCCTGTGCTGTGCTCTCTACCCCCTTTCTGGCTGCTTCCCCCCAGGCTGCAAGGTCGCCTACAGACACGGCTCCCACATTTGAAGGACCAGGAAGGGGGTGCAGGGTCCTAGGAGGGTGGGATAGCGAGGGCCTCACCATTTGTCTTCCAGGCAGAGCCGTCTTGGGACCTTTGCGCTCCGCCCTGCCCTCTGCAGCAACTGGGCTCCCGGCCCAGCCCCGGCCTCTCTCCCGCCTCGGTGCTCCTGCATCGCTTACAGGGCCCTGCCTGTCAGACAGTGAGGGGCAGGAGTGGTTTAATTTGACAAACTAAGTCCTGGTCTTCCCTCAGATGGTGAGGACTGTGTTATCCTCGGAAACAGAGATTCCCTCAGGCTAAAAGCTCTTGTTTCTGGAACATTCTTAAGGGATAAATTCAACAGCGGGAATTTCAGGAAGGGTGAGGAAGACGTGATCGGCGTCAACGGCACCAGGGACCTGGGTCTGGGCCAGCCAGCAAGCGCGGTCAGCAGCTTCAGCCGAACTGCGGCTCTGTCTGGAGGGAAGCCAGCCCTAGGGTGACAGCGAGGGATTTCCCGGCCTGCTCTGCAGAGGGAGGGACCGCTGAGGCACATTTAATAATAGCCATGACTCGCTAGGGACTTTTCTCTCCGGTAATAACGTTGAGAAATTAAGGAGTCGGCAAAAACATTTTAAATGACTGCGTGGTTGCCAAGCTAAAGGTCAAGGGGTCAGGCGACCACCTGAGGTCATCCTCAGTGTCAGCAGGACCCTCCTGGGAGCAGCCCGACCCTGGCTGCCCGTCTGTAGGGTGGTGGGCACCGGACCAGCCTGCCGTTTCCTTTTTCCTCTTCAGAACCGTCACTTCTGCATCGCCAACGATTCTGCTGTCACAGATCTGCTACTGAGTGGAACACAGGTCCTTCTGTTTCTGTTTTATTTTACAAGTTGTGCCTGTGAAGTATTAAGAAAGGTATACATTGGTCTCTGCCCCTGGTTCCTGGCACAGAGCTCCTAAAACCCCTATAAATTCCTAAGCGATGAGAACACCAGGAGCATCTCTTGTTCTAATCTTTGACCCCCTCTTCGCTGGCACAGAGCTCTTAAACCCTTGTAAATTCCTATGTGATAAGAGCACTAGGAACATCTTGTTCTAATGAGGCAACTCTGGGTGGGCTCCTGGAAGGGGGCTGGTCATCAGACCAAGCCGTGATTAAAAGCTTGGGATTTTCAGCCCCATTCCCCACTCCTCCAGAGAGGGCAGAGGGGCTGGAAATGCAGTTAATAATCGATCATGCCTACATGAGGAAGCTTCCATAAAATCCCAATAATAGGGGGTTCGGGAAGCTTCCAGGTTGGTAAACACATCCACATGGGGAGGGTGGTGCACCCCAACTCCACGGGGACAGAAGCTCCTGTGCTCGGGACCATCCCAGACCTTGCCCTATGTATCTCTTCATCTGGCTGTTCATCTGTGTCTTTTATCATATCCTTTAATAAACTGGTCCACGTAAATAAGTGCTTCCCTGAGTTCTGTGAGCCCTTCTAGAAAATTGGTTGAACCTAAGGAGCGGGTCATGGGAACCTCAGACTTATAGCCTGTTGGTCAGAAGCACAGGTGACAACCTGGGCTTTCGACTGGTGTCTGAACTGGGGAGTGGGGCAGACTTGTGGGAGTGAGCCCTTAACCTGTGGGGTCTGATGCTAACTCCGGGTAGATACTGTCAGAACTGAGTTGACTTGTAGGATGCCCAGCTGGTGTCACAGAGAACTGCTTGGCATGGGGACAAACCTCCACACATTTGGTGACCAGAAGTGTCAGAAGCAAAGTGTTCTCTGTGAAGGTAAAGGAGACTCACAGGGAAGAAACACATAGGAGGGAAGAACTGGATTGTTCCCTACATAGGAAGGAAAAAATGTGAGTTTTTTTCCATTCTAGTGCTAAGCACTTTTTAAACAAGATATAAGTAAGACAGAGGGTAAGACAAGATTCTAGAATCTTGCTGTTCTTTATAACAGAGACCCCTGGTCCATAGCAGGTCTCCCCTTTTTGAAAAAGAGCTGAGGAAGAGAGAGACAGAGACAAAGAGGGAGAGATGGAGAGAGACAGACAGAGATGGAGAGAAAGGGAGGGACAAAGAGAGATGGAGACAGAGAGGGAGAAACAGATGAAGAGAGAGAGACAGAGACAGAGATGGAGAAAGAGGGAGAGACAGAGAGGGATGGACAGAGAGACAGAGACAGCGAGACAGAAACGGAGAAAGAGACAGAAATGGAGAGAGAAGAGAGAGAAAGACAACCATCTATTACTTTATTCAACAGAACACCTGACATCCTATTTGGAAGTATTTTCAGAGCAAGCTCTTGGGCCTGCCTGGGGGGCTCCCTTTCAGAGCAGAGAGAGGCCACCCCTGAAGACAAACGTGTGTTTCACACTTAGAGCCGGCAGAAGCAAACTTGTGGCAGGCTTCTAATCGTCAAGAAATCTACAAATGTGGAGAAGTAGCCTCAGAGCATGCCTCTTCACAATCAAGATTTTTCTTTCTTTCATGATTAAAAATGAGTAACATCTATTTGTTGGGTTTGTAAATGTTTTCACTGGAGGTGACAGGAAACTAAAATGCTAGACATCTGGAAACTCTCCTCCTGGAACTGCCTAGAGGGGAAGAAAGCTCCCGCTGTTACAGCGTCAGGGCTGGTGAAAGGACAAGTAGGCGTAGCTGGACACGTTTGAGGGGGTCTGGGCGGGCCGGTGAGGGAGCCTCTCCAGCTGCGGGCATCTATGGATTGAGCCAGCGAGGAAGGGGGAGTAGTCTGCTGGGGCTGTCCCAACAAAGGACCGCAAACAGGGGGCTTCAACAACAGGAATCTATTCTCCCACAGTCCTGGAGGCGGAAGTCCATGACAAAGGTGTCGGCAGGTGGATTCCCTCTGAGGCTGTGAGGGAGGATCTGCTCCAGGCTCTCCCCAGCTTCTGGTGTGGCTGGTGACCCTTGGCGTTCCTTGGCTTGTAGACGCATCACCCTATCACCTCTGCCTTCATCTTCCCATCACGTTCTCCGTGTGTGTGTGTCTGTGTCCAAATGTCCCCTTTTTATAAGGACACCGGTCTTATTGTGTTAGGGGCCCACCCTATTCCAGAATGGCCTTATTTTAACTAATTACATCTGCAATGACCCTATTTCCAAATAAGGTCACATTCTGAGGTATGGGGGGCGGGTTAGGATTTCCACACATGAATTTGGGGGGACATAATTCAACCCACAACAAAGGGAGTGTGTGCTGGGGACGAACTGGGAGAAGCCTCCAGCAGTGGTGACTTTGGTTTCAGGGACAGACTGGACAGCTCGTGCAGGGCATGACAAACGGGTCCAGAGAGGTGGGCAGGACCCGGCTGCAGGGGCACCAACAGGCCGAGGTACGGATTTAGGGCTTCGCTCCCTGGGAGCAATTTCCAAAGTGAGGTGTGAGCACCACTAACGGAGGGGGCCAATTTGGGAGGCACTGGAACAAACTCTGTCTTGTGTATTTGTTTAACTGGGTAGGGAGAAAACGTAACTAGCACCATAAACTCATTGACGTTTAGTTAACGAAGAGGACCTGAATAAAGCCCATAAGTTTAAAAAACTGAATCTATTTTTAAAGTATTTTTTTTCTTTTTTTTTTTAATTTTATTTATTTATTTAGTTTCCCTCAAAGCCCCAGTAGATAGTTGTAGGTCATAGTTGCACATCCTTCTAGTTGCTGTATGTGGGACGCGGCCTCAGCGTGGCCCGAGAAGCGGTGCGTCGGTGCACGCCCGGGATCCGAACCCGGGCTGCCAGCAGCGGAGCACGTGCACTTAACCGCTAAGCCACGGGGCCGGCCCAAAGTGAACCTATTTTAAGAAAAATATTAACAGCACAGATCCTGAGGATATAGAAATCCACATGGTGGTGGTATCTGAACGACTGAGGTCTGAGAAGATGTTTGCTGTTGACTGAATATTTATGTCTCCCCAAAATTCATACCAGCGTGATGCCATTTGGACAGGGATCTTCTGGAGTTGATTAGGTTTAGATGAGGTCATGAGAGAGGGGCCACCGTGGTGGGATTAGTGCCCTTATAAGAAGAGACGTGAGAGATATGGCTCCCTCTGCTCCGAGTCAGGACACGGCAAGAAGGCGCTGTCCCTGAACCAGGAAAAGGGTTCTCACCGGAACCCCACCGTGCTGGCACCCTGATCTCGGGCTTCCAGCCTCCAGAACTGTGGGCAATAAATTTCTGATGTTTAAGGCACCTAATCTGTGGTACTTTGTTACAACAGCCCGAATGGACTAAGCCACTGTTCTTGTGTCCAATTTTAAGCAGATTTGCCTTCTCAAAAGATGGATCTGGCAGCATGGTGGGACATGGATGGGAGG
This sequence comes from Diceros bicornis minor, assembly GCF_020826845.1. Lineage (NCBI taxonomy): Eukaryota > Metazoa > Chordata > Mammalia > Perissodactyla > Rhinocerotidae > Diceros > Diceros bicornis. The sequence goes on along the minus strand of NC_080748.1, from coordinate 85,079,434 downwards.
TGGGAAGGGGCAGATGAACAGTAAGGCTCTGGTCCCACTCTTGGGCCAGGGTGAGGGCACCATCAGAGGAGGTTCCCCTGTCCCAGAGCCAGCTGCAAGTCAGATCTGCTTCTCCTTCTGTGTCCCACCTCCTCCCCTTACCTGGCACAACAGCAAAGCCCCTCACTGGGCCAACACTTTGAGGAATTAAGGATGGCTCCTTGTGTGGTGTATAACCTGGGGCCCTGCCTTCCTTTCCAGTCTCATCTCCCATGACACACCGTTCACCGTGTAATAACAGCGCTCAGAAGAAACCCATCAATGTCCACCATGTGCGAAGACACTTCTGTGCATTTCTGACAGGGACGTTCTTTCAACTGAGCACTGCCCACTGGACCAGTTCCTCACATGACACGATCCTTTTTGGGAAAACACAATGCCAATCCTAACGGCAGGGTTTTGTTTTGTTTTTAATATATTGAGTTTTGAGTAAATATATGAAATACATGATTTATGTATTTGAATCATATCTTCAAATTAGCCAAGTTTGCTTATGTTAAAGAAAAAATTATTCAAAAAAATTATTATTCAAACTGTTAAAGAAAAATTATTCAATGACACTTGTTAAAGCACAGTAACGCAGACTTTATTCAAGCGGGGCTTCTCGATGGGTGTAGGGACCACTGCAATGGGTAAGACCCCACTTTTTCTTGCAGTGGGGGATAGAAATGGGACTCATCTCTGAATACAGCAGGGGCTAGTGAGAATTTAGAGTCAAGGAGCCGGTGGGCACTGGTGGATGGAAAATTACTGAGAGGACACATCAGGGTCAGCTAAATGCCAGGGGTTCTGGCTAAACCAACCTAACAGGATTCTTGCTGAAGGCAGGCCAAGGAGCGGATGTCACCTGGGGGTGGTGAGGGATGAGGAATCCGATTAGATATCGAGGGCAACAGATACGGGGGATGGGGAATTCTAGTGAAACCAACTTTGAAGGATTCTTGCTAAAATTGGACAACGCAGAGACAGACACCCAAGTCCAAAAGTCAAGGCCTAGTTGAAATTCAGGGAGCTTGAGCACGCTTTGGTGAAGGAGAGAATCTGTCATTTATTTACGGTTGCTTTGTCAAATAAAAGACAAAGGATGTGAGTTATGAATCTGCATTTTTCTTTTTCTTTTCTCTAGAGCTTTTTAGAAACAAGAGTCCTAAAGAAAATCTGTAATTGGTAATAATTTTAAGAGTTGGGCAGAACTTGGGACCAGCCAGTCAGAACACTGACATTTGGGGGCACTCACTAGACTGCTCTTTATAATTCTCACAGCCACAGTTACCATTTGGCATGTCGCAGGGATCCATCATCATACGTATGCTGGTCGATTTCTGTGCAGCTACCTAGACACGTATACAGTCCAAGCGACCCTAAAAACCAGAAAGTCGTCTTGACTGAGGAAGGATGTACGCTAAGTATCCTATCATTGTAACCTATTTTATCTTCCTAGGCCTTAAGACTTTATGCAAAATAAATTCCAAGATTAACAAAATCTAATAGTGGGTTGGAAACCAGGTCTGGCTATTCTTCTAAGCTCCACCCCGGGTGTGCAGCTTGTCCTTGGGCAAGTTCCTTAGCTTATGCGTGTCTGAGTTTCATCACTTGCAGAAGGCAGGATAAGAAAGAGTAATCCTCCCACTCCTTATTATGGATGACGAAGCATGCTTATGTCCTTTTGCAAAATGGGATGCTTCTTTCCTAGTAAGGGTGGAAGTCATTATCCTGGTATATCATCTTAAAGAGATAATTAGATTAAAGTCAGCATAATGTAGATAAAGAAAAATGATTGAATTCTAGAGTGAACCAAGCTTGAAATGAGTTTACGGCATATTTCTACCTTTTGGTCCAAATAAGAAAGTACTGCTTGAGTTTATTGAAATATTCTTTCTTGCCTCACCTAATAGATTACAAGATCCTTGACAGAAAACAGATTCTAAGTCTCAAGCATATTTCCCATTCATTAGTAACTGCCCGCTGGATTGAAATACTTGCTCCTTTCCCTCACTTACTGTTTCCGGAGCATTTCTCAATGTGTTTCATTCATCATTGTGCTGCACAAATGTTTGTTGTATGACTAGATGACTGTGTGGTATGTTTATACCATAAGTTAACAATTTCCCTTTGTTAGGCTAATTGGCTAATAGGCTAAAATAAGTCTAATTTCTTGTTTTATTAACTAACGCTGCAATGTGCTATCTTATGCATCAATGTTTTCCCAGACATCTGGTTACCTACTTAAAGTTGAATTACTGTGATTTAGAATTTTGTAAAAGAAAAAAGAAAGGCAATAGACACAAGGAAAAAATATATACAAATGAAACAAACTATATGGTTATAAAAGTACTATAAGAAAATATCCATAAACGTTAACAGTGGTTATTCCTCGATAGTGAAATTTTTGATTTTCATGTATTCCTCACAATCAGAAAAAAAATCTATTTAAAAAAACTATGATTCTTGGTCATTGAAAGAGAATTTACCATTTCCTTGCATGCAGCGATGTTTCTTCCTCAGTATTTTTGCTGTCTGTTCTCGCAAACGTGCACCCCACCTGGCCCGACAAGCAGGCGCTCTAATTAGGACAGAAAGCGCGGGGAGCTGGTCCTTTGCTCCGCAAAGCGCGGGCTGCGGTCTCAGATGGTAACCAGCGGCCGTCTCCCCGCAGGCGCCCCATAGCACTAACTGAGCGAATTACAAGGGCGCGGCCGAAACCTCAGGGGACCCAACATCCTGCGTGCAGGGGCTGGAGGGTCACAAACTCAAACCTGCGGCTCCGGGGAGCTTTTTATTAAGGGGCAAGGGTTTCTCCGCAGAGGTCGCCGCCGCTGGGCTGCCCTCCGCGGGCTGGTCAGGACACCGCCGGGCCTGGGGTCTGGGCAGGGGGCGCGACCGAGAACCCACCCTACCCGCCAGGCAAGGGAGCCGCCTCGGCCCCGCCCCCTATTCCAGCCTCCCTCTCCCCCGCCCCTCACTCCCGGCCCCAGAGCCCGCTGCTCCAGGCATCTGCTCCATGCCCGGCCCCGCCAGGCCTCGTCCCTGCTCCAGCCTCCCTCCCGCCCCGCTCGCGGCCCCAGCCCCAGCCGCTCCGGGCGACTGCCCCCTGTCCGGCCCCGCCAGGCCCCACCCCTGCTCCCGGCCCCAGCCCCCGCCGCTCTGGGTGTCTGCTCCCTGCTTCCGGCCCCACCCCCACTGCCGGGGCCAGCCTCCGCCACTCCCAGTGTCTGCTCCCTGCACGGCCCCGCCAGGCCCCACCCCTGCTCCCGGCCCCAGCCCCCGCCGCTCCGGGCGACTGCCCCATGTCCGGCCCCGCCAGGCCCCACCCCTGCTCCCGGCCCCAGCCCCCACTGCTCCGCATGTCTACTCCCTGCCAAGCCCCGCCAGGCCCCGCCCCACTGCCCCTGACTCCACCCCTGGTGCACCAGGCCCCGCCTCCAGGCCCGGCGTCTCCGGCCGCGGGCCTCAGCCCCGGCCGCCGCAGGCCCCACCCCCTGCTCCCGGCCCCGCCCTCAGCCCCGGCCGCTTCTGGTGTCTGCCCCACGCCCGGCCCCGCCCCAATGCTCCTGGCCCCGCCCCCGACACTCCAGGCCCCGCCTCCAGACCCGGCGGCTCCAGGCGCCGGCCTCAGCCCCGCCGCCACAGGCCCCGCTCCCGGCCCCGCCCCGCTCCCTGTGCGCGCTCGGCTCGGCAGCCGGCGGGACGCGGTGGCGGCGGCGGCAGCAGCGGCGGCTGTGCTCCCGCTCCTTTGTGCTGCGGCGCCGGCTTCTTGGGCCCTCACCGACGCGTCCTCTCGGCCCACCAGCCCGTGCCTCCTGGTGACAGACCATGTCGGCGGCGGGAGCGGGAGCGGGCGCGGAGGCGGGCTTCTCGAGCGAGGAGCTGCTGTCGCTCCGCTTCCCGCTGCACCGCGCCTGCCGCGACGGGGACCTGACCGCGCTCTGCTCGCTGCTGCAGCAGACGCCGCGCGCCCACCTGGCCGCCGAGGACTCCTTCTACGGCTGGACGCCCGTGCATTGGGCCGCGCACTTCGGCAAGGTGGGCCCGGGCGCTTTAAGGCGCCATTTTCCGCGGCTTTCCTGTGGGGGTCTGGGAAGGTGGGGGCTGGGGTGCGAGCGGCGCGGGGCGTGCCGGGAGCGCGGGGCGGAAGCGGGGTCGGTGGTGCCCCGAGGGGCCCGCGGCGCATGTGCAGCCGCGGCGCGGGCGGTTGGGGCCCCGAGGGGGCGCGGGGCGTGCCGGGAGCGCCGAGCGGAAGCGGCCCTGGCGGCGCCCTGAGGGACCTGGGGCGCATGTGCGGCGGCGCAAGTTTCAAACGGGGGCGGCTTCCCGGAGGCGCTTTCTTCCCGGAGGCTCCGCCCTGCCTTGTAGGGTCGGCCGGGCGCCGCTCCGCGCCTGCGGTCGGGCGGGGGTTGGGGCGCACCCCCGGCGGCTGTGCCGAGGACGCGGGCCGCCCGCGTTCGGCCGTGTGCGTGGTGGTGAGGAGGCGAGGCCCCGGGGCTGCGCGAGTCCCGGCTCCTCTGAGAAAAGCCGCGGGGCGGCGGGGACGGGCGCTGTGGGATCGCGGGGTCCCCGTGCGGTTGCTGGGGGGGCGTCTGTTGGATAGCGGGGGGAGGCTCTGGGATTGGGGGGGGCCCCGTGCGATTGCGGAGGGGGGCTTGTGGGATTGCGGAGGGCCCGTGCGGTTGCTGGGGGGGTCTCGGGGATTGCGGGGAGCCCTGTGCGGTTGCGGAGACGTGCGATTGCAGGGGGAGCCTGTGGGAGTCGGGGAGCCCTGTGCGGTTGCGGGGGGCCTCTGGCCTTGCAGGCGGAGTCTGTGGGATTGTGGGGGCTCTGTGCGGCTGCGGGGGGCGTTGTGACTTTGCGGGCCCTGCGAGGTGCTCGCTGCGGCGCCTGCGGCCGCCGGTACCCCCGCCTGGGTTCCGCTCCCGAGGCGCCCCCCTCGCCTCGCCGCTGCTCGGCGGCGCGGGGGTCGAGCGTCCGGCCTGCGCCCCGGCCCCGCTGGAACGAGCGTGTGCCCGGAGTATCCGGGGACAGCCTCGCTGTTAGCGGAAGGTTGTGGTCTGGATGATTTCGGTGGCGGAATAACCTGGTTAAATTGTAAAGACGATTGTGAAAGATGAATAGGGACATTTAAAGAATGGTTTAAGGGAATTTTGTGTCGAATGTTGTCTGTGTTTCCAAGACTCTTAGTTTGTCCAGGTTTAGTAAAATCAGTGGTGGTAGTATTAAGAGCATTTAAATTACTGTAAAGGGGTTAGGTTAGGTAGATTTATCTTCTTGTGGAGCCTTTACATCCCCCTTCTTTGTATTATTATTTTTTTTAGTTATTTAAAAACTTGAGAAGAACAGCGTGCTACTTTAAATTTTTAGAAGTTTAGATAACGTTTTCCAGATCTGTGCGGTAAATGGGGTTATTTGATCAGACAGCTAGTCATAGTGAGATTCACGATGCGTTTCAAAAGTGACTTTAATGATTGAGATTTATATACCAAAATTCAGGGACAAATAAAAATATTTTCTCTCTGAAATGATGAGGTTGGGTTGAAATAAAGAAATGGTTTTGCAGGAATATATGCAGGATAATGTGAAATAAGTTATTCCAAGAAGTCTTGAATGTCTTAATGTTTTTGTTACCAGCTGATGAAGTTGCTTTACTTTGCTCTTGGTGCTGCGTTCACAATGCAGTTGTATCTTTTGGGAAACAGTTATTCCTCTCATAAAATGGAAAAGTCAGATTTATTTTAGTGGAAGAAATGAAAGGGAGTTATGAGGGAGGTCAATTAAGTTAATCAACCGTGGGCTGTAAGATCGCCGTGGCACCGGTCTCTAAAGTCGTGCTAAGATAGTACCAGTGGCTGAAAATGAGCATCCATGGGAAATCAGTCTTAACACACAAAACTCTCTTTTCTGCCCTTCTCCCTTTAGCCTTGAATGTAGATTTCCCAAGGCAATCAGTAATCTGAGGCATTATCTCCCTCCTGAGTGCATCTTGCTCTTGTTTATTTTTACATTAAACTCTATGTAACTCTCTGAGCATTGGTTCTCAACATTTTTGTCTTTATGTGTTTTGGGGAAAGACACCCCTGTAACAGGCAAGGACAGCTTTTTTGGGGGGGGAGTCCTGATCCTCCCTGTTTTGGTTGAGAATGGTACTATTTATTGTGTGACAATGGAGAATGACAGTATTATATGACAATCTGGTACATTCTGTAGAATGTTTAAAGCCTAATTACAAATAGTCATTTGGAATATTTATCAACCCAAGGGTGCCTCCAGGTATCTCTAGGGATTAAAAATAACCATAACTACTTTAAAATGCTTAAAGTGGTAAGTTTCATGTTATGTGTGTTTTGTAACAATAAAAATAAAACCAACTGAATTCACTCTTTGCAAGTCTCTACTTCTGTAGAATGTGAGTAGTAGATTAACCTTGGAGACCCAGTGATGTAACTAGAGGCATTACTTTATTGTTTTCAGCTGTCTAATCGTTATGACTGTATCATCTTAGATACAGACGGGGCTGTAGAAAGCATCATTCAGTGGGTGAGAAAAAGCTGCTGGGCAGAAATTAGGCCAGGACTCAGGGCTGCAGGCTCCCATTCCGGCCCCTCCCCCCCTTTGCCAACAGCTTCCCTCCTTTTATATACATTTAAGCCTGTGCTCTTATGAACTCTTCCCAGCTTTCAAGTTTGTGTTCCTAGAAATGTGCCAGTGTGCACAAGTTACCTAACCTTTTATGAACCTTATTTGTTCCCGGAGGGCTAAACATTAGTATTTAAAATCTCTAATTACACCTTGCTTTTACAAGCTTTCCCATTGAACAATATATTTCCAACGTTCCAAACCCAGTTTCCTAAATTGAACTCAGAGGTAACAGATTTAAGTCCAGGGAGCCCTCAATTGATGTTAAGATTAACTGCTTTTGGAATGCCAAGTGATTTTTATCCTTGTTTCATTTCTGTTGGATTTGAGACCTGTTCATCTTGTCACTACTATTGGCACTTTGAGTTTTCAGTCAGCCCATTAATAAAGGCAGTACATAAAAATGTACCAAAGTGATGTCTCTCTATTAGCCCTCACTCCCAGATTCAAATTCCATGAAGACAGAGATCATGTTTTAAATCAGTGTAATCCTAACTGAGAGTTCGTCTCAGAAAAATGTTGATTGCAGCAATCTGTCCTTTGCAAGGAAAGGCTTAAGTTGCTGAAAGAGGATAAGAGACTTGGGGAGGGATTGGAGTGTAGCTATTTGCTCTTCATTTGAGGTCTGTCCTCTGGAAGAGAATTGTTGGCAGTTAGAGCTTTTTGACTAGCTCTGCTTTGTGCTTCGTGAGGGGCAACGGGGCAGCTCAGGATCCAGGATTTTAGGACTGCAGGCCTTCTCCGACAGTGCTTGGCACATGCTAGGCGCTTGCTGAGTACTTGGTGAGTGTGATGAATTCTTTTACCGAGAGACTGGTACAATATCGGTGCCTGGCTGCAGTCTTGTGTTGACCGACGCGTGTGTCTTCATTGTAGTCACCTGTTAGGCGCAGGGCTCAGCTGTACTCTAGGCCTTTTTTGCATTAGTGCGGGAGTTCTATACAAACAGTTTGAGAAGACTGAGTGCTGCCCTCTCACTTACTTTACACATCTTTTCTCTGAGAAAATAATCTGGAGGGTGGGCCTCACCTGAGTAGTTATCGAATGCTGTGTTGTTAAAGGTGTGCAGAGTACAGTTGTGCAGGCTGCAGAAAACAGTCTTTGACTATGAAGAGTTTACTGTGGCTACACAAACCTTTTTAACCCACCAATCACTTTAACATTTTTATTCTTTAGTGTATGAAAGTGGCAAAACCTAGTTTTGATTGAAGTCTAAATAATGCAAGCTAATCTTTTCTGATTTGGGCTTTTTCAGTTGTAGGAAAAACAAAATATTGAAATTTGTGTAGTGTCAATCTTTTTAACTTTCTGTTCCTATGTACCAACTTTTTTTACAAGGACAAGGAAGAATGTTCTTTTAAATGCCTTTTAAAATTTGTATGGCATTGGGAAGGAATGACTTACTTTGTTCTCTAAAACAGAAAACAAAATTGGTAACCAAAAATGGCACATCTGTTATAGAATTTAGATTCTTTGTGTCATGTTTAATAGTATACTGACATTTATGCGTGTTTCATCCCCTCTCTTGCTGTTTTTGAAGTTGGAGTGCTTAATACAGTTGGTGCAAGCTGGAGCCACACTCGATGTCTCCACCACGCGTTATGCACAGACCCCAGCCCACATCGCTGCTTTTGGGGGACACCCTCAGTGCCTCATCTGGTTGATTCAAGCAGGAGCCAGCATTAACAAGCCGGTAAGGGAGTGCGATGGTTGACGTGGTTTGTTTATTTTCTTTTCCAGTTATAATTACATGGTGTTGGGTTTTAAATTGAGGCCTTAATTAGAGTTTGATATTTTGACGCGTGGGCTAACTGGAATTTATGTTTATTGAATTATTTGTGGATAATAGGCCCTTCCCATAGCAGTGCTTTCACTTGTATGGTTTTTTTGTGTGTGTGTGTGAGGAAGATCAGCCTCGAGCTAACATCCATGCCAATCCTCCTCTTTTTTGCGGAGGAAGACTGGCCCTGGGCTAACATCTGTGCCCGTCTTCCTCCACTCTGTATGGGACACCGCCACAGCATGGCTTGACAAGCGGTGCGTCAGTCTGCGCTTAGGATCTGAACTCAGGCCGCCAGCAGCAGAGCGAGAGTACTTAACCGCTACGCCATGGGGTCGGCCCCCTGTTGTACGATTGACTGACCCGCAGGATCCAAGGTGATTTGCCCAAGGTTACAGCTGGTAACTGAAGGGGCTGGCCTTGAGCCCAAGTTTCCTGGCTCCCCTGCTCACAGCTGCCTTAGCTTCATTTCCACAGATAATTGTGGAAACACATCGATGCTAGCAGAAGAATGGCTATTAAATCGTCTCCGTGTTTAAGTTAGCATTAGCTGATTGACCAGTGTGACTTCATGTTGCTTCAGTTACAAGTTGGGGGTGATGACTAGATGCAGATAATTAAACAGGTGTCATGTAGGAAGTGACTCTCAGACGCCAAATGCAAGGATTTTGTATTTAAGTATAGAAACATGAACATGAGAGTGCCAGTTTTTTCATGTGTTTTCAGTATTCTTTTCACTTCAGTGACCAAAAAACCACGAGAAGAGTGTTTAGCTTACTGGGGACTCTTTTGCCTGGACAGGTGTTTGGGTGTAGAAGACTCTGACTAGAGCAGCCCCGGACTTAGCCCCCTACCCCGAGGGTGCATTCCTCCCAGGGACTTGTGCCTCTGGCTTTCTAGCTATTCTTTCTGCCTTTCCACTTTTCTCTTCCCCTTTATCCTATTTCTATATGCTTTTCTACTAATGTCATCAAGGGCCTACTGTGTGCAAGGTAACTTTTATATCCTGCTTTTGTCTTTCCTAAGGTTCATCCCTTGATGATAACCAGGTATAAAGTTGTTGCGAGCCCCTCTCCTGAAGATAACTCAGCTACCCACCTAAAAAGCAAGTCATTGAGGAAAGCAGTTTTTAGGAGTGGATCGGTGGGCAAGGAGAGTGAAGGATCAGAGGACGATTTGTACCCGGTAGAAGACTTTTAGTACAGAGGATGTACAAGGAGAGCCCTGGATTTTAGCCCTGTTTCTGTTACTAAACTAGAACTTGGGAGGTGGGACAACTTTTAGGCTTCACCTGCTGCCTCTTCCTGTCTTCCTTCAGCCTCCACGCAGTGATGTACGTACTTCTCTCCTGCTTTGTGGCTTTTATCCCTGTACCCAGAAGTCATGAATTGGCAGCTGTGTACCATGATTTCACGAGGCATTGCCTTTCCCTCCACTTGTCTCGTTCCTGGTTCTGCATTTTCTCTCCTCCTTTCTCCCCGTAGCAAGGGCACCCAGCTTGATTCTACCCTCTGCCTCCTCATCTCTCTGGCCTTGGGCAAGTCATTTACTTGGTCTGTGGTTAATCTCCTTATTGGTAAACTATGCATAATCCATAAATGGCAGTGATTAATATTTAGTATTAATATAGAATTTAAGTTTAGAATATTCTTTGTTAATTTTCATTAAATTGTTACATATTATCTGTTTTTGAGAGATCTAATGAAATTGTCTAACAGTGCTTTTCAGACCCTTTTAAATTTAGAAGCCCCTTTTTCATATAATACGTTACAGCAACTCAGTCTTTTCCACAGAGAGAAGGTTTGCAGCTCTGCCTGGGCCATCCTCTGAGCTGCTCTGCATAGCACTGCGTGGGGATCTCTGAACTCTGCTCCCAGCTCCCACGCTCTCTGCAGCCGAGCCTGTGTTTAAACTGCCCACCTCACTCTACATCCCCAGTCCGCTCATGAACAAGGATGTCACTCGGGTTTCTTAAGCGTCCTGGCGTTGCTCCTGAAAGGGTTGCAGTGCTGTGGTCTCGTGCTGAGCTTCAGTCTGAGTCTCAGATGTCGTCTTGCTCTGTTTGGTGGCAGTTGGACTGCTGTGGTGGGCACCCAGTGGCTCTTAAGGTCCCAGGAGCCCTTTTGTTGGCTCTCCCAACACACTGTTGACTCATCTTGAGGTAGACAGTTTTTCTCATTTCCTACATAAAGTGTTATAAAACCAGATCCAGGTGTTTCTTGTTCTTTTTTTTGTCTGTGCATGTAACTTTTTTGAACCTAGCATAGCATTTCTTCTTAGTAACATTTTGTTAGGGCCGGCCCCGTGGCTTAGCAGTTAAGTGCTCGCGCTCCGCTGCTGGCGGCCCGGGTTCGGATCCCGGGTGTGCACCAACGCACCACTTCTCCGGCCATGCTGAGGCCGCGTCCCACATACAGCAACTAGAAGGATGTGCAACTATGACATACAACTATCTACTGGGGCTTTGGGGGAAAATAAATAAAATTTAAAAAAATAATAACATTTTGTTAATTTTAACCCATCTTCTAGTCTTAATCTTTTGGCATGTTAGTTACTAAGCATTCTAAGTTCATTTTCCTCGAGTTTAGTAGAGACTGTGTCTGCCATTGCTAAGGTTGGCATGAGGGGTTGCTGGAACTCAGATGTACTGTCTAGAGGCTCAGTGTTCTGCGTTTACCCAAAGAGGAAGTGAAGGTAGTTTCCAAGTGATTTAGTTTTGGTAGGTCTGTAGTAACTACCCATGAGGATCACTTTTTTAAGTGTTTGCAAGTCATCTCTAATATCCCTTCTAGAATTTTGCTGGTATTTGATGTTGCCTTTAGGTTTTTGTAAGTAAATTAGAAATAAGATTTTTCTTTATTAAAATTCAAGGTGACTTGTCTGTCTTCAGATTTCTGGCACCTCTTCCAGTTTCCTTTATTACTCAGAGTTTGCCAACTATAGTTCTAGAATCATACTACAAACTATTTGGTATTTTTGAAATGTGACTGGTCTGAGCTTGAGATGTGAGTGACCTTAAAATGGCTCTTTACTCTTCCTCTCTTGGCTGCAGTGTTCTTTTAAATAGTGTTTGTTCTGCCCTTCCCAGCTTCACGATGTTCTCCTTGTATAACACAAAACAGGAGCTGGGTAGTTTTGCTTTTTCTCTGTCATGTGGCACATCCCACCATCTACATGAAAGAGTAGAGAAAACCCTTACTTCTTCTTCTTGTTCCAAAGGTAGCTTTAAAAACGCTTTTTTTTTCCTTGAGCTTTTTTTCTTCCCCAAAACCTTATCTAGATCTCAGTTCTTCTTTTCCTGGCCATACTTGTATGTAATTTTTATTTGGCCTTATGTGCCTTCTCTCTGCCGTCCCCCACTTTTGGGGAGGATAGGGGTAGCTTTTTGTTTTTTAAAAAATCTGGGTTCACTAAATAGTTCTCTGTACAGCCACATGGTTTTCTGTGTTTCTTTCTTCAAAAATGGGATTATTCTGTTTAGAACTTTACATCACTTTTGAGCTTATTTTTAAATAAATACATACACTTTTCTCTCCACCAAGCAGTTGAGTCTTTCACACTATATTTTTCTGTAAAATAATCTGCCACTCTTTCTTTTTACTTTTGCCTTTGCCTCAGTTTTTCCCCTTGAGTTTACATGCATTGGTGAAGGAGCTCACATGTTGACTGAATTGATGAACTGTTTTCTCAGTGCCATGCACTGTGGCCTCACTCCTGCTTTATATCTTTATTCCTTAATTATGTGTAGTCGTCTTCTGCCAAGTTCAGCTTCCAGGGATGTGGAAGTATGATCGATTCAGGAACTATTGCTTAGCCAGTTGGAATTACCCAAGAAGAAAGTCCTAACTCAGTTTCTCTAATAGAAATGAGTTCCTTCTCTTGATTGCTGCGTCTTTCTTTACCTCTTGTTTACCTGAGAGCCTATGAATGAAATTGTATTTCAGATTTTTTCCATTCCTGTGGTGTAAGCTAATTCATCTTTTTTGGGCCACTACGTTAATCTCCAGAGTCATACCCCTGAGTCTGCTCGCTTCCTCCACCTCCTCCAGCCTGTTTTCTGAAGTGTAAATCTGATTCTAATGCAGCCTTCCTAAAAGTCCTTGATCGAAGTTGCCCATCACAGACAGCCTGAGTTGTATACGAAGCTGGCTGTTTGACCCTTGTGTTCTCCCTTCTCATCTTTTCCTGACCCTTGAACATCAACTGTCATGTCTAAAGTGTAATCCTAATTCAAGTTCCAGATAAAAAGTCCCAGGAAGGCACTGATGTTGTTTAGACTCAGGCTAGCCTGGTGGTGACATAGATGAACGTGGGTAGCGTGGACCAGACGTTCGATATTAGGTGCTTGGCCTTGATTCCTTTTTTTTTTTTAACTTGTCAGAGGATAGTTATTTGGGGTTTTATATACAACACATTTGTGCTAAGATCCAGCATAAAATGATTTCTAAACTGCCATCTGGAGTGTCTATTGTCACTGCTTGAGCGGCCCCCTGGTTTTTTTTGTTCTTCGCCTGAGAATTCAGGAGAACATGCCCCTTCTGTGGTCTGCTTTTATTTTCTCTTCACACCTACATTTCTTTTTGTTTTGCTTCAAATTTGGCTCACCATATTTTATTTCAAAGATGAACGGGTGGTGCACAATCTGTGTAATTTACTTTACTATGTAGAAGTCTTGTTGGATCTGTGTATTTGTGTCTATCGCTTTTTGTTGTTTCAGGACTGTGAGGGCGAGACTCCCATTCACAAGGCTGCTCGCTCTGGGAGCCTTGACTGCATCACTGCCCTGGTGGCTAACGGGGCTCACATCGAGTAAGTGTCTTCAGTTGTTCCTCCCAGCCAAAGCTGTAGTCAGAGATGGTGTGTTTAGAGCAAGCAAAGGTCCTGAACTTTGTTTTTAACATTAGTAATATAATTTTTCTTTTTAGATCAGTTGGCCTTAGTTAACAGAATTGTTGTGTGGGTTAAGTTGACCACTAGCAGAAGGGGCCTTAACTTCTCAGCAGCCTCAGGATTCTTTCCATGAGAGAGCATATATTAGGATGGAAAGAAGAATTAACTAATTAAATTTGGAACCTGGCATTGTTGACTTTGCCACTAACTAGTTGTGTCAACGTGGGCAAGTCTTCAGACTTCTCTTTGCCAAGTTTTAATTTCGAAATGAGGGCCTTGAATTGAATTAGAATACCTTTTCAGGCCTCTTTGGCTCAAAAACTTCTTGTGAACAGTTAGCTTTTCTAAATTTTGATTTCCTCATCTTTTAGCAGATGTGAGAACATTGTGTTTTAAAGCCTATTATGACTTTTAATGATTTATAACTCCTTATAAATTGGAACTATATACATTAAAGACTCAAACTCTGAGCTTTTGAGACTGATGGCATTATTTCAGAGTATCCTTGTTTTAGCCTGGTTTACATCAACTAGCTTATTTATGGTTTGATAGAAAAATATTTAAATGTATTAATTTAAAAATGTGATCTTGTATGCAAGTCATTAGCTAGCCATGGTATTATACATTTATTTTAGGTATTAAATTTATTTGTATTAACTTTCTTTTAAAGATTTATATTATAAAAATTTTTCTTCTGCAGTTACAGCATTAACAAAATGGATGCAGTTTTCACCCTTAAATGTTGAGTGTAAGCTATAGAGCTGTAATAACCAAAATAACTATGATAATAGCAGCTTTTTTGTTTTACCTTGAGTGTCTTGAATATTTTATAAAAATTAATTACAAACCACTTTATTCTAATTGGAAATGTGAAAATTTAGGCTTTGGAAGAAATAAAACCCACAAAACTAACTTAGTTTAACCCTTTGGTTTCCACTTCATTGTTGTGACTCTGTATTACAATAAATATTGAAAACAGATCCTGGACAGCAAAACTGTGTAGGTTAATGCAAGGCCTGTCTAATGCCAGGGGCTGTCATTAGGCTCTTAGGATCTTAGCCTCTGTTCCATTAAGTATTATAGTTCAGATCAGTCATTAGATTGGGCTTGGATCATTAACTTATGTAGCCATTTAGTATTATAAATATGACCGTATTAACTGTTACATTGCAGGGAACCTTGTGACTTCATATGTAGTTATGACTTAAGGTAATGTAAAAACAGTTGATCGTGTGAATACATATTATACAATTTGAAAAACACTGAGATGATTCTCAATGGATTTCTTTAAAGCAAAGTTATAGATGCAGTTTTCTTAGCTGTATTTAGATTAAAAACTCAAATCTTTAATTTTATTAATAGAAGCTTTGAATATAAAATACAGAGTCATATAAAATAATTGATTTAAATTGCTTAGTTGTCATTTATTGAAATAAAGAATAATTAGAAGTTGATCTTTTTAATGACTTATTTTTCTAAACAAAACTCTAATTGGTCCTGAACATTTTATTACTGAGATGTTAGTTTTATTCATTTTAATGGATAGCTTAGTCCTTTGAGCCAATAAATATCTATCGCTGTGTCCTTTTTTTAATAGGTGTCTTTTTAAAATCACATCATTTTATTTACAATTCTGTCCTTGGTTACAGGACCCTCGAGTGTCTTTTTTCCACCAAGTGTGACTGAGCATGGCCTCGAGTGCCAGTCTGTTTTTCCTTCTCAGTATAAGAGCCACTCTCTCAAGACCCTGCATTATGGTGATGTCCCTTGATTGAACTTGCAGATATTTTTTAGAAGAAATATTTAGCCTGAGCCACCTAGCCAAAAGCGATTCTTAAAATTATAAGTCTTTGGCCTGCAGATAGAGCACAAGTAATCACTATTTATTGCTATTGTATATGTGGTTATTTAGTTTTAACATCTAGATAAAATGTCAGTTTTTCCAGTAAGCTACATTGTAAATTGCCTTTTGATATCTGTTCAGCATATTTTTATACTTTAACACTTTTAGTCTACCAACAAATAATAGTTTGAGTCCCCCACATTATGGTACTTAGATCCATTTTATTTGTTTTCTGTAGTGCTGCTCATATCATGAAGTGTAGTCCTAGCAAATAAAATGCTTTTTTTTTGAGAAGATCAAGGGACACAGAATTAATTTACTAACTTAAAGTTACTTATTTTTTTCCCAGTTCAGAATGGGCCAGATTATTCTTCATATTATATGCTGTAATATTTAGGAGATGATATAAATTTTTCCTGTGAATAGATTAAAAGCTGTCTCATATCCGTATTTTATCACACTTGGTGGTAATTTATAATTTTGTTCTTAATTCCTACTTTGCTTTTTATATATATGCTATGTAAAGTGGCCACAGTCTTAAGTTGCTGCTTTTTTGGTCATCGTGTAGATAATGGTGAGGGCAAGTGCGCCCTGCGTCTGTGGCTAGAATGGTTTGTTGTATAACTCACTTGTCAATGTAGGCCGCATCTGTAAGATAACGCATGTCAGCTGCTGTGCATCGTATTACATTTTCTAGCACCACACGTGAGTATGTTGATGGAGTTTCTTTTTCTTCTCTTATTTTACATCTTGAGTTTTGGTGCCAAGTTTTCTTTTTCATGTGAGATTTTGTTTCTGCTTATACTATGGTCATTATTATTTGCCATTGTTCACATCTAAAAAATAAAAATACGCAAGATGAGATGTCAGTTCTGTGACTAGACTAAATGTTTGTGTACTTTAAATGATCAAAACCTCTACACACACTGCTCATTCTCACTTTTTCTCAAGTAGGTCAGGTATGGAGTTTTCATTAAGTTAGTTAAATTGTCATCCTTAATTTTGCTTATAGGACAGTTTAGTTTTTCCTTGCAGCCAGTATATGAGTGCTGCTGGCTTCACACTTAGGATTTTTGATTGGAAGAAGGGCATATACTAACATGGAAAAGTTGTTCCCTCATTTTTCTTTTGGATGATCAAATAAGTAACAATATAAGATTGTCTTAATGTGATTTCAGAAAAAGACTTTTGAAAACAATTGTTGACTATCTGCTAATAATGAAGAAGACCTTTTTACTACTAATGCTGTAAAATGCAGGTTTCAGGCCTTGGATTATCTTTACTTTCAGTATTTTGGCACTGATTAATTTTGGTTACTTTGTCTTTATTTTCTTGAGGAAAAAGTGGAGAATGTTTCCATATCAACCAGATATCAGTGGGGTTTTTTTTGTGCCTCAGAGTAGAAATAAAGGGATTTAGCAGGATTTAGAGTGAAACCAGAATTAACTTGGCAAATTAATCTCAGGCACATTTGCTAGTCCATTTTAATACCACATTATACAGGTGCCAGTGTTGAATTAGAATTATGACCAAGTCTCATAGCTTTCTATAGGAGAGCATTTCTGTAGAAGTAATTCTGTGGTAACCAAATCTTCAAATGGGCTACATATATTTTAACTTAATTATTTTGATCCCGAGAGGGGCTTAACTATGATCATCAGATAGCCGGAGAAGCATC
This sequence comes from Diceros bicornis minor, assembly GCF_020826845.1. NCBI lineage: Eukaryota > Metazoa > Chordata > Mammalia > Perissodactyla > Rhinocerotidae > Diceros > Diceros bicornis. Next base: position 85,062,577 of record NC_080748.1, on the reverse strand, counting down.
TATAGCCTTATATAGTCATGCGTCGCTTAACAATAGGGATATGTTCTGAGAAATGCGTCATTAGGCAGTTTCATCATTGTGTGAACATCACAGAGTGCACTTACACAAACCTAGGTGGTATAGCCCACTACACACCTAGGCTACTTGGTACTAATCTTATGGGACCACTGTTGTTTATGCAGTCTGTTGTTGACTGAAACATCGTTATGTGGGGCATGACTGTATAAGCAAGTGCAGTGACTCACTCTAAAAAAAACTTTCTTGCCTAATTTAGAAAACAAGCACAGTTGGCTATAATAACAAAAGTCTAAATGTGACCTTGATAAACTTCTTTTAATGTTGCAAAAAAAATTATATTGCTGAACTTTTAGAAATTCTTAATTGAAATGGACTTGGTTTAGTTTGATTCCTAATTGGTGACCATACTTAATACCCACCTTTATTTGCTTACCCATAGAGCCCTGTCTGGAAGCAGAATTTTCATTAGAGCAAATCCTGTGAGGAGCATATTTAATATTAGTGTCAGAAGTTTGCTTGCAACTTTTGCCCTTGGCAAAATATAACCCACATTTATTTTATTAGCCATTCATTCATGTTTGAAGTTTGTGGTTTCTTTTCATTTGTTCACTTATCGGCCCTTCTGAATAATAGTCCAACTCTGAAATTAGAATTATAACTCTAAAGTAGTAGTTTCTGATTTGGGATCCTCTGCATTCCAGCCTCCTCACCTCCTAGTGCTGCCTCCCTTACCTAATTGTCATGATGGCGAACTTGTCTGATCTTGCTATTTCCTGCCTCTTTTTTCTTTTTATTAAAGTGTTACAGGCAAGGTGGAGGAATTACTTGCTGAGATAGCTATTCAAGTCTGCCTACCAGATTGGAGCAGATGGTTGCCTGACAGTATTCTAGAGTTGTTGACAAGTTTAGTTTAGAATTTTGATTATTTTTCTTAACAGCTTGAGTAATATATAGGTTTTACTATTTGTTTAACCACTGCTTGTATAACTAGTGCTTTCAAATAAAACCAATGATTTCTAAATCTAATTATCTATTTCCTTTGCTAAATTATAGTGGGAGCATGTTAAATATTTCATCAGACTCTTTGATGCTCTTATATTTTAATGTATGCAGACATAATTGGGGTTCAGTTGCAATGTAAAACTATCTTCAGTAATGTTGAACTTGAAATGAAAACTTGGCACCAAATTTATTCAGGTAGAAACTTTAAAAAATAGTTTCTTCCTATTGTTACCTAAAGAATATATTTAAGAAAGTCTTCCTAATATTTAAGAGTTTGGATACCAAAGGGTTAAAAATACACGTTTTTCTTTTACTGAAGAAATTTTAGATGTTTGCTAATGTTTTGTCTGTACAAATGGACATTTAGTAATGTTTTTTTTTTAATCTTTTTTTTTTTAATGATTCCATGTATTTGCTTATTTCCATCTAGGAATAGTTACTAATGTATTTGAGATACAGCATACCAAATTTTAAAGTAACCAGAATCGTGAGTTAATGGTTTTTAGTCCATACTGTTAAACTTTTGTTGAAATATTGACATAATTAAATTGGCTTCATGCTAAAAATTACTAGAGGTAATTGAAAAGGCAGTGTTTTGGAGCGATAGCTCTTGGTCACGGTGGTCACGTGACAGTGGCTTGCGCTCAGTAATTGTGCTTCTGCACCTCATGTATGTATATGTATTTTTAATCCAAGTGTTGCCTGCAAATATGTGGTCCCTTATAATTTAAGTTTCCTGTTTTATGAACCATTGCCCGTTGTAAATCACACGGAAGATTCTGAATCTGTAAAAACTACACATGTCAATGTTTTACAGCTACGTAATTCGAATTGACTTGATTTTTTCAAGTAATCCTAGAAAGGGGGAGCATTCCATATAGAAACTGCTGAGACTGCCACAGGTGCCTCTCCGAAACCTTACGGTTGTGGCATTGAATGCTCAGTATGGCTTCCTTTCTCCACTCGAGGCATACTGTTGAGGTATTTGTTGCGGTGATTGGTTTTACTGCTAATCTAGGAATTCAGATCTAGACTCTTTAGATTTGCATGCTTTGCTTACCCTATTATGATACCTGCCTTTTATTTGTAAACTAACAATAGTTAAGTTGAGATCAGAATTTTAACAGAAATATTATTTATATAAAAATTGTGGTTATCTTTCATTGTCACATGGCATTAACAAAAAAGAAAACATCCTGAAGGTGATGTGACAACTAAGATTCTAAAAATTATATTTCAGGTATTTCCTGATCCGTGGTTTTTCAAATTAAAACAAAAACAAAACTGTTACTCAAATGGCTTCTCATCTATTCTGATGTTGTGACACTGTAAGTGGAAAATAGATGGGGCTTAGCTGACAGCAGAGTGGAGTTTTGTTCTAAAGTTCTTTGGGAAGACATTTTTAGGTATAATAAATTTTGGTATTCTCTTCAGAATTTTATTACAGAAAATATAGTATATAAGCATTTATGTTTTAACCTTAGTAAAGTTATTATCAGTTTGATTTATTTTTCCAGTTATTCAGCAGAACAAATAATTCACAGTAAAGGTTATTTTATGTCTTCCCATGTTTTCATAGTCCAATTCTGAAAGAATACTAGGAACTACTAGGAGAAAATGAGTGGCCTGCCCAAAGATGTCTTTTCCTAGTCCTGGTGAATGTGACGGGATCTAGACTACAGATACAGGCACGGTCACTGTAGCTTCCGTAATAAATTGTAGCAAATTGATCTTACCAGCCTAAAAATCTGATCATGTCAGCTTGCTGTTAAAGAAAATCAATTTTAAAACTTCAGCAGACTAGACCTGATTTGAACATTAAGTTGATTGGTGTCTAATTTTTAAACATCTCTGCCCATTTTCAAAGATTTTTCAAGTTTGATTAGAGAAGAGCAGAGAAGGTGAACTAAGCTTTAAAACGACCTCAGAGCGACAGCACTGTCTGGCTTGGGACCTCTCTTGTTTTCAGAAACGGACAAAGTAAGTTTTAGATCAGGCGTAGTCTGTTTGCCCACGTGTGTCAAACTGAAGTCGCTAAATTCAAAAGTGTATGTTTCTTAAAGATTTAGTCTAAAAATAATGCGTACCCTTTAATTGCTACCCCAATTTTTATGCAAAATATAGTTCTTGAGAGTAATTTTGAGCAATTTTTTCCAGGTACTGTAAATTTCCCCGTGGACTCGTGTGTGTAAAGGCTGCAGTTCAGATCCACTTTGTCTTTCCCGGCACCTCCCTTGAGGCTGATGCCAGTGGCCTGCAGTTAGTGCAGTGTGACCATGTCCTGCAGCAGTGAATACCTGTGGACCGAAGGGCGAGGGCTTGACTGCTTGAAGAGTACCGTGACAGACCAAAGTGCCACATTCCAGTGGGAAATTGTCATAGAACCTGTAAATCCTAAGTCACATTCATGTGCCCAGCTCCCACTGAGTCTTAGGAAAATAACAGAGAGTAGCTTAGGTTTAATATCTGCGTAAACTTGGAACACTAAATAGAGTGTGAAGATTTAATAAGTTGTTGATACATTTTAGCCAGGTTTACTGTTTGAACTCCTAAAACATTAAAATTGAAACATGCTTAACAAATAGGAAAGCATATATAAAAAAAGAATTTAAAGACCTGAGCCTCTTTTGTTAAAAATTAAAATGTTTTGAAAACTGTACCATCCAATGATTATTTAGTCTTTACTTGGAAACCCACATGATTTTCATCCTCTATGGTACGTTTGAAAGTCCTCTCTATTATTAAATATTAAAAAGTGGTTTGAGAAATTCAGATCTGTAAAGATAGTTTTCACCTTATTCATATTAAACACATTCCCTAATTCAATTGTAAGACATTAGAACTTTTTACAGAAAACACTCAGATGGAATAGGAGTGATTGTATTAGTTCTGCATGCTCTCTCAGGGTCTTTTATTTGACATTCTTCTAAAGTTTTCCTTTAGATATTTTTCTTGGTGTTTAACATTTTGTGATTTCATGGATTTAGCAGCTTCTTTTAAAAGTTATTTTTGTTGGAATTGAATAGTGCATAAAATTACTAGAAAGACGTTTTTCAGGAACCTGTAGACATCTGTTATGAAGAGTAGAAGACCAGTTACCAGTATGATCTGTTGGTTAAATGTTGCTCAACAGATCCAGCCCACTGCTTGTTTTTGTGTGGGCCATATACCAAGAATGATTTTTACATTTGTAAGTGGTTGAACAAAAGTCCGAAGAACAATATTTCGTGACGTGAAATTGTATGAAATTCGTATTCCCATGCCTATAAATAAAAGTTTATTAGAACATAGCCACACTTGATTGTGTACATTTTGTGTACGGCTGCTTTTAGGCTACAACTAAAGAGTGGAGTAGTTGTGAATGAGACTGTCGCCTGTAAAGCCCCAAATACTTACTATCTATCTAGCCCTTGACAGAAAAAGTACCTACCCCTGGATTAGCTGATCCCTAACTTTCCTTTCCAGCCAATTTCTGTAACATGCACTATATGATTGAGCAGCCACTTGCAAGGTTTTAAATGTGAGCAGAGCAGAATTAGGGAGTTAAACATTTTACAGGGGTAGAGAATGGAGGAATGAATGCAGGTAAGTAGGAGAGGAGATGCAGAGGAGAACCTTTGGAGGCAAGAGAGGGGTTGGTTGGTTTTGTTGCCATATACCAGTCAGGTATGAACAGCTCCTTTTGCTTTAGAGGAATAGAAACACTATTAAATTAAACTGTATGTTGTATATGTTCAGTCTTAGTAACATGAGAAATAATATAGTTGAAATCTCCTATAGCTCACTAGAAGCAGAGAAAGGATACACTATGTCCCCATTTCTGATAACACTATAAGGATAGTGCCAAAATTATCATCTCCCAATTCTTCCGCAGTCACCATATGTCCCAGATTCTGAGATTTGTCCATCTGTTTTCCGGAATGTTTTGATCTCTGTTTTGGATCACTCTGACTTCTGTTCCCCCATGGTGGTGTGAAGAACCAGTAGAAGTTGTTTGACTTGTGATTGTTCTCTCTTGCTTGCTTGGTCCATACATGGGGAGTACATAGCATGAGTTGGCTCTAGTCCTTTTGAGTGTTAAAGATACCTCACACCACCTGGAAATTTGGTTGTCTCTAAGTCAAGTGATAGTGCAAGTGTTGGACTGCTTTTGGTGGGGAGGAGGCAGGGCAGGGAGACCTTATTTTACGTGTAGGCAGATACGGGACGCAAACATTTACAGTCCCCATGGTCTCTCAGTATTGCCACTAATTTGTTGCTTAGTTTTCTTTAAGGTTGTATTTCCTTGGAAGAACAGTAAACTTGCTATTCAACCCATGTTCAGTCTACTGTTCAGTTTCTGAATGAAGAGTAAAAGAATTGAGTGTATTTTTGGATGTTGTTCTTTTCAGTGACTTTAGAATGTTGGCATGCTCCTTAAGCATCTCAGTTTTCCTCGGTGAACTGGCATTTATAGTGGTAAATGCCATTTAACAAATCCATGTGCTGTTCTTTTTTATTCTCTGATCCACTAAGGAGTCATCTCTACTGTCAACTTTATTTGTCCTTAATTTTAAGCAGCAGCTTCTCATTTCCATATTTGATTTTGGAGAGCAAGTCCATATTTATGTATACAAATAATGGTTCTATAAACTTTGCTTATGTTCTAGGTCTTCACCTTTTCAAATTTTGAAGAGTTACATTTTATTTTTAATTTTCACATGGCAACTTATTTTTCTGTTCACATTCTTGATAGAGTAGACCTTTTTGGACCATCTTCAGTTGTGATATCTTCTGAAAATGAAATACATCATTTAAAAAAATCATCCAGCTATACCCTTACTTGAATGTTATATTTCAATATCATGTTGATATTAAAGATCAAGTATATGATCGTTGTATACACGTAGTTAATGTAATTCACTCTGCCCAAACTTTGGTGTTTCCTTTCCATTTAATTCATACATCAAAGTAAAAATATTATGAAACTCCAGAATAATATTCAGAATTCACAGCCATAAAGTCAAATAAAAATATCAGTTTTAGTCCCCAGAAGTCCTGCACACAACTGTCTTATATTTTTAAGGAAATATTGTTGGTTTCTGGGATTCTCAAGTCCTGTGTCTTTTATATTTGATCAAATCGAGTTGGGCTTTCACCTTCCTTAGAGATGTATGATACATTTTTTTTTATCTCATGCTTGGAAGAGTGGAGGCATGTTTATTGATTGTCCAGAAATACATAGATTTTTTTATTTCTGAGGTTAGAGCTTTGTGAGTATGACAGCTGGAAATGTGAATGCAAGGCTTGTTCTGGAAAAAACCCTATTTGTCCCTGATTCTGTAGTTTTTACTCAGAGATGTTTTTGGGTTTGTTCTTGGTTTTGTTGTTTGGTTTTTTTTTTTTTTTTAACATTTTAACATTAATGTAGGAAACAAGCATCAGGGGTTCTGCATCAGTTATTTCAGTGACACAAAACAAGGCCTGTAGCTGATCACACCTTTTCTGTCTATAGCGTAGCTTGCTGAGTAGGTATGAGAGCTGTCTCTGCTGTTTGCTACTTCTCCAATTTCAGTTTATCAGCCTGCAGCCAACAACCTGTTTTGCTTTTTTACAGATTTATTTCACAGAGCAGTGTATTTTCTTGTCTTAGGGGAACTTCAACATGGAGTTGCTTTTGTTCCCTAAATTTTTGTTGTCCTAGTTAAGGTTTAAAAGTTCACCTGGTTCATTTATATTCATCTTACTCAGGTCTTCGACTTAACGTTCTGCCACCATTTCCTCCTTTAATCTGAATCTTAGCTACTATAGAAGACATCAGACCCTTACTTGTTACTGTTCCTTAGTCACTTTAGATGATGTTGATTCTTTTCAATGGTAGGACTCTCAGCCTAGGGGATGAGTTCCTAGGACAGTATTAGAAGGCTTTTCGCAGGAAACGTCCACTCAAATGCTCTAGAATGTTAAAATGTAACACTCCTCTAAGTTTTCCTAAGCAAGGCCGAAAAACAAAACTCAACTTTTTGTATCTCCAGTCTGACGATAAGTTATTTTAATGTCAGGACATCATTCTAAACTTCCACTTATAGTGTCACATGTTAGCATAAAATCTGGTTTGTTGGTAAGCCAATTACCTTTGCTTTTAGGAAGCCAATTGTTAAGAATGCCATGGACAATTTCAGTACATGTTTGTTTGTTATGATTTTACTCGAGCTAAAGGAATCGATTATTAAAATTAAGTTCAGATAATAGGGAATTCAGTTTTAGGTTAAGTCTGAAGTTAGCATAAATTTAGGTTCTTCAGACTAATGTGAAAAATGATTTTGAGACGTTAAATAGGAAGATGCTTTTTTTTAAGTTTAGTATATTGATTTTTAAATTACTATCTCCCAATTCTTGCTTAGTAATCAAATGTGCATAAGAGAGAAGTTAGTTACAGAGCTAGGATTAACTCCTTCTTTAATGAAGACTTGCTATAAATCTGTATACTCTTTCATATCGCCTTCAGATAGTTAGTCAGTTCAGCAGAAGCAGAGACCAGGTGAAAATGCTAATGGGATGTAATTCAGTGTTTTTGTGTCATACAGCCTGAGAAATGCCAGTGGCCTGACAGCAGCAGACATTGCTCAAACCCAGGGTTTCCAAGAATGTACCCAGTTTCTCTTGAACCTCCAGAATTGTCACCTGAACCGTTTTTATAATAACGGCTCCTTAAATGGGGGCCATCAGAATATATTTCCTAATCATGTTAGTATGGGAACAAATCGCAAGAGATGCTTGGAAGATTCGGAACCCTTTGGAGGAAAGAAAGCTAGAACCGAAGGTGAGAACACTTTGTGGGTGGGAAGGAGCAGACTTGTTTCCTTTCTTTAATGTATTTTCTTTCTTATGGCTGAAAGCGCCTTCGAGATGAGCCCTTCACTTAAGGAGGTACTTTGCCCGGAGGATTCTGGTGCAGTGATGGTGGAGTTTTTCCCGTATTGCCACTTTGAAGATTGGCCATTTAACAAAAGGGGAGGATATAAGAGGGCAGTGTTGAAAGCTGAAATGTAAATGCATGTATATAACTTTCTGCACACCCAGGTTTATCTGCCATGAATTAGAAAGATTTTTCTCATTTGTTGTACCTGTTCGAAATACATCTATTAAAAAAAATCTGCCACCATGCCTGATTTTTTTGTTTCGTGCATGTTCTTGAGCTTATAACAATTGTTGATCTGGTAGTAAAACATAATTTCACATCTGGAAGGTAGATGTTTGCTGTTCTGTTCCACTTGCACTGTGCTTTGCCCTCAGCTGGCCTCCATACCCCACAAGTGTAATATGTGTTTGTCACAGCAAGATCTGATGTGTCAGTTTGACATTGAGGACTTAAGTCTCTAAGGTAAGTTATTCTAGTTTTAAGTATTCTTCCACCTTTTTTATCTTTAGGTAGTTTTGGAGTTTGCAAATAAGCAGAGTCAGCTAGTTGTTCTTCCAAGTTGAAAAAGCCTCCCTTTCACCTAGGAAAAAAAATTATATGTATATGTCTATATATAAAATATATTAATCAGAAGACAAATTAATAGCTTAGCAGGAATATTTAGCAAACTTTTACAGAAAGGGAAATTTAGAAAGTGAAAAGTAATCACACTGAGATTATGCACTCAGATAAGATTTGCTGAGGATAAATATAGAGTTGTGCCTTTCGGTTTAAAAAAAAAAAAAACCAACTATTAAGTATAGTATGAAAAAACCCTGAGTGGCTAGAGGTTTTAGTTAACTTTAAATTTGGTATGGGTCAACATTATCCTCTTTCCAGTACTGTGCCTCTTTAACTTAATTGGAGTGTATCCAAATGAAAACAGTTTTTTCCTATAAAGTTGATAAAATTACATTATCTACGACTTTCAAATCTTGGTCGCTATAAAAACTTGTGATTATATGACTTTTTTTTTGTAGAAATGAATTATGAATTTAAATTATCAAATTCATAAATTTTATGTTATGGGCCTAATTTCTAGACAGATGCTCTAATAATTACAACAGGAAGGTATGTCTGAACTTCAAAAGTGATGTTTTTTAATGGTGAAGTACTGCTCAGCATTGTCATTTATTTGTACCATGTTCTAATATATTTTTTCTAATGTGTTTTAAAAGCCCTTTAAAAGCATCCACTTTTTAAAAATATTCATTTTATTTAATACCTGGTTAATTTGGAATGGTATTAAGTGTTAGCTTCATTATGCCCTCATGCAAAGATTGTATATGCGTCCATCTCTGTGTACATCAGTTTATAGGATAAATCTTAAATTCTGTTTAGTTTTTTTAAAATGATGTCACTTAACATTCTAATAAGACTCATAAATGTGCTTAAAGAGTTTTTAAACTCGTCTCTTAAGTTTTGAGGTCAGTTGAATTGGCGAATAACTCATTGTTTAAAGTATCTTGAGAAGCCTTTGCAAGGATTCCTGAAACTTGAATTTAAGTGTCTTAAACCTTGTTACTACACACATTTAGTTTGAAGAATCATGCAGATGTTCAGGGGATTTTATTTTCCTCCTCCAGACAAGGATTTGTTTTGGTTGACCAGGGTTAGAGATGCACATTTTGCACATTAAGCTCACCATGCAGCTTTCCCAAACTGCCCATTCCAAGGATGCCAGTTCAGAAGCACATGTGGTTGGAGCCTGGCGTTTGTTTAAAGTTTGCAGGTAAAAAATAATGTAAACCTAAGGTTGAGTACTGCTCCATATGCACATGAAGTGGTGATATTCCGTCACCGTCACAGGAGAGGTCTGGTTTGACACCTGTGTGCCTGACTTCACAGCTCCTCTTGTGGAGGTCCTCATTTGTCTGCTGAATGTTACTGTGATCATTTACTCCCTGCACTTGATACTCCAGGCCTCAGGTGGTGTGGTGCTGAGATTTGTCTGTCCCACATGTCACTAAAGAGTGTGTGTATGTATAAGTTTATATTTGTGTAAGTGTAGACAGGTGCCTTCATCCCATCCCCACCCTGGCCGATCCTCTCTTTTCTCTACGGGAAAGGAAGGGGTGATTGTTTTTTTTTCATTTAACCGTTATACACTCCCTGTGAATTGGGAAAAGGGGCAAGAATTCTCAATTACTAAAACAAGATTTTTCCCCTCACTACCTGAATTTTCTAAATGAAGTTCTTGTCTTCAAAAGCTATGTATATAGTTATTTCCATTTTTTGACCAGTTTTTGTAGTGTACAACTCAAGATAGGTTGCTTTCGGTCATTGTCATTTCATTTCTGGCATCTATGTTTGCTCATTCTGAATTATTCATTTTGTAAATAAGTTTTTGGTTCTCATGCCGGAATAAAAATAAGTATTTTTTTCCTTCATGTAACATATGCATATAAAATACTTACTTGGATAACTTTGCATGTGAAAGTATTTAGAAAAGTTTAAAATTCCTTTTTTTATGCAGTACAAGTTTGGATTTTTTTCACAGGCACCTGGAATAATATCTTGGCTACACAAATGCATAGCTTGGACCTTATTAATAAACTTAGTCCATTCTGTCTTCCTAGAATTTAAGAATTACACATATTGATGTTTTTAGTGTGGGATTTGTATTTATAAAAGCAATTACTTCCAGAAATTTTCCTGGCTAAGCCAGCTCTCACAGATGTGCCCTGTAAAATTCACTCTTTTTTTTTTTCAACTTTGGAATCATGTCTGAAAGTTACCTACTCTCCATAGAAAGTGGCATCTCTCACTGCTTTCAATAAACTGTGTTCAGATATTTTGAGGTAATTGGAGTGATGTTTCTTTGGAAGCTGTGCTGATCTAAAAGAACTGAAAGGAGTAGTGACAGCTTGGCTCTTCTTGCCGCTCAGCTGTAAACTGTTCTTGGGAAGCAAGTTGTAGGAAAATGCAGACTTGTTCTTTATGGAGTCCTTCACGCCAGGATCCAGATGCTCTTCGGTCAGAACACAGACAGTAGAAGTGGCCACGAACTCTGAAGGGTGCAATAAAATCCAGTAGAAGGGTTGAATTTGATGAAAAGTATTTTGAGGTAATATTTTCTCCAATATGGGATTCTGTTCATTTAGGCTGGTGTAGGGAATATCAGTATATAATTAGGTTTTGCGGGGGTTTTTTTTCCCCCATTTATCAAGCATTTGCTCAAGATGGAATGAAGGTGGACTTCGGGACTTCAACTGCAGCTGCTCTGTAAAAATCAGTTGAGGTTTGTTAGCATTCCTGGTTAATCTTCAGGAGTAACACTCAATACAATTATTCGTATATATATTCCTTGAAAACTGTTGCCCAAATTATCAGTGGTCCTGGTTAGAAAAGAATGCCAGTGCCATCCATGAGAGGAGTCTTCCTCTTGTTTTCAGTCACTAGTTGTTCTGGGTGCAGCTCCAGAGTCCTGCCTGGGGAGAGGCAGTGTGAGTTACAAACTGACCCACTAACCTAGAATTTTATTTTTGGGAAACAGTTGCCAGAAGAAGTCAGCTCTGGTGATACCAGAGTTTAGATGTTAAGTTGATTTCACAGTTTTGTTTTAATCAGACAGGTATATTAGTGATCTTACCATCTCATACATAACATGCAGGTATTTTAATAGAAAAACATTTAGGAAAAATATCTACAAATTATAACTAAGTTTAAAATTAACAGAAGTTTCTCAGCACTCTTCCCAGGATGAATTTAACATAAAGAATTTCCACTTTCTGTTTCTCATTGTTGGTGTTGACCAGGCTTAAAGACAGGGGAAAGCAGGGTGGCTATGACTTAACCAGTTTATTAAATGATACATGTTAGCTAATTACATAGAACATGAGATTCAAGGAGTGAGATTTTTAATGTAGTTCCTTCTAGGTTGGTTCCATACGTATTATATAAGACTAATTTATGGTGTCCTTAGTGTTCTGCAGTTTGCAGTGAATGGCTATATTTGTTTTTTGAATTTGACCAGAGTGAGAGAACACTCCTAATTATGTTCAAATAAATGATTGTTTTGTCTTAATCCCTAAAGACATAGTATCTTATAAATGTGGTCTGAATGAATAACATCTAAGAACCGAGCAATTTCTGGGATTTCCACTGTTGTAGACTGGAATTCAGCAAACCTTTATTGCCAGCTGCACGGCACAGTGTAGCGGCTGCAGCGGAAATCAGCCAGGACTAGGTCCTGGCACACCTTCAGGACGGCCTCTCTGACATGCACATGCACCTTTCCTGTGTTCTTGAACAAAACCCCAAATCCCTCCTCAGTGTTCCGGACTGTCCCTGCTTCTAAGTGGCCTTGGCATCTTCACTGCCCTGCCCCCTAGAATTCCCACGCCCTATCTGCTGCAGTTGGGGCCGCGGCAGGAGTATTGTCCTGAGAAATCACGCTTTGTAGTAGAACCACCTTTGTGCTTGGCTGTAGGTGCTCTTCTGATTTTAACAAAGCTTTCCTTTTAAAAGGCAGTTGTTTGGGTAAAATGTGCTCTATAGTAGAACAGGGAATAGTTCTATTAAATAGTGGCTGGTGGGAAGCCCCCAGGAAACATTCCTGGTCCCTCTCCTGGGAAATAGCTTCCCCAGTGGTCAGAGTTTCCGGTTCAGGGGGAAGACCACAGGATTGGGACGTGTCCTGGGGTTCCTAGCCACTGCCCCTTCAGTATAGTGGGTCAGCACCTAGGATCTCCCTTCAAGAGGCACAAAGGAGGGTAGGTCACTCATTTGTCTTGTGACCCCAAGCTTCGCTTAAACCCACCATGTGAAACTGCTTGGGAGTTTTTGCACGTCAGATGGTGTGTCCTGTGTGGGGCAGGTCTAGGGAGTGGTGTCCGGTTAGCCAGCTGGAGCACTTACATCTTAAATGTGGGACTGTATAGATTGGTTTTTGCCTATTAGGAGATTTCTCTGCCTTTAAAGTTAAAGTAAGCCTGATTAGACATTTTTCATAAGCCTTAGGTATATTTGTAAGTGTGCCTGGCATTGGAAATCTTGGTTTTGTGTCCACGTTACGCATGTCAGTGTGAGTACATCCCTGTTGTGCCATAAGTGCATCTTCCCAGAGTTAACAGCGCAAGAAGAAGCTTCCTTGATGGCATGGTTTCTGTAATGCAGCAGACCCCTGGCTTTTAAAAGCTAAGGCCTTTTTGGCGTTTTCAAGCTGCTTGATCATAAACAGTTTATATAGTTACTGAGAACTGGCTTTAGGAGTTTTATTCAACTCCCAAGGTTAGATGAAAATACAAATGCAGGTTTTTGCATTGTTCTGGGCACCTTCCCAAATGGAGCATCTTTCCTGGCCCCAGGGGCAAGAGTGAGGGGTGCTTGGGCAGTGGTCACACCTGGTTGTGACTCTGCCTCTGGGGGAAGGAAGCTGGGAGGCTTTATTTTGAGCCAAGCCTAGGTGGTTTTCCACCATAAATAAGCATTGTCTAATGTGTACTAGAATCTTTTAAACAAGTACCTGCTTTGGGAGTCAAAGTAAAGGTAAGGTCACTTACAAAATGTTCAGTAATCGTTCCTGCTAGCTGCGGAAGTAAAAGTGCTTTTTTTCCAAAACGTAAATAGAATCAAATTTGGTAACTTTGGAAGAGACATTTTATTTTTCTGAAATGCCTAGAGGCATTTCTGATGCAGCATAGAATACTTACATAGTCTCTTTGGCAATGGCGATAGGTGTGTGTGGGAGAAAGGAGTCAAGTCCAGATCCAGTGTCCTTAAAATTCTAAGAGACCAATTTTAATTTCATGGCTTATGAAATGCAGTTTTAGAAAGTAAGTAATTGCAACGTTAATGCCCTCATCCAGCTGAGCACTCCCTATTTACAGGTGCTAGGAATTTAAAAATGAAGGTATTATTATTAAATATATTCCAGGGTTCTGGGGCAGCTAGGTTATCAACCAAGTGGTTAAATATCCTTGCAGATACTTTATGGGAACAAGGCGCTACGAAGATTGCATATCTGCAGAGAAAGATAATTAAATTCTAGGCTGTCTGCTTCCCACATGAAAGCGTTTCTTGACTACTAAAATTTGAGAGCCTTTGGTCTGTTTCTTTTTTATCCTGCTCTGTTAATGAGAAACTACATTCACGGAAGGCATGTGTCTGCTAAATGAAACAGTTTCAGAGTAGAGTCCCTGGTGCACTGCACAGGGCTCTAGCTAAGAGATGAATTTTTGCTCTGAAATGGCATTTTGCCTCAGCTCGTCTTTTTGTTTTGAATGTCCCCAAACTCCCTTTGCCACGGGCTCTTCTGGCCCTCTAGTGGAGGTCTGCCCTCATGTCCCACTTCACCTTATAGCCACTCTTACCTGAGATGATTGTTATTCTTCCGATTTGATTACTTCCGATTTGATTACTCTTTAGTTATTCCTAATAGTTTTGCTTGCTTTCTGTGTTGGTGCCTTTTCTGGCTAGAGAGTGGGCTTCATTCATCGATGTGGGCACTTTTCTAGGCACTGAGCTCAGGGAGTGAAGATAGAAATATTCCTGCTTTTATGAAGCTTTTGGTTGGGGCAGTGGAGGGAGTCCTCTTTGTGCTGTCAGTTTTTTATTTTTTTAAAACCTACTTTTCAGAGATCTGAATTGGTGGATATAGCCTCACTGCCACTTTCCCCAAGGAACACTGGCGCCTGAATTCCAAAAGAAAACCTGACCTTAAGATTGTGGATACTTACAGCTGTCTGTGTTGTATACCCAGAGAAGTCTTTCTTGTTTACAAAGACATTTGTGGTTTTGCCACGATAGCTGGCACCAGTTCTCAGTGAGCTACCTAATTTGGCTTATCAGGCGCTGGGGAGTGTGGAAGGAGGGCAGCTGACCCCCTGCTGATTGCAGGTTTCCAGTACTTTGTCCACTGGCCTCAAATGCCCTCCCCAGTCCCCCCTCCTTTTTGTAAAATGGCCTATTGACCACTGATTTCCTAAAGTACCTTGTTCCATAGTGAAGATGGAGCCTTGCCTGTCACTGATGTGGGGCCTGTGGAGGATTAACAAAAGCTTTGAGTGGAGGAGACACATCCACAGTTTAACACCTCTGGTTTTAAAGCATCTCTGTAGAAGGCTTCTGGCCTCTTACCCCGTGCAGGCGTCTGTTTTTTCCTAACTGCACAAATCACACCGTTCTGTTTCTGTTTCTTCTACATACTGATCGTTCTCATGAAGACTGTACGTTATCATGTTTGGTTTCAACAGTTTGGAGAATATGGTATGTTCATTCCTATGTTGAAAATGACTTATGCATCTAAAATTAGAGGTAATTAAAGCTGCAGAGTTCAAGTTTCTCTTTCTAAATGTTTATGCGAAAGAACATTGAAAGAAAGCACTGAAAGTTGTTACTTATTTGTTGTATATCTTCTTTGACCCAGAAATAATCCCAGGTATTGAAGAGTAAAGAACCAGAAATGCACACACACGTGCATTTGTAAGGGTGTTAGTTATGGTAGTCATGATAAGGAAGAAAACTGAAGTGACTGGACCAGTAGTGGGGAATTTGGTGGTGGGTGAATTGTAATAACAGCGGTATAGCGATTGGTATTCAACTTGAAAGATTCTTTTGAACTTAGTTGATGGGGTGCATTCATACCATGCATGGTAGATTAATGAAAGCAAGGCATAAAAGTGATTTTGGGATCTGTTTTTATAAAAATATATGTTTATTAAAACTAGAAAGCCATACATCACATAAGAGTGGCTGCTCTTGAGAAGTAAGGATTACTGGGGTTTGCTGGGAGAGGTGTTTCTGCACAGAGTATAGAGTTCTTGGAGGAAAAGTGATTAAATGTGCACCTTAGCTTTTCTCTAAGATAAGGAGAATGATAATTTTGTAGGAAATGTGCATATATATCGCTTCAGCTCCAGATATCTTGGGACTGAGACTTACTGTCTGCCTCCAGCTGTACTGTGTCCTGAGGCACAGGGACGGCACTGACAGACCTGTCTTGAGTCTTGGCTTTTATGTTATTTCTTTATACTAAAGTTAGTGATTTTTTTCTTTAATTTGAGGATTGTTTTAATGGTTTTTATGTTATTCAAGAATTGTCTTAGTATTTGTTTATGAAAAACAACTGAAGGAACATTTTGGGCATAATAGAATGCTGAATTTTAAAAAATTTTTAGAAATGTCTCTGAGTTGTGTAACTGCTTTATGTTGTCCGAATAACAGCCTTAGATTAGAATTCTTCAAGTAAATCTCAAATAGGTATCTGAAATTTCATGACTTTTAATTGAAACTGCATTCTTCAGGAAATATTTTTTATTGTGGAAAAGTAAGTTTCTTGGTAGAGTACCAAGTTCATTAGTAATCTGTAGATGATTATTTGGCAGTGTTGGAGCATTCAGTGCTCTGACAAAAAAGAATGAGAAACATCTGTCCTAAAGTCATCTTGTGTATACAGGGAATCTGAAAGTGCCTTTGTTTTCTGTGCAGCTCAAAGCTCGGGTGACTCCATGCCACTAGTGAACGGCGAGACGGAAGACGATGCTGACAAAATGCACGTCGATAGAGAGTTTGCTGTTGAAACAGGTGGGAGTGGACAGTTCCCCGTTAGCTGCAGCAGCGGTCCAATGGTCGAAGACACCAAACTGCTTGAGGGTGGTTCTGCTGGACCAAGAGAGATAGAAATATATACTGTCTCAGCAATGCAGACCCCTTGTCGTTGCAAGAATCAGTATGCATATTATTTCTAACAAATTTCTGTCGAACGATTTTTGCACTTTGTTATCCAGCCTTTTAAAGAATGTTATACTCTATAATTTGCATATCTTGGGCAAGTCTGTAGAATCAAGGATAAGTGGTTTTGGTGCATTATATGGGTGTGAAAACTACAGGTGCAATCTTCCTATTTTGATTTCAAGCTTTTGCTCAATGTGCCTTGTTTAACTTTAATGAGGTTTCGCATTTTTCATTTTCTGGCATAGGACCTTTAGGCAAATATACCAAATGAACATCTGTTGCTAGTAATTTCAAAGCAATAAAAGCAAGAAGGATGACTCGCTGTAAACACTGAGAACTAGTAAATGTGATTTTGACTTGTAACCAGTAAATGTGGAATCTTTTACTCGGCACTCTGGTTGCTTTGGTTTCTGTGGCATTCACTCTAAATCTAGTAAAATGCTGAACCGTGTCTCACAGAAGACGTTTTATATGCTAAAATTTTTAGTAGATTAAAACAGTTTATAGTCATTTTCAGTTTTTAAAAGATAAAGGCTCAGTTTCTTTTAGCATTTAGGGTAAAGATTTATCCATTTAATTTTTTTCTACTGTTCTATTTAGGTGACCGTGAAAACATTTTAGCCATTCTCTTAACATAGTAATATATTTGGAAATAGATACTGGTTTTTAAAAAGTTTATTACGTCTTTATGCTAAATTCTTCACTGGGGATAAAAGATTATGTATTTTGTTTCCCAGACATACATGAAAAAAATTATTTCTGTTCACTAAAATGAAAAGAAAATGTGTACATCTTTCTAGAAGCTACGGAATTGTTATGGATGTAGTCAGCTTTTTGCCAAATAATTAAATGAAATGGGTAGATTTTCCAAGGGAAATTCTGAGGGGTTAATAAATTTAAAGACCTTGGCTAAAGATAAATAACAAAACTCAAAGCAAGCTTTTTAAAAAAATGGCATTGTTATGTGCTTTTTAAAAGGCAGGAGTATAATCACTCTTTAATCTTCAAACATTAATTCCCTGGGTTTTCAGGTTAAATTTCATACCAAGCTTGAACATAACATTGAAAAGGCCATGCTTTATTTGAAACCCAGCTCATGCCATGTAACAGGTGCCAGGTAACCTTCCCCATACTCCCATCATTTCGTTAGAGCACCACCTGACTGAATAAACAGAATGTGTGAAGTCGCTAGAGATGACTTGCAGCCGATGGGCAAGTGGTGAGAGGGCAGCCTGAGTCCTGAAGCAGCTTGACCAGACTAGAGGACAGTACTGGAGACAGAGGAGATGGCCTGGGGACGCATGTCCCCACAGGGCAGGGTGTGTCTTAGCTGGTCTCTAGGACGTCTGCTGCTCTCATGCTCAGTTGTATTAGATTTTCCATAATGATATGAGGTTATCACCTAGCCTTGATTTTGCGATTGCATACTGGAACTAATTTAACTGGGCACTAAAGACAAAAAGTACACACACACAGTGAGCATTAAACAGAAAAGCGTCTAGTTAGCTTGCATGTCTGGGCAGTGTTTCTTTACTTTTGCAGGCCCAGTCCCCTGAAAATATAATTTCCATCCTTGTTAGTAGTATACCAGTTGTCTTAATAACTATCAAGGTTGCCGTCATAATCATGACTTTTATCACTCAGGAAAAGTTGTTTATACTTTATATTTGAAAAAAAAATTTATTTCCCTGGCAACAACTGGTTTTATTTCTTTTTGTTTTACTTCATGTTTAGTTCTTGAAACACTTGTTTTCTAGCTCTGAGTTTTAACTAAATAGAAAAGCTGTCATTTAATTAAAAAAAAAATCCATAATCCTCTGAAGAATTTATAGCAGTTCTTAAACTATGTCACTTAAATTGCCAGAAAACTGATGATTAATGGAATGTTTAGAAGATGTTTTTGTTCACTGAACAAGCCGTGATTGTTGGCAAGAAGGTTTGCAGGACACAAAGAAACCTCTGTCCAGGTGCAAATCAGGCCTGTAGATGGGAGAGGGAAAGTCGGCCCTTCATGGGGAAAGTCGCACCTCATTCTCAGGGTTCTAGAACTCAGCTCTTCTGTATCGAGCATCATACCTTGCTTTAATAGTGCACAACATTGGGGTAAAAATCTCATATTATCAAGCAAGACGTAATTTTAGATCATTCTCTATACTGTTCTGTGAATTCTATGAACATGAATATTAATTCTCAAGTTTCATTATACAGAAAAATTGTGTAATTTGCCTATTCCCTTGTGCCCAAATATTCTGTGATTGATCTTTTTTTCTGTAAGACATCCTCCTCTTACTGGATGTCTGTATATGCAGATTAAACTCAGCATTTTTCCAGCGTTGGTGGTGTTTGAAAGTAGCCTACTGAAGTAGAACCTTGGAGATCATAGTCACTTTAGTTGGTTGAACTCAGAAGAAACTCTTCAGAACTGCTTTTGGCCCAAGACTGTATGCATGTGAATCATTATCCATAGTTCTTTCCTGTAGTCGCCACTCTCTCTGCGCTCTGCCAGAGCTGCGTGTGGCATTTTGCAGAGGTACTATGTAGATTTGAGTGTTACTACAAAAACATGGCTCCTTTTCATATTCCTGTGTGTGCTTCCCTGACTGAGGTTGCACACGTGTAAGAAGCATCGTGTGACACAGTCTCACCCAGGCCGAGGAGCTTCGTTAATTCACCTGCTTCAGGGACTGCTTTTCTTCTCTTTCTTCCTTTTTTTTTTTTTTTTGGTGAGGAAGATCAGCCCTGAGCTAACATCTGTTGCCAATCCTCCTCTTTTTGCTGAGGAAGACTGGCCCTGGGCTAACATCCGTGCCCATCTTCCTGCACTTTACATGTGGGATGCCGCCACAGCACCGCTTGGTATGCGGTATGTAGATCCGCTCCCGGTATCCTCACCTGCGGACCCCGGGCTGCCGAAG
This sequence comes from Diceros bicornis minor, assembly GCF_020826845.1. Lineage (NCBI taxonomy): Eukaryota > Metazoa > Chordata > Mammalia > Perissodactyla > Rhinocerotidae > Diceros > Diceros bicornis. The sequence continues at coordinate 85,043,026 of NC_080748.1, read as the reverse complement.
TGGAGCGTGTGAACTTAACCACTATGCCACTGGGCTGCCCCCTTGGACTGCTTTTCTTTCGTTTCTTAAAAGCTGGAGAAGTTTTGTGTTTTATTTTAACCCTTTGTGGGAATTCTTACGTTCAGTTCTGATGGATTTTTTGAGGGGTGATTTTAAAAACTGCTCTCCGAAAGTGGTCTTAAAACGAGAAGTTCTTTGATGGCTTTTCAGTACTGTTGGTATTTTTCATGCAGTACATTTGTCAGCTTAAGTTTTTAAATTTGGCTCCACAGTGCTACTGAAATTCATAAAGGTTTCCTATCTTACCAGGCAGGTGCTACTGTTGTGTTTTATTTTAAATCTACCTGTGCACAGTTTTTACTTTGGAAAAGGAACTGGTTTGTTTAAAAGAAAAAATGAAAAAAAAGAAACTAAATAAAAGCCTTTAAAATTGTAGCAGCAGTGAAGCATTTTGTAGTTTCTCCTCCCCTCTGTTCTGAATTGTGGTGACAGGTGTATTTCTTAATGCAGATATGAATAACAGTAGCTCCGTATCGAATGCTTTGACAAACGGATGTGTCATCAACGGACATTTGGACTTCCCCTCCACGGCACAGCTCAATGGGACGGAAAGCAGGAATGACCAGTGCTTAGCAGGATCTAATGGAGTTAGCAATGGATTAGTTCCGGGCCGGCCGTTTGCAAGTGGCCAGGGTTCTCTCTGTGCTAATGGGACGGAGGAGCCAGACAAGGCCATGAGCGTTAACCCTGAGATGTGCGGCTCTCTGCACCTGAATGGGAGCCCCAGTAGCTGCATCGCTAGTAGACCTTCCTGGGTGGAGGACGTAGGGGAGAATCTGCACTATGGACATTACCACGGGTTTGGGGACACTGCTGAGAGCATCCCTGAGCTGAACAGTGTACTAGAGCATTCCAGTTCCGTGCAGGTGGAAGAGAGGTACAACAGTGCCGTCCTCGGCGCCATGCACCTGCACCACGGCTCTTAGAGACGAGCGGCCGGCCTCTGTCTGGACGCCTTAATCCCTCTCAGTAACCAACTCAGAATACTAATGTAGCACCAACTTGGAGGAATGCCACGACTTGTTCTATTTTTTTATACTTTAACTTTCTGAAAAAGTAAACTTGTATTTGACGAGTTCCTCGTGAGTCCTAGTGTGTGCACGACTCGGGCTTATTTAGTGCACAGGTGTTTCTTCCATGGGACAGTGGGCCTCTCACGTGATGCACTTTTGGAATTTAATTTTTCTGCTGCCGGTCTCAATATTTCCTTTTACATACTGTCCCCCAAAATTGCCATTTTTCCTTTTGTCAAATTAGATCTGATCGAGATGAATTGGAGGCAGTGAATGATGTGCCTGGTGGTTTAACTCTTTGCTCATGGGCATCGTTTTGAAAAGCTCGCTTTTCCTCTTCCCTGTACAATTTTTGACAGAAGATAGCTATTTCCCTATGCAAGGTTCAGTCTTAGAAAGATTTCTTGCGGTGATTTGTATGAAGAAAAGAACGCTTGTCTTTTTCAGAGTCTTTCCAGTGAAACTTGGCAGTTTGCCGTGTGGGTGAGGGTTTGACTTGCAGACACGGAGAGAAGTCTGCCTTCACTGGTATAGCTTCCTGCCCTGGATTTCATGGAAAACATGCACAGCCGGGGCTGACTTCTGATTTATTGTGTTTTTATTCCACATTTCCTGCTTTGTCTCTAGAATTTTTACCACATATAACGGTTTCCTTTATATGTAGTGGAAGTTACTATTGGTAGGAACTGTCAGGTCAAAATATTTAACTGACTATTCTGACTTACATTCTCTTTTTTCCTTGTTTTTGGTTTTTGGGGTTTTCTGCTTTAAAATATATACCACTATGTATATCCAGTTAACTGAGAGAATTCTGAATCTCTTAAGAAAGCTGCATTAAGTTTATGGTTTTGTAGAAATTAGCTTTTGTTTAGGTAACTAGTGGTTACACTGTGCAAATATTGTAATGAATTTTTACTTTTCTGATTTTTGTAATAAAAATTGGTGAAGATAAAGAAAACGTCAAATGAACAAGCCAATGCTCTGAGAGTGTTACTAACATTTTGTTTTTAAACTGTTTTTTGCGAATTGAATAAAAAACTCTCACACTTGATTTGTTCCTGGGGTGTGGTTTCTTTCCTGGGTGTGAGGGGGCGGGTGGCATCCTCGGAAGGAGCGGGAAGGGAGATGGAAGTTTAGTATTGGCTTTTATTTTGCTTGTAAGATTTTACTCTGTTCTTCTGATTCCCCCCATGTAGTCTTTCTCACCACTTTCGATGTGTTCATATTCTCTAGTTTTATGGACACATTTATCTTGCTGGATCTTTCTTGGTGGAGGGGGTTCTATAAATGCTGTCAGCTAACAGTGTTATCCCTGCATGTTTATTTTCATATACAACAACCAAAATTTACTGAAATTCTTTGAGCCAGCAAATATTAATGAATGTGAGCCTTTTAAAGGAATGAATTAGTAAATGGTGACAAAATAGCCATTCTGGCATGCCTACATATGTTATTCCTTACATTCGTTACTTTATGCTTATTATTGTAAAACTTAATAGACCAAAATGAGGAGGGAGCATTTGGCTTTGGAATTGTCAAAAAATGGCTGTATGGGGGCCGGCCCCATGGCTTAGCGGTTAAGTGCATGTGCTCCGCTACTGGCGGCCTGGGTTTGGATCCCGGGTGCGCACCAGCGCACCACTTGGTCCAACCATGTTGAGGCTGGGTCCCACATACAGCAGCTAGAGGGATGTGCAACTATGACGTACAACTATCTACTGGGGCTTTGGGGAGAAAAAGGGGAAAAAAGGAGGAGGATTGGCAATAGATGTTAGCTCAGGGCCGGTCTTCCTCAGCAAAAAGAGGATTGGCACAGATGTTAGCTCAGGGCTGATCTTCCTCACAAAAAAATAAAATAAAATAAACAAGAAACGGCTCGATGATGAAAAGGAAAGAATCATGCCGTGCCCACAGGAGGCATCAGTAATCAAGCGCGGAACCCAGATGGCCTCAGAAACATTTTTAACAGACTGATCTGAGAAACCACCCACATTTCTCTGAGTTTGCAAGAGAGATGAAACCTAATGCCATTCCTTGCTTGGGTTTTTTTTTTTTTTTGGTGAGGATATTCGCCCTAAGCTAACATCTGTTGGCAGTCGTTCTCTTTTTTTATTTTTGGCTTGAGGAAAATTAGCCCTGAGCTGACATCTGTGCCCATCTTCCTCCATTTTGTATGTGGGATGCCTCCACAGCATGGCTGATGAGTGGAGTATGTCTACACCTGGGATCCGAACCTGCAAACCCAGGCCTCCAAAGCAGAGCGCACAAAACTTGAACCACTCGGCCGTGGGGCCGGCCCCTGAACTGTTTTTTTAAAGTATTTCAGAGACTTCGTAGTGAGTTAATATTTGCTGAAAAACATTAAGTGAATCTCTTAAAATATGCTGAAGATCAGAACACTTGGTTAGTCTTGGGAATTGAACAGCGTATGACTGCTTCTTGGGGGTAAAAATATTGTGTAGAATCTACAGTTGGGCCACATCCACACTTCAGTGGGTGATTGATACACAGTTTGTCATGGACATCAGTATAGTAAGTTCCTATGCAGAGATACATAAGGAAATTCTCATGATGGAATTCTGTCTTGCCTGAAATTTGCTTCAAAATAATACAGGAGGGGAAAGTGAATGGAGATAAAGCTCAGGCAAGATCGGATGTGAGCTGATGTTGATGCTGGAACTCGAAGTTTCATTATTCTGTCTATTTTGTGTATATTTGAGGGAAAGTTGTTTTAATTAGGACTTGAAGAAAAAAAGAATTTTCTAATCCTTTAAAAAAGTCTGGACATCATTTTAACATTGACCAAGAATAAACTTAAATTTTGCTATGCTTAACTCACAAAATTAAGTTCATGCTGAACTGTTCCAGTAGCTCACTGGCTCTTAACTCTTTTGGTCTGAAGACTCTTAAGTGCTTATATTCTTAAATACTAGTGGCAAGCAATTGGAAAGTGAAATAAAAAATAAGCCTATTTACAGTAACATCCAAACCATGAAATATGTAGGAATACATCTTAAAAGGTGTTCAAGTCCACTATGTTGAAAACTAAAACATTGCTGAGAGAAAGAAGGCCTGCATAAATGTTTTGGTTGAAGTACTGAAGAAAATCTGACCTCATACAGATACGTAATTGAGAAAAGAGGGATATGTTAATGTCCTTTGCATTAATTTGGGGTATTTGATACAATACCAACACTCTCCAGGGGCAGTTTCTTAAAGGTTAGTTGCAATACGAATCAGAAACTAATATCAATGAATTTTCTTGTACTCAGTTGCGTTAAATCTGTTTGTTGTGCACTTTGAATGGACCTCTGACCCACGTGTGATTTTTATAACATCATGCTTTAAATATTTGGAAAATATCCTTTAACTAGTTCTGCAGACCTTACAAATGTTGAAACATTTCATTATTTAATACTAAAAAATTCACGTATCACTAACGATCTCATAAAAGTCGAAGCTGTCAAGTGCATGGTACTGGATCCAAGTTTTGCAACATTCTGATTTTTGTTTGAAAGCTCAAATTTTATCATTGGCCACAGATACCGTCACTTGTTTTCCATGAAGTGACAGGTTCACTTGGTTAACTTTTAAAAATCATGTCTGCTAAACAATGAAGTCCTAACGACCGTAGTTTGTCAATCATTCTTTCAAATAAAAATGTTTCCAGAAAAAAAGCAACTAGTTATGTTGTAACAAACAAGCCACACAGGTGCTTTTCCTGGAGACAACCATTGTACTTGGGTATGCAACAGAAACCATTTATGCGCGCTTTCCATTTCATCACACAAAGTACGCACTCTGGTTGAGATTTAATAAAAGTAATTATTTTTACTGCATCAAAGACGTTCTCCAGTGAAATTGACTTTTTTTTAACTGAGTGCGCAGCAGTGAGGAATGTATTGTAACCAGGACGATGGTTGCCAAGGCTTTGGCCCTTAAGCTGTCTGGCCGTGGCTTGTGAACCACACGAGGAAGAAGGCACATCACGTCTTGGTAATACAGCTGTGTCTTCCTGGGGTGCCCTGAAATGGTCCTGGGGCCCCCAGGGGTCTGCAGATCACAGAGAACTGGTCGAAATACAGCCTTAGTGTTTGGGGAAGAGATTTCAGCCACTAAGTGATAAATTCTGGGGCTTTAGAGAGGTGCTCATTGAATTACTCTTTCAGCTTTTCTGAAGATTGAATTTTTTCGATGAGGACAACAGAGAATGGGAGAAGGCTAATTGGAGACAGACACACAGAAAACTTTTTGAAGAGTTTTCTTGAAAGGGGGGCCAAGAAATAGGCCATAAGGAGAAGGAGACATGTCATCAGAGAGTTTGAAATGAAAGGTAGGAAGGGGGAGGCTGGCGGTGCTGGTGAGAGATGGGCCTTCCGAGGACCTGAGAAGGGGCCGGTCTTCCCACGAGAGGGCCCAGTTCTGGGGGGTGCAAGTGGGGAAGCTCTCTCCTATCCTTCGCTCCCATTTCCCCGGGGGAATTGTGAGCCACCAGCTGAGAGGCGGTGGGAGAAGGCCGTGGGAGAAGGCCGTGGGAAGGTGAGCGCCGTCTGGGGCAGTGAGAGTAAGCGGGCTGGGCCCGAGATGTGGTTCCCTGGTTCCCGGGAGGTCCTGGCGTCACAACGTTGGTGACCGTGCAACACGAAGTGATACTGAGCAGAAGGGTTGAGTTTCCGTTGGACTGGGTCTGCGTTGTGGTTCAGCTGAGCAAGGACGACAGATCAGAAAGGGTGGGTAGAGTGACTGGACAGCACGGTGCCGACTGGGTGAGGAGGGGAGGGCAAGGGCATAGAGGGAGCGGAAGGCCGGCGGGTTCTGGGGGTTCCCGGGGTTCCGGTGGAGCTGATGGTGGAGAGGGAGAGGGCTGGAAAGCAGGGGCCAGGGCTAGGGGCTGTTTGCGGTCAGGGTCGTGAGGAGTGTGTGGCCAGTCCCAACAGTGCCGAGGTCTGTAGAAAGGCCACGGGGTGATGACGAGGGGCTCGAGGGACGAATCACTGTGGACAGTGACAGCCTGTTATGACTCAGTAACCTGCAGAGCAGTGAGCCAGGCACGCAAACCCCAGGGGCCCAGGGGAAGGGCCCAGGGTGGGGATGTGACTGCAGGGAGGAGGGACAGGTGTGTGGTCAGAGGGCGATTTGGAGCAGACAGTGTCTGGAGATGAGGGATGGAGAGTGACCTGGAAGCAGTACAGGGGCAAAAGGGCACCGCTGCCGCCTCCAGGCCCCGGGGGGAGAGGACCCAGGCGCCTCTGAAGGCGTGGGGGAGAATCCACCCTCGGGAGAGCGGCCTCAAGAGGGAGGAAGCAGCATGAGGACGAGAACCACAGTGCACAGGTCTGGGGCCCAGAGTGCGCGGTGGAGCTGAGGCCAGAAGGGGGGGCGTCGGAGGTGAATGGGGTTGGGACTGGAGTCTAAGGGGGAGGGATGGTCATAAGGAGGAACCGGAAAAAAATGTTAAGGTTTAAAGATATGTGTTTACCAGACTTCCTCTTAATGTGCCCCAAAATGACCAGGTTAGAAGCTGAACACTTCAAACAAGTGCATTTGACTCAGTGGGACATTTATGGTATCATTTTTCTCTGTTACAAATAATGAGGAATGAACATCTCTGCAGGCTTCTCTCTGGTTTTGTTTAAAGATTTTGTAGGGTAGGGGACTGAGATTTGATCAGGTCTTGAAAACCATCTTGCAAGAGACTTAGAATAACCTCTTTGTTGGATAATTCTGAAGTTGAGAATTCAGGATTTCGGTGGTGATGTCCGAGGTGAGGCCGAGATTAATGGAGAAGCTGCTGAACTGGGTGAAGGGGCCGGAAGGTGGCTGGGGGGACGGGCTTGGACAGGGGAGGAGAAGTGGCATCCCGGGGCCATCTGTATCCCTCTGGGGCCCCTCAGCAGACAGAAACCAGACAGTAACTTACAGAGGGAAGTTTGCTATCAAGGAGTACTAAAGCTTAATGGAAGGATAATTAATTATACAGATGGGAAGAGAATTCTGAAAGCTGCGCCAGGGCGGAAGGAGAGAACCAGGAAATGCAAGCTTGCAAAGCAGTCAGTCCCTGGCCCAGGCTGCACTTTGGGCCTCACAGGGGAGCTGTGGTCACAGCCCATCGGATGGCGAGGTGCCCTGGGTGCTGGCACGGGGCCGTCCACAGACCCAGCAAGTAAGGGGCGGAGGTGCTCAGGGCGCAGCCACCAGCACAAGCTCCTCAGTACCCGCGGTCCAGTGGGAGGGTCGCCTTGAGCTGGACACCAGGCCCTGGCCACGGCCGCAGGGTCCTGAGGGACTGACTGGGTCAGAGCATCCCTGGATATCCCCCCACCACACACACCACTAATGAGTGTGCAACAGGGGAAGAAAGTGCAAAATAACAAATCCCACCCTTCCTCTTGCAGCGTCCCCCGGCGCCCTGCGCTGACCAGCCTTGCGTCATGCCTGCGGAGAAGGGGAAATGCCTGGTGTCCAGTCTGTTCTCACAGAGCAGTGCGGACAGTGAATTCGGATCTGAGAAGCCCTGAGTCGACAATGGCACAGCACCCACTCCAGACAACGTGCCAGGGAGACGAGAAATGCCATTAAAACATTGGGAAGGGACTTGGTTCAGTCCCCATCTTCTCTCAGTGCTTGGAGTCATGTAGATGTGTATGCAGTCGACGCTCATTCTCTGCAGATTCCCTGTTCATAGACATGCACAGAGAGGTGACCATTTGAGTATCCCAGCACACACGTGCCAGCCGAGTCAGACGGGGCGACGCCCTGCCTTCTTGTTCCAGCTCTCACACTCCAACGTGTCTTCTGCACGGGAAGTTTAGTGCCGCATTTTTGTGCTCTTTGTTGGAGATGTCACTATGTATGTGTCCCACAAGTGTGGTGCTGATGACTGTCTGGTGTCCCCAAGTACAGGAAGGCTGCGAGGTGCTGTCCAGAGAAACACTTCCTTCAGGCACCAGTTACAGTGCTGTTGTCTGAGTTCACGGTTCACGAATCAACGATATGTATGAAATAAGGTGTCTTTAGACAGAAACACACAAAACAAGGTTATGAATTGTTGGGTTGGTGAAAACGTTGTGACCAGAGGCTCACAGGAACCTCACCCTGTCATTCCCCCTGGGAGCAGTGGTCACATTGGCTAGTTCAGCGCTGGCAGCGACTGTATAGAACATAAAACCACTGTGGGTGATGAGAATTGACTGTCCCCCCAAAGCAACGATGTACAAAGTAATGAAACAACGAGAGGCGTGGAAGAGTGTGGGGAGGATCTTAGTTATTAATTCATGCCATGCACAAATAGGAAATTACTGGTGTAAGAGTTATAACTGGGTCATGACTACTTGTCTTGTTTCTAATCCAAGATCTTTGCATATAGCTTCTTGACAATGACAGTAGAGTTGATACCAAGACCCAGGAGTCCCAATGCTGGTAGTACTCTGGAGACACTAACCCTTGCAATTTACACCATGATGTGTTAGTTATCTATTGCAGTGTAACGAATTGCCCCAAAACTTAGAAACTTAGACACTTAGATAACAAGCGTTTTTTATTTCTCAGTTTCTGTGCATCGGAATCTCAGTGCACCTAGCTGGGTGTCCCTGGTTCGAGGTTTCTCACGAGGTCGGCATCAAGCTGTCAGCCAGGCTGCAGCCCCGTCTGAGAGTGCCCGGGGCCTCTGTCTGCAAGCTCGCTCTCGCAGTCCGTGCTTGACTCACAGCCGGTGGGGGGCACTTCCTGGGGGCCGCTGGGCTTAGGGCCTCGGGTCTTGACTGGCTGTTGGCTGGGGCCCTCAGACCCTCACCACATGGCCTCGCCAGAGGGCAGCTCCCATCATGGCAGCTGGCATCCCTCTAAATGGGCCAAGGAGAACTTGAGGGGGCTCGCAAGTCAGAAGCCACAGTCTTCATAACCTTGTCTTGGAAGTTACACCTCATCACCCTGCTGCCTCCTATCCACTAGCAGTGAGTCGCTACACAGAGCTTACACCAACGTGGAAGGGACTCCACAAGGACGAGAACGTAAGGAGTCGGATCATCGGGCCGTGGAGACTGCCTACCGCAGACGCATACAAGGATGTTCACCGTAACAGCCAAGAATCGGACACCACGTAAAAGTCCAGCCAGTGGGGAAGGATTCGTACATCATTGTGTGATCGCGAACCGTAATACTGTACAGCAGTTAACAGACGTGAACCAGATCTTCACATCTGATCGGGGGCAAGCAAATAAACATGGTGGGGAGCGATAGGAGCGTATACAGGCTGGCATGTGCAGCACAAGTCCACGTGTGCAGATTTCAAGTGTGTAAGAACACTATGTATTGTTTGTGGCTACATAGGCAGATGGAGTGAGAGTGTAAAACCACGTGGACGGCAGTGGGAAAGATGACCTGAGTGGAGCTGTATTAAAACAGAGCCGGAGCAGCCGTTTCAGAGGAACTGCCTTGCTCGTCTTGTTGTCTTTATCTTCCACACTGGGCCGAACGGCCAACATTCCAAGAAGTCAGTGAGGATGAGAATATCCTGTCTGTCACGACTAATGGAACTGGACTTGGCTGACGGCCGGATCTCAGGCCAGTCTCTGAAGTACAAACCTTGCCTTGCTCATTGAGCCCCAGTGAGCTCTCTTGAATACAACTCGCCTCATCTTCCTCCCTTTTTCCCATAAAACTCTGAGCCCCTCTCCTGTGATCAGGACACTGTTTGGCTTTCTACCCGAATCTCCGCTCCCGAATTGCAATCCTTTGATCCCAAATAAACGCTTTGCCTCTTAAACGGGTTTCTGTTTTGTAGGTTGACGGGAGTGACGTCTGCCACCTTCAGGAGAGGTCACCTCCGGGAGGGGCGGTGGCGGTGGAGGGAGGAAGGGTACAGAGGAGACACCAGTCTTTTCATTTTATTACTGTTTTTTGAGGGAGATCTGAAGCAAATACATTTAAATAAATACATTTTAAGGACAAAATAAGAAAGATGGGATTAGAACAGCTCTGCTTGGTTTCTCTGAGTCCGTCTCGGCTTTCTCTGTCTCCATCCCCCGACGCTGCGGCTCGCTGAGCTTCAAGATCCCAGTGCAGCTGGGAAACAACTTGGGATTTCCTGTTTTACTGTTTACGACTGCCACAATGCTATCACCAGTGAATTTAATTCAAATGTTTTTCGAAACAGCTACAAAAATGGCATTTCAGATGCGTCAGTGAGTCAGTCCCATTCCCTTTCTGCTAAAAGATACCTTTTCATTACTGTCATCTGCAGGGATGGTGTTTCTGACAGTTCATGTAATTCAAGAAAATCTAAGCCAATTTTGCAAGCAAAACAACATAGACCACTGCATCAAATAGCACATTAAGTCTCTAATCCGTAACAATGACGCTATCTCCTTATTTTGGTAGTTTTGAAATTCTCTCTGGAAGAGAAAGAGGGGGGAACGTGTGCACGGCAGCCAACAGAACGAGGCCCTTTCATTCCAGGCAGCGTGGACCCTCCGCCCGGGCGGGAAGCCCGGGATTAAAATTACAGCTATTGAAGTGTGCTTCAAAGTTTCCACAAAAAGAATAAAGCCGTTAATGTACATGCCAGTAACGACACTGATTTGCATTCTCTACCTCCCATGGATGGGCAGCCTGGGTAGTAACAATGGCAAGATCTTACAACAAAGGGAATTGGTGGGGCACTTTCCACGTGGTGGGAAAACTCCTCTTAACGACAGAGGTAATGAGAAGCGCGGTCAGGCTAATGAGTGGAGACCACATGGACACGTTCAAATAGACTGTCAGTCTTAGAGTATGAGACAAATAAACATCAGCCGTGCAGGCAGCAGCAAATTCTCGCAGCAACAGTAGAAAGAAGAGAGCCAGCCCTGATGGCCTGGTGGTTAAAGTTCAGCACACTCCGCTGCAGCAGCCCGGGTTCAGTTCCCAGGCACAGAACCACACCACCCATCTGTCAATAGCCATGCTGTGGTGGTGGCTCACACAGAAGAACTAGAAAGACCTACAGGTAGAGTATACAACTAGGTACTGGGGCTTTGGGGAAGGGAAAAAAAAAAGGAAGATTGGCAACAGATGTTAGCTCAGGGCAAATCTTTCGCAGCAAAAAAAAAAAAAAAGAAAACGCCAGGTCGATGATACCAGAGGGAAACTGACCAGAGCCTTCAGCGGGTGCCCTGCCTGTTCGTCCAGCTGACGGCCCCTACCTGGTGACCATCCTTTGTGTTAATTTCTCCTTTTGAGGTGATTGCTGTGGTTTTGCTGTGGTTTCTGTCTCCTGGAGGCTGTGACGGAGACAACGGGTGAGGACCTTCTCACCTGCGTTCGACGCTGACCTTCCAGAAATGTGAAATCCCCTCAGAGCCTTCTCGCCCTTGGCTACAACAAGCCAGTTCCAGATGGAATTTCAGTTTTGAACCAAGACACAAATTTGTTGAGGTGACACCTGCCAAGCACAGCATTCGTGTGAAAGCCACTCTGGCGCATTTGATGAGGCCCGGAGGCTCGAGGGAGGACGGCCTTTGTGATCCGAGGACAGGGGCTCGTGAACCTGGAGTCATGATGGCTCTCGGCCGTTTCTCTTTGGGCCCCGCTGGGACAGGGAGGTGCACAGCCGTCACCCCCTGACGCTCCAGCCAAGAGCCACGGGAAAAAGGAAGAAAACAAAAGGAGAAGGAAGAAGAACCGTGGGAGCAGCACGAACCTCACTGTCTGAGAGCAGGAGGGCTGGTATCGGCATTAGCAGCCTACAGGGGGTTCTGTCCCCACGGGGAGACAGGGACATGTGGAAACGGATGGGCACAGTGAGTGTTATTTTGTCCTGGTCCAGGGGAGCATTCTTTACCCTAGACTCACCTGTGTTAGTTGTGCTTGCTAAGGGACGTTTCAGTTTTCGCTCAGTTTTGTGGCCTAGGTAACACAGAAGAGTGGGGACATCACTGGGCTGGTAGGCGGGTGTGTGGGTTACCAAGCACCAGATGCGCTAATGGGAACAGGGTTGTCAGGTTGTCAAAACAAAGCCCGTCGGAGACACTCACAGCCAGGAGCAGAGGAGGCATGGTGAATGGTGTGACATGGTCCCCTGGAACAGAAAAAGGGCGTTAGCTAGAAATTAGTAATTCTGAATAAAGTGTGGTCCTTAGTTATAATGTGTATCAACGTGGTTCCTTAATTCCAACAGATGTACCATACCAGTGTCAGTGTTAATAACAGGGGTGTTACATGGGAACTCTCTGTACTGTCTCCGCAATGTTTCTGTAAACGTTAAACTTCTAAAAAAAAAGTATTTTAAGTGGGTTCTGTAAAAATTGCCAGCATTTCCTGGATGTGCCCCAGATGGGCACAGAACTGACCCTCAGGTCGAGGAGAGCAAGGTCTGGGCATCCACCCTGTGGACCCTGTTACGTGCAGGACAGCCAGGAACACTGCCCGGTAGGGTGATGGGCGGTCCCACTAATGAAGAATTATTCCCACCTTTTGAAAGGAAGGTGGTGTTTAACCTAGAATCTTGTTAACAACCAGGCTAGCGCTGAAATGAAGGGGTAACAACTGGGAATGTTTATCACCCACTCATGGGTTCTGAAGGAATTCCCACAGCATGTCCTTCGCCAAGCTGACCAACCATCCAGATTGGCTTGGTCTGGGGGGGTCCTGGGACACAGGACTTTTAATGCACAATGAGGAAAGTCCCAGTCAAACTGCAGTGAGTTGCTCCTAACTCCTAAAATAATTGCCAGTCAGTCCCACGGGGTGTGGAGAGAGTAGAGGCAGGCAGATGGTCAGGGCAGCCCAGTGACCACATCAGCATGTGCTAGAACAGTGTAACACGGGGGCTGCTGGGAATGACCCAGGGGGGTCTAGGTAACTCGTCAACCTAGACCCCCACACTGGACGATTGGAGGTGCAAGTGTTATTTGCTTTTTAGTAAAAAGAGAACCTGAATTACCCAGTAATAACTGGGAACATTGCCACATTGCTACCTGACTACGCCTTCTAGACATGGCCTCTGAGATGAGAGCTATTAGCCAAATAACACGGGGGACCGCAGTGCAAGCAGCGGCTGGACTAGGCTTCACGGTCAAAGGTACCAAACTGAACAGGCCGGGAACACCTTCCTCCCCATCACCACCTGGAGAATAAAGCAGGCAATATCTTTTAACAAGTCTCGTTCAAAACTTTATTTGATCCAAATGATTTCTATAGAAGAGAAACTGAAAAGCATTCATTTTGACAGAAGTATTTTATCTTTCTATCACTATGTGGAGTATTCCACATTAAAAGAAAAAGCCAGGCCGACTGCTCCCCTACTGGAACAATGTGAATAAGAGCCATAATACCAGGTCCACATTTGTGAAGTATAGAGTTCAGATCAGAATGAGAAAACTGGGTGAACCCTGAGGTGTCGAACTGGACTTGGAGGCATCCGTGTGAACTCAGGTGTCTCAATATAGACAGACAGATACAAAAACAAATCTGGATGTAAATGTGCACACATGCACACACACACACAATGGGATACACAGTGTGAGGGAGGAAGAAATTTTCCTCTACCCTTCTAGGTTCTTCTGGCTGGTCTAAGAATTAGATTGACATGAGACAGATTAATAGGAGAAAATCTAATTTCATTTTATACATATGGGAACCCCACATACATGAGAGGGTCAGAGACAAAAAGGTAAAATGGGATATTTGTGCCACCTTGAGCCAAAGAATAGGGTAGGATTCACAGGACAATAAGAAGAGCAGGTGTTCAGTAATTAGAGGTTTGCTCTGTCATACAGATGGGTCATAAAAATTTATTTCTGGTAATAACTCTTATTATGGGCAAGGCCCCCAATTTAAATTCTTTAAGGTAGAGGCGAAAGTTTCTCTTGAGCCCTCAGGGTCTCGCTTGCCTTTAGCTCAAAATATTCCACGTGTCAAAGTGGCACATGGTGGGGAGGCCTGTTCTGAACTCCTTCAACAGGAAGGGTGCGCCCCTAATAGGATGCGAGTGGGAGAAGGAAGGACATCATGGTTCAAACCAGGGACACCAGCACAAACGCTGCTCCACATTCTCTAGGGAGCCCCTGCTCTCCGTCCCAGGTGACTACTGATGGTCCTGTTGTGTGCAACCCGTTCAGATCTACCAAGTTACGGAGAAGTCCCCACTGACTTGCTGGGTGTAGGTGGTACCTAACCCACGTGCTCCTGCACCCAGAGATCAGCGCTGGCAGGAAGGGTCCCACGAGCCGACGGCACTGTCAGAGGGAGGCCTCAGGCCCTGGTGGTGGGTCCTGCTGGCTGGGATACAAGGGCCAGAGGGCCCTTTTCCCTTTCTGCCCCCTCCCGGGTCTTTGTGTTCTTCTTCTGCTCCATCCCTGCTGAGACTCAACCAACACCTCTTTCCTCCTGAAGAAGGAGGTGTCCGGTCCTGTAAGGTCCTGCGTAGGAAGGGAAGAAGGAAGATGCCCTCCTGTCAGGATGAGGTGTCCGCTAAACCAGTTAGTCAGCCCCAGCGTAGTGTGCTGGCCAGTCTCTGTCACTTTTCTCTTTTTTCCAAAGGACCCATTTTACTGTACTTTTTTGGTTTGACCTGGAACCGTAGTAGAGGAGTGTGTATGTCCCTTGCCTCAGAAGAGGGAGGAGGGCAGATGACCCCATCTCGCTGCATAAATAATGAAGCAATCTGCATCTTTGACTGCTTTTCCCATATTTGGTATCATGTCTGGAACGTAGAATCCCAGAAGTAAAATAATCGGACCATCGTGTACGAATATCTCCAGGGCTCTTGTACATAGGACCAACTTCATCTCCAAAAGGAAGACAGCATTTAAATTCTGGCACACTCATTTTTTAAAAATGTTTCCGTGTGGGCGAGGGGTTGGGAACAGAGGTGTGGGAGGTAATTTGGTGGTAATCATGGAAGGCTGTGATGCACGAAGGCGAGTTCTGTGCCCGTAGGCTCCCTAAGACAGGGATGGCGGATGCTTCCTTTCCCAGATGCCTGTGATTCAGCGTGTCCCACCAGGTACCTGGTTGGTGTTTGTTGTTGAAAATTAAGTGACACAGGTGATGTACATATTGAAAATATTTAAGTCTTAAAAAGAGGGCTAAACACAGTAAGGGCTCATCTGTCTGATGAAAAAAATACGTATAGCCATGCCATAGAAGAAATCTCTTTTAAAAAGATACTGAAGACTGGCACAGAGAGGGAACAAGATGAAGGAAAAATTAGCATTTCCTAGGAAGTCTGGGACCAGATGGAGCCAAGAGTAATTTTGCTTCCAGGAGCAGAGTCAAGGACAAGACCCAGCAGCGGAGGTGTCGCTCTCATGATTGACGACGCTGCCCGGGAAGCCTGGGGGAGACCCCAAATGCCCACCACGGTCGGGTCTGCCTTTAACCTCATCATTTTATTCAAATTACTTCAGCTATCAACCCCAGAAACCAACTTTAATTAAGTTGGCTTCTTGACTATGTGTGGATTTTTAAAGTTGGAATGGTGATACTTAAAGTATTAATGGCTATTTTTGAAACTGGAAAGGGAATACTTCATTTCACCTTGAGAGAGCAGCTCGTGGAAAAGAAGTTAGAAACACACTACAAGAGAATTTAAAGTGCCGTTTGTGTTGAGCCATCAGACCGGCTGAAGTTACATATGCGGTTGTGGAGGAAGTCATCGCTCTGCTCCCCCTACCTGGCTCTTAATTTCTGCCTGTACAGATTGGAAACTTTTCTCTGAAACTCATTTTGTTTATGGAATGTGACAGAATGTGTTTCTCCCTAATTCAGGAGTTTACCCTTAAAGTGATAAGACAACCCAATTGATCAATCTGCATAACGAATAAAGAAATGCAAATTAAAACAGCCACCACCAGAACGCTGACTAGTCCTGTCAGACTTGGTGGAGAGGAAAGCGTGGTGACATGGAGCAGCTCAGTGGGCCGCCTCCGCTGCCCCAAGCACAAACCTCCTCACGTACAGTTTCCAGAATCAGTTTCTTAAAGTTTCAATGTATTTGTTTGGGACAAAACATTTTCAACTGAGTGTAAATAGGGGTTTGACCATAACTTTAAGATGGTTTCAGTACAGGGAAATTTCAGCTACAAGCTTTCATGTGCTGCCTTTTCCCCCCTCCCTCCTCTGCAGGGCAAGATTTGCCCTGAGCTAACATCTGTTGCCAATCTTCCTCTTCTTGTTTCCTCCCCAAAACCCCAGTGCGTGGTTGTGTATGCTAGCTGTAAGTCCTTCTAGTTCCTCTATGTGAGCCGCTGCCACAGCATGACAATTGACGGACAGGTGGTGTGGTTCCACGACCGGGAAATGAACCCCGGCCGCTGAAGTGGTGAGAGCGCCAAACTTGAACCACTAGACCGTCAGGGCTGGCTCTTACATGCTTCTTGATCAGCTACATGATCTTTCCATGACTCGTTTGCATGCTCTCTCCAGCTCTCTGTGGGATGGCCTTTCTCGCTGGTTTGTATCAGCTGTTGGTGATATCAGTCCTTCTCTCTGGATGGCACATTTTCCACCTTTCTGTAGCTTGTTTTTTAACTTTGTTCTAATGCCTTTAACCCACAGAAGATTTTTGTCGACTCTGTCCTTCTCTTCTTTGATGGTTTCTGAATTTAATTTCTTATGTAAAATTGCTTTCCCAGCCATAGGATTTCAAAAACATTCTGCTACATATTCCGTGAGTTCTTTCGGGGTCTTGTTTTATGCATAGTTCTCAATCCACTTAGAACTTATGTTTGCATGTGATATGAGGCCAGCGTTAACTTTTATTTTCTTCTGAAGAGACAGGTACTGCCCCCAAATATTTATTGAATGGCTTCCTTCCACACTGTTTTGAAGTGCCACCTTTATCATATGGTAAATTCCCATGTGTACCTGGACAGGCCTCTAGTTTCTGTTCCATTCCTCTGATCATGTGACTGTGTTTATTTCAGTTTCCCACGTTTCTTTTCTATGATGTTCTTGTTATTCTTATATATTTATTTTTCCTGTTGAACATTAGAATTAAGTGATCAACTGCATTGCATCTCTATATTAATTTAAAAAGGACGGCATGTTCATGTTACTCTCTTCCCATTTGGGATGCCTCTCCTTCGTTTGGGTCTTTAGTAATGCTATTTTATGTATTTATTTATATATATGTACATATATAATATACATCACATAGATATGTGCTATACTTATTCTTGGATGTTTCTCAGTTTCTGCTACCGTTATGAATGGAATTTTTTTTCTATTTCATTTTCTAATAATATCAATATAAAAGAATTTTTTTTTGCATAAATTTGTCTCATATCCAGTCATCTTGCTGAATTCTCCTATTCTAATGCTTTTTTGGCTAAGGCTTTTAAATTTTCCAGTCATACTTTATCTTACACCATACACAAAAATTAACTCAAAATGGTTTAAAGACTTAAATGTAAGATCTGAAACTGTTTGACTCCTATAAGAAAACGTAGGGGGGGGAAGCCTCCTTGACATTGGGCTCAGCAATGATGGCTCGGATATGACACCAAAAGCACAGACAACAAAAGCAAAAATAGACAAGTGGAACTACATCTAACTAAAGAGCTACACAGCAAAGGAAACAACCAACTGAGTGAAAAGGCAGTCTACAGAATGGGAGAAAATATTTGCAAACCACCTATCTGATGAAGGGTTAATTTCCAAAATATGTAAGAAACTCCTGCAACTCAATAGCAAAAAACCAAATAACCCAATTTAAAAACGGGCGAAGGACTTAAGTAGACATTTCTCCAAAGAAGACATACAAATGGCCAGCAGGTACGTGAAAAGGTGCTCAACTTTTTTCACTAATCATCAGGGAAATGCAAATCAAAACCCCAACGAGATATCATCTCACACCGTTAGGATGACTATTATATTTAAAAAAAAAAAAAAAAAAAAAGCTAAGTGTTGGTGAGGATGTGGAGAAATCGGAACCCTTGTACACTGTTCATGGGAATGTAAAATGGTGTAGCTGCTATATAAAACAGTATGGAGTTCCCTCAAAAAGTTAGAAATAGAACTACCTTATGATCCAGCAGTCCTACTTCTGGGTATATATCCAAAGGAAATGAAATCAGGATCTTGAAGAGATATATGCACTTTCGTATTCATTTCAGTATTATTCGCAACAGCCAGGATGTGGAAACAACCCAACTGTCCATTGACAAACAAATAGATAAAGAAAATGTATATACATTCAATGGAATATTATTCAGCCTTACAAAAGAAGGAAATCCTACCGTTTGAGACAACATGGATGGACCCGGAGGATGTTATGCTAAGTGAAATAAGCTAGACACAGAAGGAGAAATACTGCATGTTCCTCTCACATGAGGCGTCTAGACTAGTCAGACGTATGGAAGTAGACAGTAGAATGGTGGTTACCAGGGGGATGCGGGGAGGGAGATGTGGGGAGTGGTGTTCTATGGGTATACAGTTCCCGTTCTACAAGTAAGTAAGTCCCAGAGATCTGCTGTACGACACAGTGCCTACAGTTCATAGGAAGATATTGTGCACTTAAAAGGTGGTAAATCTCATGGTAAGTGTTACTACCACAGAAAACCAAAGACACAAGGAAACTTTTCGAGATGGTGGTTATGTTCATCACTTTGTGGTGACAGTGACACGAGTGTATACATCTGTCCAAACTCACCCAATTGTATACATTAATAAAGCTGGAAAAAATATAGTTAAATTTTAGCCATTAAAAAAAATTAATGCTAGTTTGGCTTTTTTTTTGGCAATATTGACTTGCTCAATTTTCTTGCTTTATGGCTTTGATTGAAATGTCTGAAGCAGTATTACATAATGGGCATTTCTAAAGTGTTTCTGCCCTTAATGCCTTCAGTATCTCATCATTTAAGATCACAGTTGTTGGTTTCTGGAAAGTACCCTTTGTTATATTTTTTAAGTTCCCCTCTGTTTCTGTTTACATCAAGTTTGTGATGAGGAAATCTGTTGGATTTTATCAGGTGCACTTTGGCCGTGTAGTGACAAAGTCACATGCGTTTTCCTCTTTGGTGTGTTGGATGTAATGAGTTGTGTCAATGGCTCTCTTCATGATGAAGCGTCTCCGTGTTCCTGGGCTGAACCTCCTTGACCACAAAGTGTGTTTTTGAATATCTCTGGTTTTGGTTAGCTGAGATTTCGCCTGGTGCATCTGCCTCTGTGCTTGTCAGGAGCTGTGCCTGTGGGGAGGGGCGTCTTTATGAGGTCTTTTGTGAAGGTTTTATGAAATGATGGGTCATTTGTCTATATGTTTCTCTGTTCTAGAACAGTTTGTGTGAATGGGGATTACATGTTCCCTGGATATTTGGTCAAATCACTTGAAAAACTGTCTGGCTTCGGCAGCTTTCCACATTTTTTAGGGTAGTCTTTGCTATCCTCCTCCCAGGATTATGTGGTCATCACCTGCTCAGGCTTATTCTTACTTTGGGGGTGAATTTTTCTACAAAGTCATTAATTTCATCCATATTTTCAAATTCCTTGACCAAACGTTGTGTGGCTAGTCCTTACAGTACTTTTCATCTCCTTCTTCTCTGTCATCGCATCTTCTTTCTCATTCTTAACGTTTATCTGCATCCCCTCTCGCTTTTCCTAAAAGTCAGGGTCACCAGGAGCTTGTCTTTCCTAAATGTATTTTAAAAACAACCAGCTTTTAGTATTATTTATGAGTTCAACTTTTTTTGTATTCTACTTTATTAACTTCACTTTGATCGCTCAATTTTATCCTTCTTATTCTCTTGTGGTTGTTCTTTTTCTGGTTTCTTATGTTGAAAGTTTCTTAAAACCTTTAAGATGAAGCATATGTACTTGTTTTATTGATTTCTATACCAGTTACTTATGAGTATTTTGTCTTTTGATCTGGGAATCATTCTTAAAAGTGTTTTTCAGATTTCCAAATGGATAAATGTTTTGGCTTCTTACTATTAATTCTCAGATCAGATAGTATGATCTGTAAGAACTTTACCCTTCACCATTTATGAAAAACTCCTACATATCAAGAACATGAAGAAATTTGGGGAAATTTTTATTGTCATAAGAAAAGAATGTACAAGACACACGCACACACATACACACACACTTGTTAATTCTTATTTGAATCCTGAATGTCTGTTTATTTATTTCCTTCTTGACTGGTCAGATTGTGAGAGAGGGGTATTAAAGCTTCCCACTGGGGTTGGGATTTTAACAAACTCTCCTATATTTTCAGGTTTTGCCTGATACGTGTGGTTTGGTACACTGACTGTTTACCTTTTTAGTGAGCTATTTTTTTAACTTTGCAACATGTCCCTTTGCCCAGCTGATGCCTGGGTGCTGTAGTGGTCCCTCCAGACCCCCGTCCCCCACTCACTGCCCTGGGAGGCTGACCCACCACAGACGGCCTCCACAGGCCCCTGCACCCTGGCCTCTGGTGAATCTCAGCGAGTGGAATGCCCAGAGGATTGGGGAGGAGCCCCACTTTATTCCCAGCTCCTCTCCTGTGGGTCTGCCTCAGGTTGGTCCTGTCATGGTGACCCCTTCCACTGACCCTCTCCCTCTGGGTCCTAGTAACACTCCTTCCCCCACCCTTCCGAAACTTGGAGAAAGAACAGTCCTACAGTCACCAGCCACCGAGTGTTATGCGTGGTGCCCGAGACGCTGCCCCACCTTTGTAAACAGTCCCGTTCCTGGGCCCTCCGCCAACTCCCCGAATGTGTGGGTGCCGTCTGCCCCCCGTTCTCTCTCCTTTGGGCCTTATGTTCCACTTTGCCTGCTTTGCTGCTGTTTTGCATTTGCCTGTTCTTTTATTTTATTTCTTTAATTTTTTTGGCTGTCTCATAGAAATAATCTAGTTCAGTTCCATTTTGTTTCTTTTTCCTCTAATCTGAGTGGTTGGGAGGGAACACCAGGGTGCTCTGGGGTGATGTTCTGTTCCTTGACCAGGATGATGGTTTCACCCTGTTCACTCGTGATCGTCCTTCAAGCCACGCAATAGTGATCGCCCATTTCACCATATGTGTGTTATAACTCAGTGAAAATGTGGAAACAGAACAAAGCTGTGCAGTTCTGTGATGCTGACAGGTCCCCAGACAGAGCAATAAAAGCTCGATCCTTCTCAGTGTTATGATAGGGTCCCACTGTTTCCTCAGCGTGAAGACAGGATGCTGCTTGTAGAAGGAATATTCTTTCTTTAATAAAGATACAAACAGTGTTTGAGAAATATATTTCCTTAGGCTCTTAGTAGAGAAGCCAGCAGGCCCTTACACTTCGCCAGAGTGAAGGCAGAAGGAGGACTGCAGAGCCCATGTTCTTCTTGCTCATGGGACCAGGGCCCGCCCCCTACCTGTCCCCACCGTGCCTGGACGAGCACAGCAGAACATCAAGGTGGAAACCTCATCTGACCATCAAGGTCCTTCCAATGTAAACCTAGCTGGACATCAAGGTTTATCTAGTGGAAGTCTGAAGTGAATATCAAGGTCCATCAATGGAAGCCTAGCTAGACCTCAAGGTTCATCCAACACAGTCAAGTAACATCCAGCTCAGTCAGAACTGAGCATCAAGGCCTGTCCAATGAAAGCCTGGGCTCCTTGAAATAACACAGTGAAGGGAGGGGTCAAGGAGGGTTCCTGTGCCCTCTGGGGAAGAGATGAAGTTCTTGGCCTGAGGGACTTGTAGCCCATGTGAGGCATGGGCAGGAACCCAAGGGCAGAGGAGCCAGCTTGGTATGGAGGGAGCTTCCCTGGTTCCATGTCTTGAGGTGGATCCCCCACCCTGCGCATAGGAGAAATATTCTTTCTTCTTAAGAATCAGCATACTTCACCAAAGGTGCCTCCCCTCATGCTGCTGGGCCTATAAGTCTCCTCCTCTTCTCTAGATGGAAAAGTGGGGCACCCAAGCCACCATGTACAAGGAGCTCCCCCACTGGCTCCCAGGAGCCAAAGCCCCAGGTGCTGGTGGGATCCTCTCCAGGCTGAGGCCATAGACCAACTTTTCTTTCTCTACAGTAACTGCTCGCTCCTCAGCAGGCTGGGTGGGAGACCGTGGGAGAAGGGGTAACAAGGCAAGCCAACATCTTCCCAAGACCCCCTTTATCCCATGTCTGTGAACACCACCTATCGGCTCAGGATTCAGCCCAAATCCCCTTCCTGAGCTTCAGCTCTGAATATTCATCTGCCTTTTAGAGGGTTCTACCTGGGTGCCCCGTTTTCATCCTCAAACCTCATCCTCCTATATTCCCTATCCTGGCTAAGGGTGACGCCCGCACCCTGCTCCCAAAGCTGGAGGAGGTGACTGGCCCTTGCCTCCTCCCTCTTCCTCACCTCCAGGAGCCACTCATCGAATCACAGTGATTGTAACTCCTGGGGGTTTCCGGAATCTCCCCTCCCCTCCATCCTCACTGAGGCTGCCTTCATTCAGGCTTTTATTTTCTCTTCTTGGGCTGTAACTCTCTCCTTTGTTTGAACACTCCTGTCTGACTTCCACACCATTGACAGAGTTCTTTCTAAAACACGGACAGTGGATTAAGACCTTTTAATGCCGAACTGAGTCCAGATCCCCTTACTGTGAAACCTGAGGGGTTATGCTGGCCTGAGGGTCTCCCCTTCTCCCAGGGAAGGGCGGAGAGGACGAGAGAAGGAGAGGACCTCAGAGCCACCTAGATAGGTTGGTCTGGTGGGTAAGAGGGACAGCAGAAAGGCCATGGCACAGGCTCTGGAGAGCCACACAGTCTGGGCTCACACCTCCATCCTCCCGGCTGTGAAATGGAGGAACAGCGTCCGCGTCACAGATTAAGAATTGAATTAGTCAATGCATAGAACTTCCTTAAAAGGTGCCTGGCCCGTGGAAAGCACTGCATAGGAATTAGTTATTACTACCTGTGTCAGTGTCCTAGGGCTACCATAACAAAGTACCACAAATCGGGGGGCTTAAAAAGCAGACTTATTGTCTCACAGTCTGGAGGCCAGAAGTCTGAAATGAAGCTGTTGGCAGGGTTGGTTCCTTCCGAGGCTGTGAGGGAAGGGTCTGTCCCAGGCCTGTCTCCTCAGTGTGTACATCTCTGCCTTCATCTGCACACAGTGTTCTCCCTGTGTGTGTCCCTGTCTCTGTGTCCAAATTCCCCTTCTTATAAGAACACAGTCGTATTGGACTACGGCCCATTCTAATGACCTCGTCTTAACTTGATCATCTACAGAGACAGTATTTCCAAATAAGGTCACATTCACAAATACCAGGGGTTAGGACTGCAACATCTTTTAGGGGGGACGTGATTTAACCCATGATATAGTCACATGAAAATATCTAGTTGGCAATGAATAAATGAGTATTTTGGGACTCAAGAAGATCTAAGAAGGTATATAGATTTAGTTGTCAGATTCTAGATGATAATGGGAATGGGTGAGTTTCTTGTGTAGGAAGAAAAAAGAACAGGAAATATTGTCATTTAAAGGATGGCTAGGGGAAGAGGACACTGATAAGACTGATAAGACATGAGCAGGATTGCAGGATGAGAACCGAGAGCAGGGTGGACTGAAACCGTGGAATAGAGAATTCAGGAAGGAGGGTGTACTCCACGGTGTCCACAGCCGCTGGAAGATAAGTAGGGAAAGAACTGGAAAAGTGTCCAATCAAACTGGAGGCGAAGGGGCCACTTATGAGAGTGGGTTTGTGGAATGATGGGGACCAGAGCCAGACAGCGAGATTGACGGCAAAGAGAAGCTGTGAGTTTGGGCAGCTCTCGTTAATGTCAACTCTAAAGGGAGGGAGTGGAGCAGTAGCCAGAGAGGATCACAGAGTGGGGGAGGGGGGCGGGATTCACGACAGAGACTTGGGCACGCTCCTGTCTTGAGGGAAATGAGTGGTAGGGAGGAAGGCCACCACACCACAGGACACAGAAGGGACAACTGACAGATCGAAGTCCTTAAAAATTAGAAAAATCAACCATAAATCTAAGTCCAATAATCACTATTTTTAATGAGGGACCCAATGTTTTGATGTAATAAATAGAGCTAGGATCCGTGCAGTCCTGGAGACACTTATGGCCAGAGGCGCTCTCAGATTACTCCGTGGTCAGACTGCAGCCCAGCTCAGCTATTATTTAAATTTTGGAAACTTAGACCTTTGGTCATAGTTGATTCAAAGCAGGTCACTAGATTAGCCAAAGATTCTGTATTGGAGATGGAGGATGGAGAATGAGAGTCTCACTGCCTGGTGCCCAGTGGCCAGGAAATAAATACTGGCTCCTGGCTGGTCCTTTTAAAAAGCTTACACTTGTTTGGTATGTAGCAGGACCAAATTTACAGACGTGACCCAAAGATATAACTTCCATATATCTTATAACCAAAATCCTATCTTGCTCTAGAGGTTCCATTCTGCAATGAAGCAGAAGGATAGATGGATGGATGGATGGATGGATGGATGGATGGATAGATAGATAGACAGACAGACAGATAGATAGGGAATTAGACAGACAAAAATATATAGAGTTAGAGTTAACATAGGGCCTGTTACAGTTTGTGCATTGAAAGAAATTTGCCGAACACTGGAATGTTTTAACGGCTCCCCAGGGATGCCAATGGGCAGCCAAGTTATCCAAGTTGTAATTTCAAGAGGAGTCATGGAATTCCAACTCTGTTTGATTTTGGAGTTCTTTTATCGTGTGTAACTTTCCATCAAATATAAGTGTCGACTCTTGGTGAAGGGAGATGATGCGTCAACAGTTTCTGCTCAGCCACGTTGCTCCTCGAAACTCTTCCTCCACCCAAACGAGGCTGCGGCAGGCGGCTCAGGACGGAGAGCATCCAATCTGAACATGCTTGGGCTCCTAGTGGTGCATTTTGCAGCATGTTGCTGTTAGGCTCCATTACTGCCTCATTTGCCACAACTAATACTGCTTGTATGATGATTAAAAATCTTAAGTTTCTGCCATTTTGCCCAAGAATAAGTAAATTAAACAACATCTCCACAAGGAGGAAGGGCGAGTGGTCACTGGAAATTTGACATGGTTTGTGGAAATGATTCTTGGCTGCGCTGTCTAGAGGCGTCCCCAACCCCCCACCCCCCAGGCAGACTTTGTGCCCAGGGAACCTAACCTGGACTGAGATCGTGTGTGCACACATACACATAAAGCACACACATGACGCACACACACATCACACCCACACGGCACACGCAGACACACACACACAGAACACAGAAGCAGTTGTTGTCTGGCTCCCTCAGCCCGGCTCCGAGAGCCCACAGTCATGACAATAGCTGAAACGGCCCCACGTTATCTTAAATTACCTTGTCTTTAAAAGAAAATGTCCTCATAATCTTTTGATCCACCGTGGAGGGTCTGTAACTTGGAGCAAGTAAATTTATCTGTCTTTTTCTGCAAATCATTATTTCTGTTCTTCAGGGTGAGGCAAACAACGAGATTGAGCTGTCATGGTTGGAACTTAGGTTATAGATGTTTCTGGCAAAATGTGTGAAACGTATCGTGAAATAGAAGGTGAACTCGAGGGACGTCTATGTGTGGCGCGCAGACCTGAAACATGGCATCGCTGGAGCTATCTTTTCACTTGGACCTGAGATGAAAATTCGTGTTTAAATAAATGTTCTTCTTTTTTCCCCATTATTTCAGTTCTTGGATTCTTCATCAAACAATTCAAGAACCTTACCTAAAAGTAGACAAAAGAGTGGTTTGATAAATAGTAGTATCTTTGTATCTATTGTATCTCATTTTGGCCAAATGACCCACTTCATGCTGGACTGCTTCCCCAGACATCACGTGGAATTATTTTATGTGTCTGTAACATTATCATGTGGAAAATTACTGAATGCTTTTGAGGTCTGTGCCAATAAAACGTCTTCTAGTGTGATCTGTGGAGATGGGCCTGTGTCATCGTCCCTCATCCGGGACCTCCGGTGTGATCTGTGGAGACGGACCTGGGTCATCATCCCTCACTGGGGACCTCTGGTGTGATCTGTGGAGATGGGTCTGGGTCATCGTCCCTCATCCGGGACCTCTGGTGTGATCTGTGGAGACGGGCCTGGGTCATCATCCCTCCCTGGGGACCCCTGGTGTGATCTGTGGAGACGGGCCTGGGTCATTGCCCCTCCCTGGGGACCTGTGGTGTGATCTGTGGAGACGGGCCTGGGTCATCATCCCTCACTGGGGACCTCTGGTGTGATCTATGGAGACGGGCCTGGGTCATCATCCCTCACTGGGGACCTCTGGTGTGATCTGTGGAGACGGGCCTGGGTCATCGTCCCTCCCTGGGGACCTCCGGTGTGATCTGTGGAGACAGGCCTGGGTCATCGTCCCTCTCTGGGGACCTCCGGTGTGATCTGTGGAGACAGGCCTGGGTCATCGTCCCTCATCCGGGACCTCTGGTGTGATCTGTGGAGACGGACCTGCGTCATCATCCCTCACTGGGGACCTGTGGTGTGATCTGTGGAGACGGGCCTGGGTCATCATCCCTCCCTGGGGACCTCCGGTGTGATCTGTGGAGACGGGCCTGGGTCATCGTCCCTCCCTGGGGACCTCCGGTGTGATCTGTGGAGACAGGCCTGGGTATCATCACTCCCTGGGGACCTCTGGTGCGATCTCTGGAGTCTGGGTCATTGTCCCTCCCTGGGGACCTGTGGTGTGATCTGTGGAAACAGGCCTGGGTCATCGTCCCTCATCTGGGAGTTCTGGTGTGACCTGTTGGAACAGGCCTGATGACCGTCTGAGAAAATGTTACTGTGTTGAATCAGTCACCCTCCCCTCCAACCCTGGCCTGCTGCCTGGGGCATCCTTGGCATCTCTGTGCCCCCGTGCTGGTCTGAGTGCCTTCCCTAGAGCACCTGCACCCCTGCTGTCACCAGACCAACCTCGGGTTAGCGTCAAGAGAGGCAGCCATACCTGGTCGCCCTGGGTGCCCTGGGATGGGGCCTCTCCCACACCGCCGGGTACAGTCTCCACAAGACGGGCACTCACGGGGCTCCGCCTGCACCTGGAGGGCAGGGGCTGGCAGGCAGGAGGAGAGCTTCTCCCTGTGGAACGTGCTGGGGTCGGAGTGGGGTGCTTGTCGGCGCCCCACTCTTCCTCCAGCTGTGTCTCTGCTCTGAGTCTTGCTTTCCTGCCCGTGAAGTGAGGCTGGCGGTGCGCAGCGTGGGGAGCGTAATCGGAGGGGAGGATGGCGGAATTAAGTGTCGGTGGATGTAGCTCCCCTCGCCTGCACCCTTTTGCTCCATCCTTTCCTACCCACATCTAAGCCACAATAAAAGGGACCTCCAGTACCACCGGAGCATTTTGTCACCTAAACCAGAGGAAAAAGTATCAAAATCCTGGCTTTTGAGCTTCACACCAAACCAAAACAAAAACCACCTATCTCAGGCACGAGGTAGGAAGAGTTGGAAGAATCTGTGCTCCGCAGAGCTAGAGCTTCCTGCGTCGCCCCAGCCCCGCCCCCAGCCCACAACCAGACCGAGATGCTTTGAGCTCGAAGGAAAGAGAGGCTCAGGGAGCAATGGAGAGGCGGGCAATGGAGAGTCCAGCCTCAGCCCCACTGTAGGGGGGAGCGCTGCCAGGTGGGCTTGGGAGCAGGTGAAGGGAACCTGTGCCCGACCCCGTGGGGCTAGCGATGGCCAGCCTCGGTTTGCAGGGCCAGGTTGGTGTCAGAGAGGAAAGATGGGCCTTGGCCCAGCAACAGATCTCACTCCTTCCCAGCCTGGTGAGGTCCCTCCCGCTGCCCCAACCCCACTGGAGGACTCAGTGCCCACGTTTCTTTTGAAGGGCTCTTCTTGAAATACAACTTCTAGTATCGAATTAGTTTCAGGGCTGTGTAACGAAGTGCCACAAACTGGGAGGCTTAAGACAACAGAGATCTATTGTCTCATAGTTCTGGAGGCCAGAAGTCCAAGATCAAGGTGTCAGCAGGGCCGCACTCCCTCTGAGACCCTGGGTAGAACCTTCCTCGCCTCTTCCAGCTTCTGGTGGCAGCTGCGGTCTTGGGTGTCACTCGGCTTATAGATGCATCACTCCAGTGCCTTCATCGGGCGTTCTCCCTCTGGCTCTGTCTTCACACAGCATTTTCCTCTTCTTGTAAGGACACAAGCATGTTGGATTAGAGCCCATCCTGTTAACCCCATCTCAACCTGATCACATCTGCAAAAATCCTATTTCCAAATAAGGTCACGTCCACAGGTACTGGGGTTGGGACTTCAACATATCCTTTGGGGACACAACTCAGCCCGTAACAAGTACCAGCTCTGGGCTTTTTCAGGTTGCAAGTGAGACCCCCACAAACCCCAGCTGACACCTGCTGCAGGTCCAGGGGGGTTGTGTTCATAGCAACCATGGTGCCTTTACAAGGGTCTCTCCAGAGAATGCCAGAGGGGACCCCCTTCTCAGTCACCACAAACCTTCCCTGCCTTCAGACTCTCCCCCGGACAGGAAACCTCTCTCTTCTTCCCCAAACCCAGCATCTTCGGCGCGGTTGCCTCATCTTTTCTCCTCCAGACCCACCTTGTCTTCTCGGTGTTAATGTAAATCTACTTCTGTTCCGGCTCCCCCAGGCCCCCCTGCCCTCTGTCTGCCCCTCGACACCCGCGGCCCCGGAATTGGGAGGGAGAAGTCCCACCACTAAAGCCAGGTTTTCTGCTGGGCAGGAGTTCGGGAGGAGGCGGCTGTGACCACGAGGGTGCTCTTTTTCGTCCCTGACACTCAAGCCACAGAGCCCAGTGCCGGTTGGTTTAATAAAGAGAATGAAAACATCCTCTGTGGGGCCGGCGGACCCCTGGGGAGGCCAGGGTCTGTCACTCCTCAGCAGAGGGATGACGGCTCTCTTCTCACTCTGTCCTTGGGAAGGCTCAGCCCTGCCACCTCCCTCCTGCTTCCTCGTCTGCGCCTCAGACTGCCTGGGGAGGGCTCATGGGAAGCTGGTCCCCATCCAGCCAGCAGGGCCCTGCCACCAGGTCCTACTCCGGATCCTGTGAGCCTTGGGAGAAGATGGATGTGGCCCAGGTGCGGTCACGGTGCAGATCCAATCACGGAGATGACAGGACGGAGCCCCGGGAGGTACCTCGTAGGGTCTGGTTGCACCCGAGGTCATGGGGAGGGGAGGACGCGCGGGGAAGACTGCTGCCCAGGCAGAGGGGATGGGGCAGCAGAGCCGGTGGAGGTGGGGGCGAGTGGCCCAGCCAGGGAGTCAGAGCCAGAATGTGTGCCGGGCTGGGCCGCCACTGGGCTGCTGGTGAAGAGGACCCAGGATAGGGCCATGCAGGGGCCTGGGCGGCCCACCAGGGACCTCCAGGAGGGAGGAGGCAGGGACACTCTTCCCAGGTCAGTGCCATGTACAATCCAGGAGTTGCCTAAACCTCAGGTTAGCTCAGCAGATAACAACCCAGATGATGACTGCAGGCCTTCTTCACTTTGAGATGTGGTGCTGGGTACATGGACCAAGGTGGGGGGACACCAGGACGGACAAGAAAGACTCTGTCCTGGGAAGTTCCTGGCACTGCAGCAGGGCCCGGGGACCTGGCGGAGAAGAGCCTGCGGGGCTCTCAGGGGTTCCCATCCTTCCCGCTTCCTCGGTCCCCTGCTCCTGGCAGGATGGCGCCTGTCCGTGGACTCATGGATTCTGCTAACAGTGAGACGACTTCTCCGGGAGCAATTCGTGCCCATCAGTGGGTCAGCTGTGGGCTGTGGAAACTTGATTCCCTTAACCCTCCTTTGAAAGAAAGAAACCCGTCTGGCATGGCAGGGTTTGGTCACACGGGAGAAGGAACCGTTTATAAGCTAAGGGCCCGCTCTCACTAGGCCAGCCCCTCGACAGCCCCTGGAGCGGAACAGGAGGAGGGACGGTTCTGGGCAGCAGAGCCTGCAGCATGTCCTGAGGGCTGGGGTCCTCGAGCACTGCTGACGGCTGAGAACAAGCCACCACCCAGAGGAGCAGAGCAGAGCGGCCTGAGGACGCTGCTCCCAGAGGACATGTTACAAGATCAAGTAAGGATGAGGCTCGGAAATGTAGGGAGAGGGGCCATGTGGGACACACCCCACCAGGTGGGAGGAAAGGCCCCTCAGGGAAGGCAGCCTTCCTTGCACTCTATCTCCTTTTTCTCATCAGGACCTGGACCAGAGGTGTTTTCCGGCCCTCCACCACCCCTGCATTCATCGTGGGTATGCGAGTGTCCTGGGGCTGTCTCCAAAGCACCACCTACAGGGTGGCTACAACAACAGGACTGTGTTTTCTCACAGTCCTGGAGGCTGGAGACCAAGGTGTGGACAGGGCTGTGCTCCCTCTGAAACCTGGGGGAGCATTCTTCCTGCCTCTTCCAGCTCCTGTGCCTTCTGGCAGTCTCTGGGTTCCTTGGCTCGTAGATACTTCACTCCAATCTCTGCTTCTATTGTCACATGGCTGTCTTCCTTCTGTTCGTCTGTGTCCTATCTTCTTATAAGGACACCAGTCACTGGAGTAGGGCCCACCCTACTCCAGTGTGACCTCATCTGAACTAATTACATCTGCAAAACCCTATTTCCAAATAAAGTCACATTCTGAGATTCCGGGTAGACATGAATTGGGGTGTGGCGGGGAGACACTATTCACCCCACTATGGTGGGTAATGTCACAAAGTTTAGGAAACAGGAAAATATAAAGAAGAAATATGAAGAGAAAACCCTTCTTTCTATTTTGTGTCTCTGTGACTTTATGAGAACATTCCAGAATAATGCACTCAACTGGAAACAACCTAATTTTGGCTCTAGGCAATTCAGCCCAACTCCTGATCTAAATATTCTGAAGGTCCCGCCTGGACCCATGGCCTGTGTGTTAAAGACTCTGCCCTTCTCGGCCTCCACAGGCCGTGCCATCACACTGACACAACACAGGCCACGGTTAGGGGTGTGTCCAGGGCCACGGCAGCGGAGTGTTCACTAAGCAGTGGGGAGATCTGTGGAGTCTGACTGGCCCTGTGATAAACACGGGAAGACAGTTTGGTCTAACTCCTGTCTGCCACTTACTAGCACCTAAGTGTGGCATTGGTAAATCTCTACCCTCTCCGACCCTCAGTTTCCTCACCTGGGAAATGGAGACATCCATGGCCGCTATTTACTGGGTGCTGTTATGAGCAGACAGCGTTCGATGGCATTGCCGTATTAACTCACTTAAACCTTATAATGACTGCAAGAAGTGATTTCTATTTTTTTTTCTTCTATAGGTCACGTAGACCCTTAATTTTTTGTTTGTTTTTTGGATTTTGGTTTTTTTGAGGAAGATTGGCCCTGAGCTAACATCTGTCGCCAATCTTCCTCCTTTTTTCCTTTTTTCTCCCCAAAGCCCCAGTGGATAGTTGTATGTCATAGTTGTACATCTTTCTAGTTGCTCTGTGTGGGACGTCGCCTCAGCATGGCTTGATGAGTGGTGCACAGGTCTCCACCTAGGATCTGAACCAGTGAACCCCAGGCTGCCAAAGTGGAGCACGCTAATTTAACCACTACTCCACCGGGCCGGCCCCTAGTTTCCATTATTATAGTAATTTCAGAGACAGAGCAGAGCATAAGTGACTTGCCCAAGGTCATACCATTGTAAGTGGTGGGACTGGGTTTTGGACCCAGCAGCCTGGTGTCCTGACCACTGAACAACTACTACTGGTAGGGCTGCAGGCACAGTTGTCAAAATGGGACAACCAATTGGCCCAAGGAACCCCTCTCCAAACAGAGGCTGGCCCACACCCCGGCGGCCCCACTGGTGGGCACAACTGGACAGCTGATGACCCCATCCCAGGTTTGGGGTGAGACTTCAGTACCATCACGTAGCGGGAGGTCCCAGCCCAGGGCCTAGAAGATGCGAGGTTGTCATGCCCTTCCCTTTCTTTCAGCTCTGTCCTCCTTGCCAGGGGTTTCTGATTCCTATAAGACTCCTCGGTTCTAAGTGGTGAGCAATTTGGATTTTTGGGTGGTGGGGAGGTAGGTAACCCTGCCTCTAACTTGTGATAGATACATGAAGAAGAGTTGGATCACTCCTTCCTCCACCCAATAATACCACCGAGGACCAACTGTCTTTTAGGTGCAGTGTGGGAATCCCAGAAGACTCAGAATCTAGAGCATTCAATGGGCCCAGCACCTAAGGAGTCTACAATTTATTAGGGAGGCCAAGAGACAAACACCACGGTAACAGGGCAGGATGGTGAGTCCACCATCACTGGACACTAGACACAGCGCCGTCCATTCAGGACTCTGAGAAAGCCCAGAGGAACAGGTTCTTTTGCATCTGAACAGCAGACTGGCCTTGGGACTCCGAGGGAGCCATGTCTGGTGGGAGCAAAGGCCAGGCGACCGGCCAGAACTGAGCCTTGCTGGGCTAACTCGTGTCCCAACGGCGATGGCTTTGTGGGTGACAGCAGTGAAAAATGAAACAGAGTGAGCTGTCACTGTCTAAAGCTTTCATCCGCAGACCGAGTGTAGTTTCTACGGGCTTTAATTTTTAATGAGGTGTTGAGTGAGACTCGTTTGATCAGTGAATTGAAGTATAAATATATTTATGCAACTAGTGATAAGCTATCAAACCTGATCCTTCTCTCTCTCAACCTGAAAAATCCCCTTCAGGAAATTACCAGAAAGAAATCCAAAGATCTGGGGACCCTGAAGTCCTCTGGGGCTTCTTCCCACGGAGGCTTCGTGATGCTGACGAGAGCATGAGCTTTGCAGAAACCTTCAATGCGGTGGCAGATGAGAAGGGAGCTGCGGCATTCACAGGGCTCCATGTTTCCCTAAACTTGATGAGGATCTTCAAATATTTGTCCAGTACCTACACTGTGTCCCCACTGTTCCATGTACTGGGGGCACCGGAATGCACGAGGTGGAATGGCGCCTGCCCTGGTGAGCTTATAGCCAGAAAAATACCCATCGGTGTACAGGGAGGACAGGCCCTTCCAACCAGGGCCCCCAAGCATTTGACAAGGAGCTCCAGTGTCTTTTCCCTGAGGCTGGGTTTCTCCGTGGAGTGGGGAGAGGAGGGACCCGTGCAGTCCTCAGGCAGAGGAGGGATGTGCTGCAGAGTGTCCAGGGGCAGGGGTGCGACTGTTGGCTGAAGTCTCCTTCCCCAAGGCCTCCCCAGGGAGGGCCATGGCATGGTGGTGGACTCTTGCTTTGATAGCTGTTGTTGAACATCCTCCTCCTGGCTGGGGACTGTTCTAAAGGGAGAGGAAGGGAGAAGGGAGTCTGGACCTGTGTCTCTCAAGTGCACACTGGCTGAGGTGGTCTCATGCTGGTAAGGACCCTCTGCCCTCAGGCCCATGGCCTGGAAGAGAGGAGCTGATGGACATGTACACCTTAAGCCTTCAGTAACCCTTCCCAGGGGCGTCTGTATTTTCTAAGAGGACAGGCCAGTGTTCAACTCCATGCAACAGCAGACCGTGAACACCAGGTCTGTGGCACCTGGATGTGAGAGACCAGAGGGCAAGGATCTTCCAGGAATCCTCGCATCATCTTCTGCAGGCCAACTCTGTCCCTACAGCTGGCCCTGTTTCTACTGACTGCCTGAGTGGGAAAGTTGGGAACCCGTGGAAAGGTGTCACGAAATGGCTACATCTCCACCCCGTCCCCATCCCACATTCCGTCAGGGTGGAAACAACTTCCCCAGAATGTGTGTTTGTTAATTTATATTGTTCTCAGTGCTACATACAATATTATTTGAATAAAAGAAAGAGGAAGGAAGATAAAGAGTGCTCATATAAACAAAATTTAAAGTTTTGATATTTTCTGGCATCTTCATAGATTTTATGTTCTTTAATCAGAACTTCCTTGGGAGAGAGGGCAGTTAAACACATCAGCCTGGCCTCCTTCCTGTTGGTTTCCACCCCCTCTACCTGGTCAACCAGCCTCGGGATTTGGGAGTCACCCCCTTTAAATGGATTAATCAGTAAACCTCGCAATGTCAAATTCACCATCAGCAAAATGAACCCTCATTTTCTAGCAAGGGACATATTATGAGGAGGCAATCAGTTAATTTATGTAGAGAGCTGATTGCTCCTACAAGAAGCCAATTATGAAAGCCATTATCCTCCGGATGAACGAAAGCCAGCCTGCCTGCCAACATCAGACCCAAAAGGCTGAACCTCCACTGGCTGGGCTCTGACAGTCGTTGGATGAGTAGCTGGAGGCAGTTCCAGCTGGCACAGAAATTCGTTTAGGAAAATCAACCACTCATAAAACAGGTCTCCTCCTGAGTGTGGCTAACATCAGCTGGGCACACCGGGGGAGAGGCAGGAGAAGCAGCACCGTAGTGGGACGGGAGCCCCCTCCCCTAGGGTGGCTGAGATTGGAGAATCCCTGATGGTCACTGCCCGTCACCCCTCTTGAGTTGTTGCTAAAGAGCGTGGCTCCAGTGCTGGGTGGGCTGTGTTCAATCCCAGCTCCTTCCCTCACTGCTGTGACCGGGCTAGTTTCTCAGCACCCGGGGCTCTGCTTCCCAGTTTTGCTGTAGAGAAAATAATACTCACCCACCAAGGCTGTTTGTAGATTAACTTGTTCTACAAATGCTAGTCTCCACCCCCACTAGTCATAGTCAGCCTGTTGTAAGAAGTTGTCCTAAACTAGCCTCGGGTTTTATGGGCCATCCCCCTTAAAATGGATTAATCAATAAACACCACATTGTGGAATTGACCATCAACGAATTGAATGCCTAAATGGAACATCCAAACCGCAGGTAGTTGTGACAATGGGGGCTTAGGAGGAGGATGTGGTAGCACATGTTTTTCCTTTTCCAATTCCTATGATAAATCTCTTTATACAGATCCTACTGGTTCCATGTCCCTGGACAACCCTGACTGATACAGTCACCCAGAAGCCAGCCTCCTGGTCCACCATCTTGGCCCCAGCCTGAAGCTGGATGGGGCCTCGAATCAGTCATTCAGGTTGTTTTGAGTTTTCTCCCCTCAAGGAGTAATATGTATGATAGCATGGTAATTATTCATCAGATTTCTAAAAACATTGTCAGAAACCAGAGCTGCTCATAAGCAAACCCCACATAAGTTGTTAGACATTTGAATGAAAAGCACATAGTGAGGTGTGGCTGTGACCGAAGAGGCCAGTGGCCTGGGCACCTGGGCCTCACGAGGCGTGTTTACCTGGTCAAGGCGCCTGCTCCAGGATCTGGCCCACAGCCGTGCACGCCGGGAACTGAAGCGGTGGTGGTGCTGAGGTGTGCTGAGGATGCTGACTTACTAACAAAGATGACAAGACCTGAGGGCACCTGGGAAGTCAGTCACTTATTCTGTCAGCACCTTGGATGTGCAGGCTCACAAAGGTAAATGACGCAGACCTGTCCATACCTCCTGGGGCTCACCTTCCTGTTGGGACACAGAAGCAAACAGAACTACAATTCAGTGCTACTAGGGGAGAGGACAGGGTGCGCAGAGAATTCACCTGGGGGGAGGGGGTCAGGGGAGATTTTCCAGAGGAGGGAGATCCTCAAGGAGGGAGTCTTGGCAGGATGCTGCCAGAATTGACTCGGAATCTCCTTTTCTATGCTTCCTTTGCTGACCAACCCACCTTCTGAAAGAGATTGTATTCCTTCAGCTACGTTAATACCAGTTCTCTTGCGTTAAAAAACAAACAACCCAAGGTTCCAGAATATAGTCCCACTGAATTACATCAAGGAGATAAGCATCACCCACTCTATTCATTCATATACCTGGGTTGTAAGAAATGCAAACAAGCTCAGGCTGGCTGAAGCAAGAAGAGGGAACAATGACATTTAGTACAAGGGCTGTCTTGTGAGCACAAAGCTGGAATGTGCCAAAGCCTCAGGAAGCGCCTGGAACCAGAAACTGCAGAGACCACAGCGCTGTTTCTCCGCGTTCAGTCTCCGCCTCTCTGTGCATTTGCCTGGTTCTCTCTCTCTCTCTCTCTTCTGGCTTTCACTGGTCTCTGATTTTCCAACCTCATGCAGACATCAATGGGCAATAGATGTACAGTGTCTACACTGGCCCAGTCTCCTGTGGGTGGGAAGTGGGCCACGGAGAGCACATATGGCTGCCAGGGACAGCGCTTTCCTACGAGGGAGGGGACTGAGCAAGGAAGCCATTCCCCACAGGGTCTACCACACTTCAGAGAAACCATGACCACATCCCCAGGGAACCTTCCACTGCAAAGGCACTTTGCACACCTGTATTCCCCATCCAGTATGTGTTTATCTCATAATTAATAGTTAAACTCTCAGCGACAATAATCACGTAATTCCAAAGGTTTTCTCGGGTGGACAGTGGGATGGATAGGCGGGAAGCGGACCAGTGCAGCATGAACTTTTAACTGTAGAGCTAACTGCTGCAAGGGGAGCGGTCCTTAAAAGTCACCGACTCACGAAGTGCACTTGCACTCCATCCTTCAGCTAGAAGCCCTCCCGTGATAGCAACCACAAGGGCAGCCGTTGGACTACCCAGGCCGGCCCACCAATATCCACGATATTTGTTGGCATTTGAGACATGCTCCTAACCTGACAAGGACATTTTTTGAAAAATAATTGTAAGCATTTTTCATAATTTATGTATTGAAAGCTATTTTCAAGTGGAGTCATAGGAGTAAACATACATAAATAAAGTTACATTGTATATCGGAACCCAGTTGAGATGACACATTTTAGATGTGTGGTGATTTTCTACTAAAGCTGAAAAAGGAAAATGAGAAGCCAAGGAGCTGAAAGGAAGTATGTTGTATTGGTAACTGTTATATAGAATGCAACTGAACACACCAAATTTACTAGTAAATTTACAAATACTTCACATACCATATAAAAGCCAATATAGGAATTATATTTCAGGGAATACTAGTAAATAAAAAGCAAGCCACAATATAAAATAAATTAGAATAAATTTATGTAAAATTCATATTGGCAAAGCAAATGTATTGTTAAAAATTGGTACAAAATATAAAGCAAAATAAAATAAACTTGAATGATTCTTTAAAAAGATATCCACAGTACATGTAAACAAAATCACACTCTAATAAAAGTGAATACACAGTATAGAACAAAGTAACACATTTGAAATAATTACAAAGTCAGGTATCTAGGAAAAGCAAAAATTTCACTAAATAGTTAATACCTGGTAAGCAGTAGGGAAACAGTAAATTCTGCTTGAAACCAGCTTGAATCGAGTAGCAATGCCACCATTGCTTTTGGGTCATGTGTCCAGGTGGCATTCACTTCAGATCTCAGATGTTGTAGGAGAATCCCAGTTTCTGTATCTGGTTAGCTGTGTGTCCTGTGGGGGAAAGGTACCCTAGAATGTGCAACCGTGTTTGTCTCTGCTCTGATGTTTTACGATGTCTTCCTCCACCAGTAGGGGGCAGCAGTACGATCCATATCACCTTCCCGGCCACTTGGTAACCCCCACTGAACTCAGACCCTAAAAGAAGGGAACTGGAGGCAAAGTGAGTTTAAGGTATATTTTTGAGAATATAATACATATGGTACTTAAATCACATCAAACCTCAATCAATCTGGGCATGATAATTACAGGTAGTCACTGATAACTCCATGTCAGAATTAAGACAAAACCACAGCCAATTTCCAATTACTTGGGGAATCTAAGGGGTTTCCAGGCGATCTACCTGCTGTGAACCAGGCAATGCAGCAGAATGGAGCATCTCCCCCACCTCCACCCACCCCCTAGGAGCTGGCCCTAGTGCTAACCCGTGCTAAGTTGTGTCAGTAGATTGTACCAACCCATCCACAGATGATCTATATGATACTTGGGATAATTAGAGGCGTCTCATTGTTTCATATCCAGTTGAGAAAAAAAAAGTTCACAATTAAACTAAAAAACATTGTTTTCTCAATATTTAGAATTTACATTTTATATTTGTCAAAAGAGCTATTTTTGACTTATTTAAACATAGGTTTTACCAAATATCACTTCTGTGGATACATAAATAGGAAAACAAGGCAAAAACAATTAGTGAAGATTCCTTTGTGATTTGTCAAGTTCAGAGTCTGTCTTTCAAATCTCGTCCCACCCAGGGATGCACAAGTCAGGTCTCACCCCACATCTACACTGGCAAGAGCGTTGTTGAGCATTGATGAAATGAAGGGTGCTCCACTCCTGGCTCCATGGGGGCTCTGTCCTGCAGGATTCTACACAGATGAGGGGACAGTGCAGTGCGTCAAGACTTCTGCCTGGCCCAGAGTGACCAGACCACACATCCTGATCCAGAAGTGTGAGAAAATGGGTGTCTTAGAATTGATAACATGTGGTCTGAAGCACAGGTAAATGCATTTGTATGTATATACACACACACTCTACATATATCTATATGTTTATTCAGTAGGTGTCCTGTGTGTAATAGAATATGTATAAAAAGATGATAAAGTGACATTAAAATCTTAGCAGTGCTTATCTCTGGTGGTGGGATTCGAGTTGATTTAGAGATTTTTCCTTTTTTTTTTAATTTGCTGGGAAAGATTTGCCCCAAGCTAACATCTGTTGCCAATCTACCTCTCTGTTTTTTTTTCCCTTCCCCAAAGCCCCAGTACAGAGTTGTACATTCCAGTTGTAAGTCCTTCTGGTTTTTCTATGTGAGCTGACACCACAGCATGGCTACTGACAGATGAGTGGCGTGGTTCCGTGCCCAGGAACTGAACCCGGGCCGCAGAAGTGGGAGAACACCAAACTTTTAACCACTAGGCCTTCAGGGCTGGCTTGAGATTTTTCCTTTTTCCATTTCTGTTTTACTGTGTTTCCCAGTTTTCTACATGAAGCTTGAAGGGTTTTTTTTGAGTAAAAAAGTTACTTTAAGGAAACAACAACAAAAAAAGTAAAAACTCTCTTGTGGCTTCATTGGATTTTGTTTAAATCACAACGAATTTTATTTCTTAAGAAACTTGAAAAGCTGATTCTCAAATTTATATGGAAAAAATGAAGGATCAAGTGTAGCTGAGACCCTCTGAACGAAGAACAAGGCTGGGGGTCGTGGCCCTCAAAGGTGAAGACAACTCAAGGAGCTAAGTAGTTAGACTGGGCTAGTGGGGGCTGAGGACGCACACGGAGACAGCAGAACAGAAAAAGAGCCAAGGACCAAGCCCAGTCACGCTCAGAAACAGACTTATGTTAGAGCAGCTATGCCTGTTTAATGACTGGTAAATATGTCCTTGTTAAAAAGTAGTCCTGAGGCAATCCACTAAACAGAGAGGAAAATGACATAAGATCCCTATTTTACATCATATTAAAAAAAATCAATTCCACACGGATTGAAGACTTAAATGTGAAAAAAACTGTAAAACTCTTACAAGATAATGAAAAGACTTTCTACAACCTCAGGGTAGGGATGGACCTTAAGACACACACACATAAAATCATGAAAAAATTGATAAGTTGAACTATGTTAAAATTAAGAACATCTGTTCATCAAAAGATACCATCAAGAGATTAAAAAGCAAGATGATTAAGTTCTCGAGCTCTGCGGTACCACGTCATGCCTGTACTTACCAATATTGCATCGTGCACGTAACGTTTAAGGGGGAAAATCTCATGTTAAGTGTTCTCACCACAACAAAAGGAATGTTTTTAAATAAACAAACAAAAAAGATGAAAACAACAAGCCACGAAGTAGGAAAAGATGCTGACATGTAACTAACAAAAGATTAACATCCAGATTATGCAGAGAATTCACATAAATCAACAAGAAAAACACAAATAACCGAATAGAAAAATATTCAAAAAACGCTATCAGATAGTTCACAGGAAACGAAACACAAATGGCCCAGAGACACATGTGAAGGTCTCGACTTCATTAGTCACCAAGGAAACTTAGAACTGAAGAAGCTACCATTACACACTTAAAAGTCAGGCAGTACCGACCATGGACAGGGAGGGGGATGTGACAAAACAGGGACTCGTTCAGCTCTGGCGAGAGTGGAAATGGGCACCAGCACTTTGGGAGGACTTGGGCAGCACCTGACAGACACGTCAGTAGAAATGTGGATGGAGAATCTGGGATATTACATAACAGAATACTATACAGTAGTGGTACAGAAGGAAATGAAGCCACGTAAATTAACATGATGTATCTTCAGCAAAAGAAACAAGTCATACAAGAATATACAACATGCAATTCCATTTGTTTAAGGTTCCAAAACAACACCACCAAACGGTATATGTATACAAGTAGCGACACATACGTAGGTGCTAAAACTCTAAGGGAAAGAACCAGAAGATGGTCAGGCCATGGAGGGCAAATGCACGCATGTGGAAGCGGCAGGAATCAGCTGGAGACATCTGGAGGTATTGCTGCAGCTCACCAGGCGGGGACCCACACGGGACGTATAAAATGTGCGGCGATACCTCCTCACAAGGTGATGGAGGCATCAGTGCTGACAGCTGGACCCCCCTCAGCCCTGTCCCACCTGGCTCAATCTACACGCTCCAAGCAACCCTCCAACGGTCCTTTGTCTCCACATGTAGGTTTGCCGTTAAGAACGTGCTACAGACTGAAGGTTTGTGTCCCCCCCAAAATTCATGTGTTGAAACCTAACCTCCACTATGATGGTATTAGGAGGTGGGGCCTTTGGGAGGTGATTAGGTCACAGGGGTGGAGCCCTCATGCATGGGATTAGTGCCCTCATAAAAGAGAGCCCCCTCACCCCTCCACTTTGTGAGGACACAGTGAGACACGCCATCTAGGAACCAGGAAGCAGACTCAGCAGATCCCGCATCTGCTGGTGCCTGATCCTGGACTCCAGCCTCCAGAACCCTGAGAAATAAATTCCTGTTGTTTACGAGCCACCCAGCCTGTGGTGTTCTGTTATAGCAGCCCGACGGACTGAGACAGGAGGAGTGTAGGACCAGACACCTACACGTGTTTGTCCTCTGGGTTACAGGTCTTGCCGTAAACTAACACAGCGACCTCTGTTGTCTCGAGTTCATATACTAGCAGTTCTTGGGCACCTGATCAACTTTTCTGTGCTCACTACTGAACTTCTGAGTCTACCAGACTGGGGCGGACCCTGAAACGTGGTGGCTCCGTCAAGGCAAAGTCACACGCAGCACGGGTGTGTCCCAGCTGTGGCCCTGGTGACACCAGCTGGCTCTCTGCCTCTCACAGGTGGTTGTGGCTGGGTGCTGACAAGATGACTGAAGTGGCAGTGGGACTAGGTCAAGGGTCAAGGTCACAGAGCTGTGAGCAGAAAGCCAGACTGGTTTAGAGGCCACTCAGGAGTAAACGGGGGGTGGGGACCCTGCTGTTTGTGTGTCCGGGCCGTCCGAGGGTCTGCGCTTTGTCACTTGGGGAGTGAGCCTGCCACACCTCTTTGGTTATGGAAATGCTCCAGCCTGGACCGATTTTCTTGTTTCTGTATCGTCCCCTCGCCTGCCTTGAGAACCTCATTTCAAGTGCCAGTCAAAGGGATTGGAAGATGCCGCTTGCCCGAAGGACCCAGGACGAGTTGTTTCTGGAAAGCTGTTTTGTCCTTTCTTGTAGCAATCCTGTTCCTTAAGTAAATCAAAACAGGTACATTTACACTCTTGTGGCCGCAGGGGAAGGACCCACGACACTCAGAAATAAAGCTCTCTCCCCTCTTTTTGCCAACAAGGGCACAGAAGGGCGGCAACGCACTCCGTTTACTAGCTCTTCCGTCCTTTACGATTGTTTTGAAAAGGCCACTTACCTACAACGTACCCTAAAGACTTCCCAACAAGGATCAACTGAGAGTCCCTGGCAGGAAGTGGGATATTGATCCGTCCCCTGTGAAAGCATCACCTCCTTCCCTGCCCCTCCCCACGGAGGCGCTCCTGGCACTGGGCGGGGGACGGCATCGCAGCAGAACCTCACTCAGGGGTTAAAGAAAAGTTCTCGGGGGGTAAGAGGGTGGAGGCTGGGAAAAAGGAGAGAGGAACTAAGAAAACACAGAGGCCGGCGTGGTCAGGACCCCGCGAAGCCGTGCCGGTCTCCACAGAAACCGTGAGAAATAAGTGGGTTGTTTCAAGCCACTAAGCTGTGGTGCTTTCTACACACCAAAGAAAATGAATCCTGAGGCTACAATGTGAGGGGGCAGCAGGGCACTGCGAATGAGCTCACGGGGCTCAGGAGCCGGCAGACCCACCTTCGAGGCCCTGATCTGCCAAGCTGTGTGACCTTGGGAAAATCACTTGATGTCTCTGAACCCATGTCCTCACCTGTGAGACAGTTGATCCCTACGGTCCTTTTCAGTTCTGTGAATATTTTATTCCAGAGGCAAGAATGTTTAGAATTAAAGGAAAGTAAAAATCAAGAAGAAACGCTGAGAAGTTGTAGGGTAACCTTGCCTCTGAGGGCACGTTGTGTGGGCAGCACCTCTCTCTCTGGGACTCTCAGCCCCCTTTACTGTCTGGACTCTTCCTCGCTGCCCTCCAGCTCCCCCAGCAGCATCAGCCTCCCCAAGGTGGACCCTCCTCCCCCATCCGCCTCCCCCATCACCGCCTGTGGCTGCACCTCCCCTTCTACCCTGGCCCCATCTCCCTTCAGGTCCTGGAGATTCCACTTGACCTGCCCCTTTGTGTCTGCCCTTGGACTGCCTTCCCTTCTGCAGGACAGATGGACAGCGGATACGTGCCGCTGAGAGGGATGGTGTCTGCAGGAAGCCACCCGCCTCCGCTGAGGACCAGGCCAACCCCAGGAGGCAGA
Source organism: Diceros bicornis minor (assembly GCF_020826845.1). Lineage (NCBI taxonomy): Eukaryota > Metazoa > Chordata > Mammalia > Perissodactyla > Rhinocerotidae > Diceros > Diceros bicornis. Next base: position 85,000,372 of record NC_080748.1, on the reverse strand, counting down.
GGGAGAGAACTGCACAAAAGCAGAGCCGAGGAGTTCCCTGTGGATGAAGAAGCCACAGTGAGCGGGGTCCAGCAGTCTGTACCAAAACAGAAATGAGACTAGCAAGGCGATGCAGTGGAACGGCATGGAACGGAACAAACGGAATGGGACAGAACAGAATGGACAGAATGGAGTGGAATGGAACAGAACAAACAGAACAGAATGGACAGAACAGAGCAGCGTGGAACAGAATAGGGAAGAACTGGGCAAATGTGAGCAGAGGCGGAACCCTGGAAAACAAGCGTGAAGGCCTCAGTAAGCCACAGCTTACTGGCTGTGGTTTAAACCACAGCTCAGGGGCTTCCGTGAAGGGTGCCAACCAGAGGCTGGTGGCCGGCTGCACGCAGTCCCCATGTGTGACGTGGGTGGCTCTGAGCTGACGCTCTCTGAGGCAGCAGTGACCTCCCCACCCTGGCCTGGCAGGACGCCCCAGATGCAGGGCCTCTGCTCAGTGGAGTTCACTTTATTTGTCCAAGAAACAGGGAGCCGGGCTTTGCTGTGGGCCCCAGCGCTTACAGGAAAGTCACAGGAGCAGAGGAAAGGTTATGGCAGTCAATCTTACAATGAGGTTACGGCACAAAATTGGGATTCTCTTGCCCGATGAGCATAAAGAGCCAATTGTTACAGCATCAGCTTTGGGGAAAAGAAAACAGCTTTATTGTGGGATTGATCTGCAAGGAGACAGGGGCATACGCTCTCAGATCTGTCTTCCCGACCCAGGGCTTGGGGCACAATTTATGGGATGAGGGCAGGGCGGTCTGAAGTGTGGGGATAGATGATTGGAGGTGAGGAGCGGTGAGGGCATTGATGGTCTGCAAAAGCATGGTCAAGCTTCATGGCTCTTCACCAGATGCATGTTCCCAACATGGTGGCGGCTACCATGATCTTCCGGTGGAGTTTTCAGCCCTTTGATGTCAAAAGGGTCACCTATAGGTCATCCAAGCAGGCCCAGTTGACAAGTGGGTGGTCTTAACTGGCCTGAACTGGACGAAGGGGATCTCTCAGTTCCTGAGAAACCACTCTTAATTACTCTGTTGATAAGATGGGGTCAGTTGTGGGGCTACCCAGTGGTGTAGCCATTAGGTGCCCACGCTCCACTTCCGCGGCCCGGGGTTCGCGGGTTAGGATCCCTGGCGCACACCAACGCACCACTTATCAAGCCATGCTGTGGCGGCGTCCCATATAAAGTAGAGGAAGATGGGCACAGATGTTAGCCTAGGGCCTGTCTTCCTGTGCAAAGGGAGGAGGATTGGCATCGGATGTTAGCTCAGGGCTGATCTTCCTCACACACACACCAAAAAAAAGATGGGGTCAGTTGAACTGGTCCTAGCAGGCCCGTGGTGACAACGGGAGTGAAACCCCTTTAGAGTACGGGGCTCCACTTCCCCACAAACAGCCGAGTGAGGGGGGAGGCAGAGCTGGGCTTGCAAGGGCTCCCCCCAGACCTCTTGGTTTCAAACGTGAGCGCTGCTGCTCTTCAGCTGTGGGGCCGTGGACAATGGCTCCGCCTTCCTGAACTATTGTTTCTATCTGCAAGATGGAGGAAATTATAACACCCACTTCAAAGGATTGTTGAGGGGTTAAGTGGAGAGTTTTTGGAAGCACCGAGTAAACATGCTCAGCACTCCTGACGTGAGTCAGTGCACGGCTCAGCAGAGGGAGGCCTCGTGCTCAGCAGTACGTATGTTACTCTCAGTGCTGGAAGCACTTCCGTGGTCTTTCTCTCACTTCGCTAGTATCTGTGATAAATAATATCCCACACTGTGTTCAAAAAGGGAGAGTCGAAGGAACTTTGAGCTTCATGGGGAGCAGACTTAATCACCCAACATCGCCAGGGCGCGTTCAGCCTACTGCCCTCCAGTTACACGTGTGAATCCACAAGCACCCAGCAGCTCAGAGCCGGGGTGGAGACCTGCGTCCTCTCGTCTCAGAGCAGGGCTTGGGACTACAGCCCACCCATGCAAGGCCCCTTCAGGGATCCAAGACCCAGTGCTTTTAAAACTAATGAACTGATGCCGGCTCTCCTTGGGGAATGTTGATCACTTTGACAGTGCCCAAACGTTGAGACAAGAAAGTCTGCCCCATGTCCTTGTGAGCCAAGAAAGGCCACAGGCAGAGGGCCGCTCGCTGCGGTGTGTTTGGGAATGCTGAGGCACAAGACCCCACTTCCCGGCAAATGTTTTGTTACTCAATCTTTTGGCTACCCGTGAAACCGTAACTGGTTTCCAGTGTGACCCTGAGGCACACAGGCGCCTTCAGCCAGGCTGCCTTTCATCTTTCCCAGGCGGTGAAAAACGGCTTCTCTTTAACCAGATGCCAGAACCTAAGCTGCCCAAAGGCAGAGAAGTGGTGACAACGCTTCCCTGGGCTCCTGTTCCACTGACAGCAGTGTGGACGGATGGACACCAGGATCTGGAGGAAAGAATCCCATGAACGCAGAGACCTCCGGCCAGCCCAGCACTTCCCAGCAGGGAGCAGAGACCGTGCAGGGACTCTGGGTGCTCAGGGGGCCACCCATTCCCCTCTCCCAAATCGTGTTCCCGAGCGACGATGCTGCACAGGACTGGGCTCCAGGCGTTACAGTCAAACTCCCCCCAGGCTCCATCTCTGGTCTCCTGTCTTATTTTTGCTGTAAACCTGGGGTGTCTGCTCTCTGTCCTATCCCGTCAGCTCACACAGGGTAAGCAACAGGGGTGCTTAGTAAACATCATTGAAAGAATAAATGAAAAATTTTAGTTCTTTTATTTTTGTATCATTCTTTGAATATGTAATATGTGCACCAGCACCCCCTCTGTTCCTCAGGCTCTCATTTCTTCTATCCAGAGATAAGCACTGCTACCAGCTTCTTGACAATGCAAGTATTTATGAAATGCATTCTCTGTGTGAAAAATATATCCATATACACATATCTCCAATATATGCATACACATACACAATCTATTTCATACAGATGGGAGCATATGAGACATACTTTCTCGTATTGTTTTTGTTGTTTTACTTTATGTATTGGAAACTGTTTCATTTCAGTACATATAGAGCATCCCCGTTCTTTGAAATGGTTTTATGTATTTTATTGTACGGTTATACTAACATTTATTTAACCAGCCTACCGATAGACAGATGTTATGTCCATTATTTTGCTTTTACAAACAATACCGTCCCGATATGCGTGGTCAGGTGTGGTTTTGCGGATGGAGTAGGATAAATGCCTAGGACTACTGGGTGGAGAGCTTCGTGTATTTTAAATTTTGTTACATACTGTCAAATGATCCTTCACAGAGGTTTTACCAATTTACACTCACAGCAGCAATGTATAAACTGCCTGTTTTCTCCTCACCTTTGCAAATATAATGTGATAGCAAACTTTATTCTTAATCATTCTTGCCAGTCTGATAAATAAAGAAATGGTATTTCAGTGTTGTTTAAATTCGCATTCTTGTTAAGAGTATGAGCACCAAGGAACCAGTTTTTTTTTTTTTTTTTTTCCTGTAAACTCTTGACATATTTTTCTCACTCTTCTATTAAGTTCTTGGGCTTTTTTAGTATTGATTTTTAGGCATTCTTATTGTTAAATATATTAGCCATTTTTCTCTTATTTCAGGTACAGGCTTCATTATTTATTGACTATCATTTGATTTTGTTTATGATGGTGTTTGCCAACTAACATCTTAGTTTGGGGGTGGGGGTTGGTCAAATTTATCAATCTTTTCTGGCTTTCAGATTTTGTGTCAGAGTTAAAAAGGTCTTTCCAAATCAGAGATTATTTGATAATTCTCTCACTTTTCTTCTATTACTTTTAAAGTTTCATTTTTGATGTTCAAATTTTCCACCCATGTGGAATTTACTTTGGTAAATACGGGTGATTGGAATGGAACTTTTTCTTTTTTCAGATGATTACACACTTATCCCACTGATTTGAAATGCCACTTTATTGTGTAATAATATTTCATTTGTTTTCTGGACTTTATAGATTGTCCCATCAATCTATTCATGAACTCGTACCATGTTATAATATGTTTTAATATATGGGAAATCTTATCATTTTTCTTTTTCTATATTTTCCTGGGTTTTCTTAATTGTTTAATATCTGTCTGAACTAATATTTTAAATAATTTTATTTTTTTCAAAAATTATATATTCATATAGTTCAAAATGAAAAAAACTCATAAGAACCCATGAAATAAATCTTCTGGTCTCTATCACCCGATCATACTGTTTCCTTCCCACGAAGCAATGTGATCAGTTTCTGGTGCATCTTCCCAGCAACAGTTTATATAAATTTCATATGTATGTTTCTTACAAGCTTTATAATATACTTGTCTCATTTTTTAAAAATCCTCAGTACTGCTGGTGTTTTAAACGGGATCAAGCTTGATTTATGAATAAACTAGAGAGAGTTGATATCTTTTTGTGAGGTGACTTCCTACTCATGAATATTCGATGCCCTCTGCTTGTTTAAGTTTTCTTCTACGTCATGCAGCACTTGAAAGTTGTTATTATTATTATATTAAATGGTATCTTTTATTCCATCAGCTCTTCTATTTGTAGTTGGGATAAACGAAAGTTATTAATTTTTGTGTATTAATTAGGAGTCCCTAATTGCATGAAATTCTAACTGAAACAAGCTGCCCTTCTGAGGATCTATCGCCTCCTGTGTGCGGTGGCAGGAAAAAATAAACAAGCAACAGTCTCGTCCTGGACAAGACAGTGCTTTACCCACTGACTCTCTGTTCCAGAAGCCCTGGGCCGCACGAAGCGCAGGCTCAGGGCCCAGCAGAGACGGAGCCGCCTCCGGCACACAGTCAGCCCTGCTCACTCTCACTTAGGATTGATTTTCAGCATCTTCACTGTGATGTGACTAGACATTTTTTTCTTGTATTTACCCTGCTTGGGGGTGCTGAGTTTCTTAACTCTGCAAATGTGTGACTTTTACCAAATTTAAGAAAAATTCAGCCACTATTTCTTCAATTCTTTTCCTGCGGCTCTCTCTGCTTTTCTTCTGGAACTCGATTGACTCACATGTTAGACCTTTTGATATTAACCTTGTTGAACTGAAACTGCAAACGCTGCCTCCTGGGTGTCTGCTCAGACCTCAGTCCAGGTCTTCATTCTGAACCGAGACGCCTGCAGTCTGCTCCGTGTACACTCGGTTCAGTGTCAGCTAGAGATTGGAGCAGAGTTTGTACACAGAAGTTGGGGCTTCCCCTCTCTGACTCCTTCTTTTCCAGAAATTTCCCCTTTCTTTCCAGAGGCTGGGATTGTCCCAGACTCTTGCTTTGGTTCTTCAAGCTGGAGGAACTGCCAGTTTCCTACCAAGTTTTGGCTGCCCCAGATGGTGTGGTCTGATCATGTCCTGAGGCTGGAAACCATGACAACAGGACACCTACTCAGTGCTATGTCCTTCACCCGTGTCAGCCCTCCTCCAGAATCTGCCTATTTTTGGTTACTCTCCAGTGCCTTCAGGTAGTTGGTTTTTATATTTTTTCCAGAATGAATAGTTGTTATTGAGAGACTCATCCAGTCAAGTGCATACTCAGCATTGCCTGCAGGCAAAACCTGCTATAATCTTTAAACCTGCAAGGGGTTGCCTTTCAGTGAAGAATTTTCAGTGCTAGTGGTGGGAGAGGTACTACTCCAGGTCCTTCCACTGGAGAGTTTCTAGAAGGTGGGAGGTGATATCCATCTCCAGATGGTACGGGAAGAGGCCGTCTAAGAACTCTACTGGAGGTGAGTCTCCTCCACGGCACGCCTTTTCCTCTGACCAACCACATCACCCCCATCGGCCTCAGCATGAACATTGTCTGGTGAAATTTCCCACCATGCTAAGTGAAAGGGCAGTCTTCTGGCTGAACTGAACAGTCACTGGCTACACACAAAATGATTTCTTGAGTGTGTCAGTGTTTTTCTGGTAATCCCTTGTTTCTAGCTGGATAGAGAGTGTCAAAATGTGTTGATTCACCACATGCTTGGTAATTGACTAGGACTTTCCTCTCTTGTTACATCTAAAGTACCGAGTTGAGTAATAAGGGAGTAGCACGAGCATTCATGCCTATCTTGTAAGGGTAAAGCTAAGCTGTTACAACAAAAAGTCTTAAAGACTCTGTACATCCATCACTTTCTTACAGAACAGTCTCAAGGTGAGTCGTCCAGGACAGGAAAGCAGCTCCATTCCTCTGCCATGAAGGAACCCAGGCTCCTTCTGAGTCATTGCTCAGCTATTCTCTCTGGCCATGGTCATCACATAAATGGTCAACGCTGGCCTTCTGCCAGTGAAAAGGGGCAAAAGAGCACGGAGGAGCTGACTCAGATTTCTGAAACCCCACACCTAGACGTGGTACATCTCACTCCTCTCCACGTTCTTACAGCAAGAGCTTAGTCACATGCCTGCACCAGCTACAACTCTAATGTCGGAAGAGGGCAGAGCAGGTTTTGGTTGGCTACCCCCAGTTTCTATCACCACGACCAAAAGTCAGGAGTTCTCCTCCCAGCCTCGCAGGTAGACCTCCGTTCACTTGAGGACCTCTCGCAGCCGCGCCTGGACGCATGCCATACGAGGGAGCTTGACGAGATTGACCAGAGCACATCCCTCTCTTCCCAGCTGTCTTCTCAGCGCCACAGTTTGCTTGAGTGTGGCTGGGGGCTGACAGCAGCAGCCTGTGTGTGGCTTCCCACATAGGCCCTTTAGCTCTGCATCCCACTGAGGTGTCCAGCAGTCTAGCTTGCAAACTACCGATGAAGACCTGCAACCATCACAGCAAGGCTGGAGACCAAAGAGACACACGGACTCTGACTCATTTTGAAAAAATCTTATAAGGATCTTCAATTCCTTTCCCTGGAAAGACCTTGAAAAATCAATGTAGATTCTCAACCATGGTTTTGGGTTATTTCCAGTTGGAAAATCAGGTACTTTTCGGGCTATGCCAATGCTTTATTTTTATGGCGCATTTTCTTTTGTTTCTCCATCTGAGCCAACCCCAACCCACCAGGCACCACTGCTAGCCAGCGTTCACTTGGAAAATTCCTGTGGTTTGGACAATATCATACAACCATTCCTTGGAAAGGGCATCATGACTTCTGCCTAAAAGTAACTTTTTAAGTGGGAAGAACCCAAGTGTGTGGCTTGTCATTGGCATGAACTTCTTTGGCCCCTGTCTAATGCAGACCAAACTGGAAATCCCCAAAGTTAATAATTCTATTTGGTCACCCTCAAATGCTTGACTTAATGAGGTCTTTTAGTGGCGAAACTGCCAACAGAGGTGATAGCTACTCGCACACCCTGACCACAGCAGGGTCCTCTTTCCTCGGGCACCACTGTCCTCTTTGCCCAGTAGAAACCTGAGAGACTTCAGAGGAGGGGAGGATGACGAAGTTCAGCCCTGGCAATCACGGTGGCAGTACCTGTGCTTGTGAGTGGAGTTGAAGCTTCTGGCTGTCTGTGTGAGAGCAGCCTGCCTCTCTAAGCTGCATGCTCACAGCCAGGCTGCCCCATCCCCATCCTGCCTGTGCCCTGGGACCTAGGCATAGGCAGGTCCTGGCGTAGCCACAGCCTAGCACCACACAGGGAAGCCTCCACAGGGCTGGATGGGGCTTTACATGTTCCCTAGAGCCATGCCCCCGTCTTCCCAGATGGAGCTGGGCTTGTGTGTACAAGCTCCTGGGCAGGTGCGTCTGTGCACCTGGGCAGAATCGCAGTCCACACCCCCAGAGATGCTCAGAATGGCAGGCACGCATTTATTTATTTTTGTTTGTTTTAAACAAGGACTGCCACAGAAAGAAAGACCTTCTCAAGGCTGAATCCACTCCTGCTTAAGCGGAGGTTCAGTTACAGGAGGCAAACTGAAATCCTCCCTCAGCTGGAGGAAGGGAGCAGAGGGAAGGAGGAGGGAACAGAGTGGAGCAGAAGTGAGTCCAGAAGCGTGCTTTGTACACATGCACCATCTCACTTTACTTTCTGGACAAGCAAATGAAGCAGAACTTCTATTCCATTTTACAAGCAAAGGAACTAAGGCCTAGAGAGGTTCAGGAACTTGCCCAAGAAAGAGGGAGAACCAGGATTAGGGCCCCGGACATCCAATTACAAAACTCCCTGAGACACCATGAGGGCTTTTTAAAAAGTGCTTTTGCATGCGGGCAGAGAAGTAAGAATAAATACTTCGGAAGCAGAGGCGATCCTAAGGAGCCCTGAGCATGTGGGAAGGCACGTACCTGGAGCTCTCCATCCACATCCTTAGGAGCCTGGCCTCGCATCCTCTCCCAGGGAGGAACTGGCCAGCTATGAACCCCCGGAGAAGGACTGGTCCCAGCACCCCTCGGGGTTGTCTAGCTCTGCACCTGTCATGGAGCGCCACATTCGCAGCTTGGATAATGACAAACATGAAGTAAAACCGTTCTTCATGAATGTCCAGCTGGCTGGCCGCTGTAAAGGGGGGCAGCCGTTTGCACTCTCTGGGGGCAGCCAGTTCTTGTGTGGGGACACCCTGCACTTCTTGGAACCTTCACCATCCCTCGCCCTTGCTCACTAAATACCTGTAGTGCCAGCAGTCACTGAGACAACCAGAAATGTCCCCAGGGATATCCAAAATGGCCCCTTGGGGGCAGAACCACCCCTGGGAAGAACCACTGAACTGCAGAGTTAGTAACGGAGATAGGAAGAAAAAGTAGATTCAGAATGGGCTTTGGAGGGACCACTTACAAGTTGCATGACCTTGAGAAAGTCATATAATCTCCCCTTCTGAACCTCAGTCAGTTTATCTGCAAAATGGGGGCTCAGAATAACGTCTTTTCCTCTCTCACTTGGTTGGTGTAAATACCAAACGTGGTCACGCTCCTGAAATGAATTTTGAACCTCAAACCACGCTGAGCTTTGCACAGGCTGGGCCCCACTCCCCACCCTGCCCGTGCATACATACGCACAGCTCACAGCCCATGTTCTCGGGCACAAAATTTCCTTCATTTAACCATTCAGGAAGCAATCTAATAGGTTAAATCATGCTTAGGCATAAAAGGGTGATAACAAACCACCTCTCTCCCAACGTATACTTGCATTTAAGAGAGTATTCCTGGAGACACAGACTTCAATGCACCCAAAAGGAGATTCTCCATCGTGGCCATGCAGACTAGAAAGAGAAGCAGCTGGGTTTCTGCTGCCCCGAGGATCAGGAGATGTGCAGGCTATGTGGACAGAGCTCAGGCTCCGAGGCCGAGGCCCGCGGGAGAGCCGGCTCTGCGGCTCCCACTCCTGTGACCTCCAGCAAAGCAGGCAGCCTCACTGCCTGGGTTTCCTCGTCTTTTGAGTGGGACAAATAATGCCCCGTCTGGAGGGTTCTTGTGATAATGGGATGAGCTATCATACATGGAAGCCTCTACAAATACAAGCAATAAGTGGGAATAACAATGTTACCCTACACGGGGAAAGAACTACTTCACATACAAATTAGAATGTTTTAGCTTCTCTAGGGAAAGCAGTAAGATTGTTTGCACTCTCTGTTGGTGTATATTTACAAGCTCTGCTTATACAGATCCCAGGTTCAACTTCTTTCTATTGGAACACCCAGCCCATGAAGGCATTAACACATGTTCCTTTAGGATGATTGATGATTTTACTATTTCAGCCTCCATACTGAGCGGGAAGTCCATTTTAGAACACACCATGAAGCCCTGAGGACAGCTTCCATTCTGAGTCAGAATGATGGAGTGGGAGAGGCACAGGACATGGTTTTCCGTTCTGGAAAGTCGCTTACTGCTTTTAAACCACAAGTGTATTTCTTACCTTCTCTCAGGCTCAGGTTTCCTGAACTAAACACTAGGGACAACTATTACTCGGTAACTATTACTTACTAATTAGTAAGTATTACTTACTAATTAAGACTTATCTCTGGGCCGGCCCCGTGGCTTAGCGGTTAAGTGCGTGCGCTCCGATGCTGGCAGCCCGGGTTCTGATCCCGGGCTCGCACTGATGCACCGCTTCTCCGGCCGTGCTGAGGCTGCATCCCACATACAGCAACTAGAAGGATGTGCAACTATGACATACGACTATCTACTGGGGCTTTGGGGGAAAAATAAATAAATTAAAAAAAAAATTAAGACATCTCTCATTGTGGTGAAAATTAAATGAGATAAAGCATGTAAAATACTCACTCTGAACTACAATCCGATCTTGGATTCAGAGCAGTCGTCTTCACACATTTTTGATCTCGCATCCCCGTAAGTGAAAATATTTGAGCAAACCCTCCTAGTGCATAAATACGTATTTATAAACTCTATGTAAGTACTACTAGGCTAACATATTACTTATAAAACATACACAACAATAAAAATGCTTAAAGGATGAATCAAAGATTAAACAAATAATCCTCTCAAGTAACGTGTTATTTATTTATGGTGAAGAAAACCCTTTTATGCTCACTAAAATCGTACTATTATCCATCATAATATTTTTAGTGGAGGGTAAGGTGACTGAACACACTTCACTATTTCTGAGACTCTTAGAAACATTTTCTGATACAGCATTTGAAGGTCTGATTCTAAGTTGTTTCTTTTGATACTTGATTTTAATGGCTGTCAAACTTGTAAAAAGTATTCTTCAAAGAAGCACAAATCCAAATAGTAATGAGTAATTGACTTACTAAATCATGTTACCTGCTTCTCAATCTTATCCAGTTATGCAAACATTTTTTGTTTGAATTTGAAATTCACCTAGTAAATTTCCATCTTCCCTGATGTCAATTATTTGTTCTTGCAAATTAATTATAAGGCACTACATATTAACATTTTTTAGCAAATGGAATTATAACCCACTATTATTGGGAAGATTGTTAAATAAGATAGAAAATGATGTCTCTATTTTTTTAAGTATGCAGACAGGAGCTTTTTAATAGATGACACACACTACTCTGGGCAACAACAAAAATTCTAGCCCATCTGTTTTCAAGGTTCTCTCAAGTTTCTTTCAAAAAGCTGTTACTTTCTTACTGATTATTTTTAAAAAATCACCTTTATCTTGAAGATACAAATTAGTAGTGTTTGTCATTATTTTTTTAAATATTTGCTAATAAGCATCCTTTTGATAGCCATTTGTTTTCCCAATGATAGGTCACAAATTTTGAACAACTATGCTGCTGTTTTGTAAGAGAAAACTGTATAATTCATCTTTAAGTGCAACACTCTTTTATTTACCATGTTGTTACAATTTAACTAGAATAACTCTGTGTGATACAAAATATTTTCACGTCCCACCTCATTACAAAGTACTATAAATATTCTTTTATATTTTTTTTTTTTTTTTTTTTTTTTTTTTTTTTTTTTTTTTGTGAGGAGATCGGCCCTGAGCTAACATCCGCCAATCCTCCTCTTTTTTTTTGCTGAGGAAGACGGCCCTGGGCTAACATCTGTGCCCATCTTCCTCCACTTTATATGGGACGCCGCCACAGCATGGCTTACCAAGCAGTGCGTCGGTGCGCGCCCGGGATCCGAACCAGCGAACCCCGGGCCGCCGCAGCGGAGCGCGCGCACTTAACCGCTTGCGCCACCGGGCCGGCCCCTAAATATTCTTTTATATTTTTATTTCCAAATCAACATAACTGTAGCACCCAGAGGACCTCTGGCTATAAGAGCTTGACTGTTGAAAGCGGCTTATGCAGGTGCAATGAATGGGTTTCACATGTGTTGTAACGATTGTAACCTAACCCAGATCTTTTCCTTTTCTACTTCAGTCAATGAGATTGGTTACAGTGTTTCCATTAACATTTTTATTTTAATAAATAAATCACTTCCTGTTAGGAATATATGTTCTATGGCACATCCCTCTGTAGATACACGGGGCAAAGTAGATCTTTTTTAAATTTAAGTTTTGAAACAAAATACAGCAAATCCCGAGTCGAGACACACTGGATACATATGCGCCTGGATTAGAAACAAGTTATTTGCAGAGTCTCAAAATGTCTCCCCGCAAGATACTTATTAATTACAAAAGGAACAACAGTAACTTTACAAGAGAAAACCTGGCAGACAGGACCTTAACCAGGAGATCCAGGTGAACATCACCATGAGACGTACCGATCTCAGGTACCCTCGAGATGGGGGCTGAGAAGGACCCAACATCACCGCTGTGGCATTCCTGCCAAAGGTGCATAGCCTCCATCCGTTCCTGAGAAAATAGCAGATAAACTCAAAGGGAGAGACATCCTAAAAAATAACTAGCCAGTACTCTTCAAAATGTCAAGGTCATGAAGACAAAGACTGAGGAAAAGTCCCAGACCAAAAAAGTCTGAGGAGACCCCAGAACTCAGTGCAATGTGGGATCCTGATGGCATCTTGCTAGAAAAAGGCTGTCAGTGGGAAAACCAGAGAAATATGGATAAGATCTGCAGAGTAGTTCATAGTATGTGTCAATGTAAATGCCCCGGTTTCAGTCAATGTCCTGTAGTTTGATAAGTGTTAACTTTGGGGGGAACCAGGTGAAAGGTATGTGGGAACTCTCTGTACTAGTTTTGAAATTTTCCTGTAAATCTGAAATTATTTTAAAATAAAAAATTTAAAAAGGAACATCTATACTTTTATCCAACTGTGTAGCAAATCTCCCACCCTGTGTAATGTGTTCTAACCTATTTCTTTCAGTCTTCAGCAGTGTTTTCTGCATGCATTCCCACAGTACTTTATGACGAAGGAATGCATTTTAGTTTTCCACGCTATTATTTTCTTTGTATTTCAGCTCTTTGAACCACAGTTGTAAGTGCTTCCTCAATAGTGTTTGACTGAAATTGCTGCTAAGTTGGAAAACTCAAAAGATGCCTCTGGAAATTTATCAAACATTTAGTGAAATGTTAAAATGTACTATATTTAGGATCTTACAAATGGTAAAAATTTATCTTCATTTTCAAGTGTTTAATTCTTAAGTATCTTACTCATTTTAATGATTTCATACTATTATTAGCTAATATTTCCAGGCACAACATATACTTAGATGAAGGTTACCCTTAATGATTGTGAATGTAAATCCATAATTCAAATACTCTTGATCATTTTGAATCTTGTGGCTGTAGGGGAGAAGAAATTTTCCTGTACCCTTCTAGGTTCTTCTGGCTGGTCTAAGAATTAAATAGATGTGAGACAGAATAACAAGAAAAAATCAAACAAATTTAATAACATGTATATGTGGAGGAGACCCAGGAAAACTCACCAAAATGGCTGAAGCCACCACCTTAAATACCATCTTCAGCTAAAGACAAAGGAGGATGTTGGGGTAGTGGTTTGGGACTCCAAAGGGGAGGAAGGCAATTCACATGAAGATGGGAAAGCAAATGCTTGGTGAACAAATGTTTGCCATGCCTTGCAAAGGTAATGGGACACAGAGAGGACTTTGACCAAATGGGCCTTGCTAAGTGCCTCCCTGTCCACCCCTTACGCTGGTTCACATTATGTTGTAGTCATCTGTGGTGAGAGCTCCTTCCTGGAACAGGCCTTCTGTCTTAAATTCTTTTAGGCAGTTGGAGGGAAGGTCAAAGTTTCCTGCTGAGTCTTTTGTTCTTAAAAATAATCAAGTCAAAGAGACACATTTTGGGGTAGCAAATTCTGCTCCCCTACACGGCCTTGGCAGACTCAAGTGGGTTGTCATTGTTCTACCCCATAGAGTGGCCACGTGAAGCTTGTGCTACAGGAAGTGCCACATTTGCCATCTTGTTATTTGCTTGGGTTTGCTTCATCAACACAATCGTCAATATGCGATTCTGTGCAGAATTCTTTTTAGGTCAATGTTCCACTTTGCGTAGTTTTCCTTAAAACCAGATAATTTGTAAATCCAGTAAAACAGACACACCTAGGCTATTTATAAGATTCTGAACAAAAACCACTAAGGTGCCGCTGTCAGCTCTGTGACTAGGAATTTCCCGCCAGGACACCTGCATATCCATGTGACAGTGACCACAGAGAGACTAACCCAGAGTCACTCTGAATACTAAATGCTGGTAAAGTTTGTTTATTTTTTAGATGGAAGCAAATATCTGCACAGAGCAGATAGAGAACATTTCCCTCATCGTGGCAAATTTTACCGGACAGTGGAGCTGCAGTGGGTGGTCCTGCGGGCTGCACTTGTAGCTGCCACTTTAAGAAACACTAAACGCCTACGGCATGAGGCTGGCATGAACTAAAGGTTTACTGGCCTGAGCCCAAGCTGTCCGTGCAGACCGTGTCTGCCGTCCACGGTGGGGAAGGCTCTCCCTCCCAATCCCTGCACTGAAAGCGTTCCCTTCACTCTTTGCTCTCTCCCGGCAGCTTGAGAAGCAGGGAGCCCCTGTGAGGCCTTGTGACCTCTCTGCTGGGTGTGAGAGCCGAGCTCAGGGCCTGGGCTGCCTCCTGACGCCAGCTGGGGACCTGCGTGCACTCAGCAACATCTGAAAAGACCAACAGCTACGTTGGGTCTAGTTCCCGATAAATCAAGACAATGTCATAGCTGAAGCTGCTGAAACAGAGCGAGTATTATTATTCGTCCTGTGGTTTATTATGGGGCAACTTATTAAGATGTCAAAGAAATCCAATTCTGGATGAAACCCCTTTAGAAAGTGTAACTGTGTCCATGTAATGGAAGCAGAGTGGATGAGCCTGGCACAAGCCGAAGGTGCAGGTGTGGAGGGTGAATGAGGGGGAGGAAGGAGGGCTGCAGGTACAGAGAACCAAGGGCGCCAGACGAGGTGAGGCATGGCCAGATAAACTCTCTCCGCCTTACAGTTAACCAAGAGTTGGCCCCACGGTAGGCTTTTCAGGTGACAGAAAGTATTGAATTGGCACATGCCAACCTGTGTTTCCCGCATAAATTATTGTTTGCCTGGCCGAGGAGGAAAACGCCACTTTCCAAAACTGGAAAAATCAGATGGGTGGGAGCTGAGGAAGCCATCAAACAATCCTCCTGCAGCCAACCCCACACCGACAGAAAAAGCAAGTCCTTCTCTGAAGAAATGCCCCCCTCTCTGGAGTCCGCTCTGCATGTCCAGTGGAGGGGGTCATGGCAAGCAGGAGGGAGACAATAATGAATAGAGATCAGTAGGAAACCATCTTTCCTGCCCACTTCTCACAAGTGACAGAGATTCTTTTCATTTGCTTTCTTTGTGGGTCTGATCCTGGAGGGAGAAAGAAATCCGTGAGGTTTGACCGCCTTACTGCTGGTGTGTGTCAGGAGATGTATAGCTCATTTCTGTAACAGGAAACAACATCTGTTTTTACTCAGGAACCAAACAATATTTTTCAAAGTCTGGCAGAGCAATTGGATTTTCTTTTCCTGGCAAACCCAGCATAGCGCCTTATAAATTTGAAGATAACACCTTTTTCTTAACTTGTTTCTCCTGCTGACATATAGGAAAAGATATCCCTCCCTGCATGCTCCTACAGCTTCCCGTAGGACTCAACGGGATTTCCACCAGCGCAGGGGAGGGGGACCTAACGCTGTCTGTAGCCTGACCCCCAGGCCCCTTCTCAAACCTTTCGCCCAGACCCACCCCCTCTCTCAGACAGAGCCGACAACGCAGCCTCCTCTCTGTCCTGATGTCACATTTCCCTTCCTTGCTCAAAATCACAGTGGCCAAGCTGAAAGAGGTCTCATCCAACAGCGGAAGAGAAGGAGCTAGGTTACTTTTTTTAATTGAGGTCTCCATACATACACTAAAGTATAAAAAGTGCACCAATCTTAAATGTACAACTCGGTGATTTTTCCCATATATATACACCAACTCAAGATCCAGAAAGTTCTCAGTACCAAGAATTTTCTCTCACACACCACCCCAGTCCATTACCCAGCCCACCCCCAGTGGCAGCCGCTATTCTGATTTCTATGAACATTGATTCTTCCCATGATCCAGGTGCTCACTACGGGCCAACAGTCTCTCAGGAGGAGCTCATGTTACCCAAGATCATAAACTAGATGTATGAAACAGTGACGCCCATTTATTAAATTGCAGTTAGAAATGCAATTTTCCCAGGAACTCACTCACTGCTGGCAAAGCCTCTCTCTGGCCAGGAGGGTGAGACAAATGCAGTCAATTTCCTAAGACTTTCATTTCCCAGGGCAAGGCCTAGGTGAGCATTGCTAACATTCTCCTTGTTGTAAGCTTCCATAGCAACAATTCTCTAGAAATACAACAAACCCAACACTAATGTGAAAAAGACTGACAATACCAAGTGTTGGCCGGGATGTGCAGCAACTGGAAGCCTCAGACACTGCTGGTGGAGTGTAAGTGGCTAAAGAGACTTTGAGAAAGTGCACTGCAGAACCTACAAAACTAAACAAATGCCCCCCCAGACAAGCAGATCCGCTTCTGGATTTATACCTAACAGACAGGTATACGTGTGTTTGCCAAAAGGCATGTGCTCGGCTGTTCGCAATAGCTTCATTTGTAATAGCCGAAAACTGGAAGTCACCCAAAGGCCCGCCTATGGGAGAATGGGTACCCACAATGAGACATTATTCATCAATCAAGCAGAAAGATAGCAGTGATGCATCCAATCAGCAGCAGAGCCAGGATTTGAACCCAGGCACGGTGATGCCACAACCTTGCTCTCAAACGTTAGACTCTCCTGCCTCTCAACACAATGTAATAGTCATGGTACTTTCCTATGTTGCTGGTGGGATACAGACTTGAAGAGCCATTTGGTGAAGTGAGTTAGCAGTCTGTAATAAAATAGAAATAAATTGTCATCAAACCTGGCAATTTATCCTCTGAGACACACTCTAATCAACATTTGCAGTTTACACAAGGGAATGTGTGTGAGCACAGTTGTAACAGAAAAAAGGATAAATAAACTGTCACATGATCATCAGATGGAAATCTATGCAGCCATTAAGATAAATATACTCGATGTGCATGTATCTATTCAAACTGTGAATAGAGTCATGTTTAATCTACATGATCTACTCAAAAACATGAACAGATTCCAAAAGTATAGTGTTATTCTGGTTCTGCTTGGGGATGTGGAAATCTGGAAAGAGTATCATTTTCATCCTTATAACAAGAAAAAAGACTAGCCAACTGAAAATTCATGACTTTCGCTGAGCCCATCAGGGAAGTCACAGAATAACCGATTCACCGGAAATCTGAGGAGACGGGCGCCCGCAGGTGGAGACAGAACACAAGCACTTGCTTAGCTGGGGCAGGTGCAGCCAGACTCCAGAGAGAAGAATTCAGCTGGAGTCACTGATGAAGGGGTGGAGGCTGCAGACAGGCTGGTGGGAGAGTAGGAATCCCGCGGTTTTGCAGGCTTTTTCTACACCAAACACACCAGGCACTCAGAGGGAGAGTCCAGAGTAAGCCTCCCTCAGGGTAGAAGCTGAGAGGACTTGAACTGAGTCCTAATCAGAAATCAGAGACACAAGCCCAACACCAGGCTGACAAGCATTAGGTCAAAGTGACAGTGGGATGCTGTCTGGAGGAGGGGCATGAACCTCACCCAGACCCCATCTCTCCTATGGAACAGAAGCCTTAATCTGGGGAGAGGGGAGCACCGAAACATCACTGTCACCATCGAGGTGTTTGTGAAAGCACATTGTATGGGGAGAGGGGGCAGGAACACATGCTGGGTGCAGAGCCACAGCTGTAGATAGGGCAGAAGCACATCGAAAGCCACATCTCTGAGCCCCAGGGATGGAGACCCTGCCCAAGACAGATGTGGAAGGAGAACATGCCCTGTTCCCCTCCCCATGGCAGCAGTCATCAAGTAAAAGTCACAGTGGGAGGACTGTATGGTATCAAGACCAATGTATAGACCAACGGACTAGAACAGAGAGCTTAGAAGTAAACCCTTGCTTATATGGTCAAATGATATTTGACAAGGTGCCAAGACCATTCAATGGGGAAAAGACAGTCTTTTCAACAAATGTTGCTGGGGAAACGGATAGCCACATGCAAAAGAAGGCAGTTGGATCACTATCTAACACCATATACAAAAATCAACTCAAAATAGATCAAAGATTTAAATGTAAAACCTAAAACTATAAAACTCTTAGAAGAAAACATAGGGCAAAAGCTTCATGACATCGAATTTAGTGTTGATTTCTTGGATATGACACCAAAGGCACAGGCAGCAAAAGAAAAAAATAGACAAATTAGACTTCATGAAAATTTTTAAAATTTGTGCATTAAAAGACAATATCAAGAGAGTAAAAATGCAACCCACAGAATGGGAGAAAATATTTGCAAATCATATTTCTGATAAGGAATTAATATCCAGAATATAGCAAACTCCTAAAACTCAACAAGAGAAAAACCAAACAACCTGATTAAATAATGAGCACAGGACTTGAATAGATGTTTCTCAAAGAAGATATACAAGGAGCCAATAAGCACACAAAAAGATGCTCAATATCGCTAATCATTAGGGAAATGCAAATCAAAACTGCAGTGAGATACCACCTCACACTCATTAGGATGGCTACGATTAAAAAACAGAAAATGACAAGTGTTGGTGAGGACGTTGAAGAACTGGAACCCTTGTGCACTGTTGATAGTAATGTAAAATGGTACAGCCCCTGTGGAAAACAGTATGGTTCCTCGAAAAATTAAAAATAGAATACCATATGATCCAGCAATTCCACTTTTGGGTATATACCCAAAAGAATTGAAAGCAAGGTCTTGAAGAGATATATGTACACTCGTGTTCACAGCAGCATTATTCACAATAGCTAAAACATGGAAGCAATCCAAGTGTCCAATGACAGATGATAGATAAGAAAAACATGTTATATACATACAGTGGAATACTATTCAGCCTTAAAAAGGAAGAAATTTTGACACGTGCTACAACATGGATGAACCTTGAGGACATTATGCTAAGTGAAATAAGCAAGTCACAAAAAGGCAAATACTGTGTTTCCATTTATGTGTGGTACTTGGAGTGGTCAAAATCATACAGACAGAAAGTAGAATGATGGCTTCCAGGGGCTGTGGGGAGAGGAGAATTGGTGCAGAGTTTCAATTTTACAAGATGAAAAGTTATGGAGATGGATGGTGGTGATGGTTCCACAACAATGTGAATATATTTAATACCACTGAACTGTACACTTAAAAAGGGTTAAAATGGTAAATGTTATGTATATTTTACCACAATAAAAAAAATCTATTTAAGAAAAGGAAATATAACAAAATGTCTTCATGACTAGAGAGTAGGAAAAGCTGTATTAAGCAGGACACAGAAAACACTACCGTGAAGGAAAAGGACTACATTTTAACCAAGAACTTCTGTCCATTAAAGAAATCTAAGAGCTAATATCTAAGTCATAGAGTGGGAGAGGATGGTTAACTGACAAAGAGATTGTATTTTAATGATAGAAAGAACTCCTACAGATAAGAAAATAATAGCTCCATAGAAAAACCGGCAAGGGACTTCACCCAAGACAATATTAAAATTTCCAATAACATTCTAAAAAACCTCTCGACCTCGTTAAAATGGTTACGCTACACACACGTCAGAATGGCTACAATTAAAAAGAGTGGCAATAACACGTGGTGGTGAGGTTGAAGAGAAGTCGAAGCTTCCAGGCACTGTGGGTGTGTTTGTAAATTGAAACCACACCTTGAGTAACTATTGGACACATCTTATGTCCTACCAACCAGTGTGCCAGGGTGGGGAGGGTGCGGCACTCTGTGGTGTTACTCCCCAGAGCCCATAACCCCCGTGTAACCATGATGAAAACATGGTTTCATCATGTTACACATGCATCACACAAGGTACTGACCAGTGCTCCTCAAAACTGTGAAGTCACTAACAAACAAGGAACACTTAAGAAACTGTCACGGACCAGAGGAGGCCAGGCCAAAACAATGACTGAAGTTCGGGCTGCTGTGAGAGAAATACCACAGACTTGGTGGCTTAAACAACAAGCATTTATTTCCTCTCACAGTGCTGGAAGTTGGGAATTCCAAGATCAGGGCACCTGCAGATTCGGTGTCTAGTGAGGACCTGCTTCCTGGTGCATAGACCACTGTCTCGTCACTGTGTCCTCACATGGCGAAGGGTGAGGGAGCTCCCCGGGGTCTCTTTTACAAGGGCACGATTCCTGTTCATGGGGGCTCCACCCTCGTGACCTAACCACCTCTCAAGGGCCCCATCTCCTAACACCATCACACTGGGGGCTAGGATTTCAGCATACGAGTTTTGGGGGGACATGAATGTTCAGTCTATAACGTGAGGTATCCTGGATGGGACCCTGAAACAGAAAAAGGGCTTTAGTGGGAAAACTCATGAAACCAGAACAAAGCACGGAGTTTAGTTAATAGTCATGCATCCGTGTTGGATCCTTAGTTGTGACAAATGTAAGATGAGAACATAAGGTGTTAACAATAGAGGAAGGGGAGTATAGGATATGTGGGAACCCTCTGCGTACTTTTCTTTGCAACTTTTATATAAATCTAAAGCTATTCAACATAAAAAACTCTATTTTTAAAAACAGATTAGCGGCGCCAGCCCGATGGTGTAGTGGTTCGGTTCACACACTCTGCTTCAGTGGCCCAGGGTTCACAGGTTCAGATCCCGGGCATGGACCTGTGCACCACTCATCAAGCCATGCTGTGGCAGGTGTCCCACATATAAAAAAATAAAGGAGGATGGGCACGGATTAGCTCAGTGCTAATCTTCCTCACATGCACAAAACAAAACAGGTTAGTGAGGATCTACCTATATATAATTGGCCATTCTCGCTGGGTTTAACTTAAGGAGATATTTTCTTTTCTCTTTCCATCTTCGCAAATATTGTGGGTCATGCATTAAATGGAATTTCCTGGAAATGTGTTCATCATCTCACATTTGGGAACCATCATAAATGTATGAATTTGTAGAAGGGGTTGTCTATGTTTACATAATGATGCCATCTCTCTTTCCCTCACACTGGTGAACTCTGTCTTCATAACTTGCAGGAAGGGAGGCAGAAACGTTTATATTGAGATTATGGAGCATTTGGGAATTAAAAGAAAGGTTTCCAAAATCAAAAAGGACTAAAAAATCTGGTCAATAAGAAAAAATTCAAATTAAGGACATGGATTAAAAGAGATTTGTAGCTAATTGAAGGCTTAAGATATTTAAAGAATATTGAGAATATGAGAGAGAGCCCCATCTGTCTGAATCTCATAAACCCAGGGGAGGAATTCAGGTGTTTTTTTTTTCATATTGACCATTTTCTACACGTGCTCAAATCTTTGCAGCTCCCAACATTTTAATCCCTGAGGGGCACATTTGGGTTCTCAGTCAAGAAAAATACAAATAAGGCCTCTATCTGTAGAGTCCAATTTCCTTTAACGTGTGATAATTTCCCGATGGTGTCAACCAGGCAGAGGAACTCGGTCATAGTCCTCTTGGGATCACGGTGAAGACTGACCTGTCATCGGGGCAAGAAAGACTTCTCGAGCTCAGTGTCCGACCTGAGTCCTGTGACCCTACTGTCTTGTCTGGTGCTCACTGTCCGGGTCTAGTTGTCAGATCCATTCACCGACCTGAGTAGCCTTCGAGAAAGGGCGCCTCCCCCGGCTGCCTTCAGGATCAGAAAACTGGATCACGATTTTCAGTATGCGCCTGGACACTGTAGCTAAGAGGTCAGAATATTCTTTTCATTTTTACTTGGCATTCTTCACCCAAAACAAAGACTTAGCAAATTAATTCGTAATATGCGCACTCATACGGATGAAGAAGTGAAGAATTTTGATTGTCCTTTGTTGCCACTGAAAAGTGTTTTTTACAAATTCACAAATCTTTTATAGTTTCAGAATAACAGATGGGGAGCCTTTCTGGGGCTAATTTCACGCCTGTACATGTCTTAAGGTTGTGGCTGCAAGTTTGAAATTGAGCCTGCTCCAGTGGTTCCCAAACTGTGTGCTCAGGAACCCTGGGGGGGAACCACAAACCCCTGGTGTACTGCAAAATACTTTGTATTGTCAAGGATACGCAATAATATTTCCAGGAAAAACTAGCTTGAATGAGTTCACAATTTCAACATTAGATTGCAACTACATGCCTTTAGATGACATCATATCTTTGTGGAGCTGAGTTTTCTTCAGCTGCTGTGATAAAAAGCAAGAACCAGGCAAAAATCAATGTGGAACAGAAAATGAGGGTGCTGTGTCCAACGACTCAGAGGACAAATTGTGTGGTCACCACTAGGCGTGCTGGCCCATTAGCAAGAAGTAGCGTTTATCTAAGGATGACATGAAATATTATTTTTTATTTCAATTTATATGTATTATTTTTTCAAACAACTACCTAGTCGTGAGGATACAAATACTTACTAAGTTGTTTGGACGCTGCCATTTGGTAAACAGAATTGTTGGATATTTCTTTCAGTCAAGGGGCACCATGACAATTTACCATGACACTAAAGGGGTGCCCTGAACTGAGAAAGTGTGGGAACCTCTGGAGCAGGCCAGCGTCGTCCTCGGTCTAGTAAAGGAGGTGCAGACAAGCCCAGAGAGTGCAAAATGACTTGCTCATTTCTTTTTGAAATTCTCCCTATTATTTTGCTCAAACTGAATGGCTCATTAAGCTTTAGCTCTCTTATTATCCCAAACCCAAACAGTCATTTTAAAAGGTTATTAAAGAAAAACATCCTTTTAAGATAGAGAACATTCCTCCAGTGAATAAAGCAGCATAATACTCAGAATTAGATTTGAGATTTCTGCTCCCCAGACTTCTGCTAACTAACTGCTGGCCTTGGGCCAGTTACTTAACCGGAAATCCCTTTTGCTGCAGACTGAATATATCTTTTTTTATAAAATTAGAGCTCTCTTAGAAGTCAGAGGCAGCAGAAAACTAACACTTATGAGCAAGGTTATAAATGAAAGGCAAATAAAGACAAAACACTCAATTAATGACAACTCAACTTAGTGACAACTTGACTTAATGACAATTCAATTAATGAATCCTCTGGGGAACAAACCCTCTATGTGTCAATGTTGTCTCTGATTAAACCACAAAGACCAGAAAACCTCTCGTGAAATCTGTCAGTGGTGGTCTGTATTTCATTTCAGTTCAAGGTCGAGCTGCGGTGGGATCTCTCAAAGCTCGCTCTCACAGGTCCCCCAAGTGCTTGTGTGCGTCCAGATGTAAGGGCGGGCTGGTGACACCGTCTCGACTGCCAGCCTCCTCTTCACACATCCCCCGCCCCGACCTATAGGGGGCTCAATGTCTGAGCCTCAGAAACGTCCTGCTTTCTCGACTCCAACTTCTCTTAGCACCTGTGCTGGCGGCGGGGGTGGGGGTGTTCGAAGGGTCCGCACAGGCACCCCCACTGACCGCTTCTTTCTGATTTTCTGGCTGCTCTGTGCTTGTTTCCTCAAAGGAAAATGGGGATAATGATATTTTCTACCTCAGAGTGTTGCTGTAAAGATTAAATTAAAGATTAAATTCACAACAGTGCTTACGGCCCTCGATAAATATTGGCTATTATTATTATTAGGAAAAACATCTGGTACTGAGTTGCTGAATCAAATGATGAGAGTATTTTTAAGCTTTTGAAATGTATATCCAGATTTTCCTAAAAAATTTTTTTAACCCAACTTACCTTTTTTTGAAAGGGTCTGTTCACCTGAATCCTCACCAATACTGGATATTTTAATTTTAAAAAAGTTGCTGATTTGATCTTTAGACCACTGTCTTCTACGGCACCCACCTCCCTTCCCAGACGTAATTTGGTCTTCCACTGCACTGTGAAGCTAGTTAGGGCCTGTCCTGAAGCGTTTTCCACCTAAGCCAACCCCCATTTCTGAATCTGACAGTTCTGTCTATCCTTGGAGCGCCGCCCCTTGTGGCTGCAGGGCTGTCTCAGTATGGTGACCCTGGGGACGCATAATCCCACAGCTCACCACGCCCACCACCAGCCCCCTGGCGTTCCCTCCCCTGGCTCCTGTGCTCTGGGAGCAGAAGAACTCCAAGCCCAGCCCTGCAGCCGCGGAGCAGGACCCCTCAACTGTGGGAGGAGGACAGAAACAAGCACTCCAAAAAGGGTTCTTTCTCTAAAGAGATCGAATCTTGGGAAGATACACGTACGAGATAAAAATATACTACAGATAGAGGAAGACATTAAAGAAATAATATTTATCAGAAAAAAATCGAACTGGCAGCTTTAAGCTGAGAAAATTGTACCTATTAGAGGAGAGAAAAATATCAAATTTAGTTAACTGTAAAAGGAGATAAGTCCGGGTAAAGGGAAGGGGAAAGTACCTTATGAAACATGTAGACACAGAAAATGGGCATTTCTTCACAAGGAGTTGAAAATTACAGAATTATATGAAATAAATGAAGAAATGTTAATATGTAAAGTAAAAAGGAATAGACTTGCCTATAAAATATTTTAGTGTTTACTTCAAACAGTATTGCAGAGATAAATGACCTCAACAATCTCAGGACCAGACTCAACCTAAAGAACAGAACCAAACACAGCGACGCGCAGACACCAGTGGCATCTGAGAGGTGACGAAGTTCAACAGCTTCAAGGATTTTGTCAAGGATTTTTGTGTCCATGTTCATAAGAGACATTGGTTGGAGCTTTCTTTTCTGGTGATGCTTCTGTCTGGTTTTGGTATCAGGTGCTACTGGCCCCGTAAGATGAGAGGGGAAGTGTTCCCCTTTCTTCTATTTTTTGGAAGCCTTTTTGAAGAATTGGTATGAACTCTTCTTTAGGCGTGAAGCCATCTGGGCTCTTCTTTTTTGGTAGTTTCCCATTACTGATTCAGTCTCTTCCATTTGTCCCCAGCCACCCTCAGCCCCGCTCTTTACCCCTTCCAGCCCCCTAGCTCTCCATCCTGACCCGCATGATTGGTCCTTCTTCAACTATGACAGAAGATCAATAAGCTAAGTGCCCACTCTTGATGCCTGTTCTCACTCAGATTTATGTGCTGTTGTTACTGGACAACGGAAGGATTTAGTATCAGTTCAGACCGGTCCTCAGGGCGTATCCTCCTGGGTTCCGTGATTTATATCAATTTCTTCATCCACTAGTGGGCCCTGGAGATGCCACTTTATGCTTGAAAATGCCAAATGGACCACTCTTCATGAGGACCTTCAAGAAAACAGAACACTCCCAAGGTTTACAGGCTAAAACCATAAGAGAGAGACTCAAAATCCATTCCCACTGCCTTCCCTCAAAAATTGATTGGTTAAAGATACGAGAGTGCAGGCTTCTAACTGTAGATGTACATTAGAGAGTTTGGAAGGACTATTCCAGTCTCACTTCGGACACCCAAACAGCTTCTGCCTTGGTCACTAGCTTCACTAATGGCTTACACCGGTAATTAGAGATGTTATCCAAAAACACAATGTAAATTAGCAAAATGCCCCTCTCTCTGAAATACAGATGCTAGGTCAGCACCGTGAGGATCTTTGCAGGAAGGCCAAGTGCACACAGTGCAAACTCAGGGCTTGACAAAACCTTAACAATTTGAGGAAAGCAAGCCGGGGCAATCTATTCCCTCCAAAACCCCCACAGGTAGGGATGTTTGCAGATACTGTAAAGAAAGGGGACGTTGGATCAGGATTGCCTGGCCTTAAGATGCAAAAGAGAACAAGAGTTTACAAATTCGTCTCCCCATGAATTTCCTCCGTGGATCCTCCCCCTGTGTCCACAACTAACTCAATGCATGGGGGGAGATAACGATCCCCATCAATGGCCACCCACCACCTTCCTAGGGAAGCAGCATATCCACCATCAACACCTTATTTTCCTGCCACCTTGGAGTAGGCAAACCATGCTTAGGAATCTTCCATAAGACTGCCTTTATCTCAACCAATTTCTTTCTCGTAAGGATTTCTTACTACCCAGCCCAGCTTTCTTCTCTGCTCCACTACCAGCAGTAAACCCTCAGGAGGAAGAGTTTCTTTCCAACCAGGACATCAATATTCTCTGCTCTCCGGAGGGCCGCACCATTCAAGTCCCGATCTCCTCTCCTGGCACCATCATCTTTTATTGGCTGTCATTACCAATCTACCTTTTCTTGCTCTTATCCAAAGCCCCTGAACCGCTTCAAACCCCCTAAGTGCAAACTGTGTTAACTGAGACTCTTGACTCCCTTTGGGCTGCCTGATCCCCTGACATGGGCCAACTCCGGGCAGCTGAACCTCTCAAGGTAGAAACAGATTCTTCCACGCTTCTGCCAAGATTACCACAACATCCTCTAGAACTAGAAGGCCCCAAGGTCTACAACCTACGACTCAAGGACTCCTCAACACGGTGTGGGTGAGAGAACTCACTCAGGTATGGGAGAGAGAGCTGACTCAGGTGAGTGTGGGAGAGAATCATCTAGGGCATGTATGAAAGATCAGATTCAGGTGTGGGTGAGAAGGCCCATTCAGGTGTGGGCATGGAGCTGAGTCAGATCACCATGGATGATGGAGCCGAGTCAGGCATGGATAGGAGCCCAAGGAGTTGTAGGTGCGAGAGCTGACTCAAGCTGGTGTGAGGACCTAGAGAGGATGAGGGAGCCGCCTCAGTGTGAGTGAGAGAGCCCTCCTTTCTCCCAATACATCCTAGAGGAGGCAATTTCGGGGTGGCAGGGGAATGCTGAAATTGGTATTATACAAAACAGGGCCAATTTTTAGTATCTTTTTTCTCTGACATTGGGAAACCAACTGGCTGGTGGTAAGATGAGTCTTGTTCCCTGCCGCTCACAGGCATAACTGAGGGCTTGGTGGGCATTGTGTCGATGTTGCCAAGGCCTTAGTGGCCAATGGCTGGAATAAGCTGTGCTATCCCAGCCTAGGGCTTTCTCCCTGCTGTTCTGGCTACAAGCAGAGCCATGTGAGCAGAAAAGAGGCCACCCGAGTAACCACATTCCCTGAAGAAAGGGAATTAATACACAAGCATCGAACGTGATGGGGCCGTTATGCTAAGTCCAGCACTCAGGAAATTTCCCTGCAGGGATGACCTTTGGAAAGTCTGAGGATGTAGCTATGCATGAAATGTGTGCCTCTGGTTTCCAGGGGTACACGACCATTAATTTTTGCCTGTCGTGCTCAATATGTTTGCCGGCACTCAGGGAACAGTGCAGAGTGCCTCCTGTGGCTGCTTTTCCATCTGTATGTCTGGATAGCTGCTAACCCAAGACTCTAGAGTCTTATGGGAAAAGGCTTTGTTTCAAAATTCAAAGCCATTGAGTTCCAGTCCAGTCAAAGTCAAATTTTTCACTAAAATTTCTATTAACCTTTTCCCATAAGAGAACTGTAAACTGATTCTTAACCCACTTTGAAAGGTTGGAACAAGCAGCATTAGGTCCAAGGACCTGCTCATATGTGAGGCCTCTCAGACCCCACCTGACAGCGTCCCTTGCTGTAGCGCGTAAGCAAACACCTCCTTCAGAATCACTGAGGACCAAGGCGGTGGGGGAGGGGCAGGAGTTCTGGCCTCTGAGAGTCAAAAAGATCTCTTCCATCTCGACCACTTACCAGAAAGATCTTCTGACCTACAAAACTTACTAAATAAGCTTCTTCAAATCATTTCACCTCTTTGTCCTTCAAGGTTCCTACAGACTCACCATGTAACTGATGGACTTACAAAAGGTGAAGAAAATAACTTAAAAATACATTTACTCTTTCTCAGTACAAAAGTAACATACATTTATTTTGTAGGCAACTAAAAATAGAAAATGACAAAGTAGATTTTTTACTTTTTAATAAAAATATTATAGATGTTATATCTAAAAAATTTTAAGAGGAAAGAACCAGCAAATACACTTCTTTTTTTTTTTTTGGTGAGGAAGATTGTCGCTGAGCTAACATCTGTGCCCCTCTTCCTCTACTGTATACATGCTCAACATGGCTTAATGAGCAGTGTGTATGTCCACACCCGGGATCTGAACCCACGAACTCCGGGCCACTGAAGCAGAGCATGTGAACTTAACCACTATGCCACCGTGCTGGCCCCCAAATATACTTTTTAAAATACTCGTACCATCCACAGTAGAAACACCAACACACAAATGAAAATGAAAACTCATGACAATCTGATTTGCCAGCACAATGGCACAGAACTTAGTGTGGAATTTTCTCTGAGAGCAATCTGACCCCTCGTACCAGTGAAAATCTAAACAGCTTGAAATGAAGTGATTTTGGGAAAACGTGGCTACCGATCTCTGCATTATTTCAGAGACAAAAATACTTCAAAGGCAAAAAATGTTTGTAGCCCACCAGCTTAATTAAGTAGCCCAAACTGGTTAATAGAGCTGATCGAGAAGGCTGTTTATTCAACACCGCATCTGCTCACTGAAATAAACAAGCAAGTTATTCTATTGAGGTTTTCTATTGAGTTATTCTATTGAGGTTTTCTTTATGGACTAATAAACAGTATAATCAAATTTTGTGACTCTTCAGTAGATACCAGAAGAGAAGCGCTGTATTTTGTTTCAAGGTACACATTCTGCTATATAACAATCAGACCTACTTCATTAATTGTGCTCTTCAGGATTGCCACATCCTCGTTCACTTTTCTGTCCTCTCAATCTCACACGGATAAAAGGTGAATTTAAGACTCCTGTTGTATTTCAATTTCTCCTTGTATTTCTTTAAGTTTTACATTATAAATTGGATGGTTTTAAAACTTTTTTATTTTTTATTTTTATTTAACTAATATTTTTAACTATTTTATTTTTTAACTTTTTGTTTTATTCCTTATTTTTATTTTATTTAATGTTTTATTCATTTTAACTTTTTATATATTTTATTTTATCTTTTAATTTTATCTTGGAATGATTTCAAACTAATAGTAAAGTTGTAAGAATAAAACAAAGAACCCCCATGTACCCTTCCCCTCAATTCCCCAATTATCAATATTTTACCATATTTGCCTTATTGTTCTCTCTTTCTGTTTATCTATCTGTGTTGTTACTATTTTCTGAACTGTTTGAGAGTAAGGCACAGACATGATGTCCCATCACCCCTAAATACTTAAGTGGTATTTCCCAAAAAGAAGGTCACTCTCCCACGTAACCACAGCAGCACGACCAGCAAAATCTGGAGATCAGCGTTGACGCAATACTGCCGTCTGATCCACAGACTTCATTCAAATTGTCCGGGTGATCCCAGTAAAGTCCTTTTTAGATGCAGGATCCACTGGGACCACGCACTGCATTTAATTGTTAGGTCTCCACAGTCTCCTTCGGTCCAAACCAGTTCCTGAGATTTTACTTTTCTTTAGTGACCTTGATAGTTTCAGAGAGTATAGCCCAGTTACCTTGTAGAATGTCCCTAAATTTGGGTTTGTCTGATATTTCCTCATGATTATATTCAGAGTATGCATTTTTGGTAAGAATACCACAAAAGCGATGCTGTGTTCTCCTCAGTGCGTCATACCAGAAGGTACACATTGTGTTAACTTTCATCACTTGGTTAAGAGGGTCTCTGCAGGTTTCTCCACTGCAAAGGCAATTGCTTGTGGGTGGATACTTTGAAACAAGGTATCTGTCCTCTTCCTCACCACTGATGATTCTTGCGTGAAGTATTACCATGATGAATGCCAAATGTTGATTTTCTAATTCCATCACTCATTCTAATTTTAATGGTTGACATTCTACTGTATTTACTTATTCATTTATTTATTTATGTCAGAAGAGATCCATCGATTCTTATTTTATTCAATGGTTCATAATCTATTACTATCCTTATTTATCTTGATGTTCAGATTTGGCCCACAGAAGCTCCTCAAGATGGCTCTTATGTCACTTTGATGTGTTCCCAACGTCTTTGGCATTTCTTTATTTTCTGGCACAAGAAGATGTTGCAGGCTCAGCTTGTATTTTCCCTGTGGAGGCTGGAATCAGCCATTTTTCAAGAAGTCCTGGTTCCTTTTAGTGGCTAATGGTACCAGAAACCAAGATCTGGGTGCTGCATGTGCTCACTGCTATTGGACTGCTACTGTCAGTGCTTCTCGGCCCTGTAAGTGGACAGGACTAGGAAACACATGTGCACGCACACGCACTTCTATGTCGATTTCCCCATCTGCAGATGTTAAAAACCACGAGTTCAAATCATTGATAAACTAATCCTAATTCAATATAGCAGAGATTATTTAAGCTTTCCCTTTTCATACTTGTAATCCCCTAAGAGTTTGGAATATGGCTCTGATTATCCTCAATGCATTTACTTAGTTGCTCAGTTGCCTGCATGACAAACTTCCTGGCCATTCAGACCATCTATTTGGCACCAAGACTGCTGGCCCAACCACATGGATGTCCTCCTCGGCCCGGCCCTGCTAGCCCCCAGCCCCACCAACACACTGGTCACACCAGCTGGATCCTTGCCACTGACCAAAGAGAAGAGGAAAGGAGATGGTATGTTTTTGATTCGTTAATATTGATGACTATTGTATCTTCATTGGATAGTGTTCCCATTAGAATTATAAAGCACCATGCTTTGTCTTGTTTAATTCTTTTTATTCTGAATTCAGTGTTCTCTGAAATTAAGATTTCAACTTTTTAAAACAATTTTTTAATTTCACAATAACTTTATATTTCCAGAAAACGTTGCAAAGATAGGAGAGTCCCCATACCCTTCCTCCAGTTCCCCTAATGTGACCTCTTATGTAACTACGGTACATTTGTCAAAATCAGGAGATTAACATTGGTACTTGACTATTAACTAAGCTGCAGATCGCATCTGGGTTTCACTAGTTTTTCTGTGAACATCCTTTTCTGGATCAGGATCCCACTTTGCATTTAGTCATCACGTCTCCTTGGCGTCCTCTGGTCTGTGGCAATTCTCCAATCTTTCCTTGTCTTTCCAGACCTGGACAGTGTGAGGCGCTCTGGTCAGGTCTGTTGTAGAATGTCCCTCAGGAGGAGTTTCCCTGATGTCTCCATTGTGTTTAGACTAGGGTTATGGGTTTGTTGGGAGAACACCCAAGGTGAAGTGCCCTTCTTTCTCCCTGTGATATTGGAGGTACATGGCATCAGCATGACCTATCACTGGTGACGTTAACCTGGGTCACAGAACTCTCCACCGTGAAGTTACCATTTCCACCCTTCCAGACTCCGTTCTTTGGAAGCAAGTCATGAAGTCCAGTCCCCTCAAGGGCGGGAGGGTGGGGAGGGAGCTCCACCTGCTGGAGGGGGAGTTTCTACATATATTATTGGAATTCTTCTGTGAGGAAGATTTGTCTCCTATCTCCTCTTTATGTATGTATTCAGTCACTTCTTTATATCAGTATGGATTCCTGTTCAGTCTACATTATGCAGACATATAGATACAGAAATAATTATGGATGTGTGTATACATGGGTCAGTGTACATGCATATGTTTCCTAGCTTCATCTGCTAAGAGGGCCTACAAAGAGTGAAAACCAATAGCAACAAGCACACTTACCACCCAGCTCTCAGCGTCTAAATATCACTCTCCAAGAGAGGAATCAGGCCCCTCGGCTCCTTGAAAATGATTGACTCTAGGGCTGGGGCTGGGAAAAGACAAGATGAGCCTGGAGCCTCCAGTAGTGCCAGAAAGTAAGGACGCACTCAAAAAACAGAAAGATGGGGGCATATCAAAGGGACACAGGAGGGCTGGCCCCGTGGCTTAGCAGTTAAGTGCTCTCGCTCCGCTGCTGGCGGCCCGGGTTCGGATCCCGGGCGCGCACTGGTGCACCGATTCTCCGGCCATGCTGAGGCCACGTCCCACATACAGCAACTAGAAAGACGTGCAACTATGACATACGACTATCTACTGGGGCTTTGGGGACAAAAAAAAGGAGCAGGATTGGCAATAGATGTTAGCTCAGAGCCGGTCTTCCTCAGCAAAAAGAGGAGGATTAGCATGGATTCTAGCTCAGGGCTGATCTTCCTCACAAAAAAAAAGGGGGGGACACAGGAGCCAACCTGCAAGAGCTCCCAAGGGCCAAAGCTTGAACAATTTGAGCAATAAATTGATGTATTGGATTACAACCCAAAGTATAAAATAATATTTACATGTTGATATCTAGACCCTCAGTCTTTTCTCTGCACATATGCACTTCCATTACACAGAAACACATACAAACCCCACAGATTTACTTTCTACATTCAGACTGACACAATGTTCTGCACTTGGTTTTTTTCATTTCAACAGATCTCAGACATCTTTCCACGTCAGTAAGCAAAGACTTCCTGCATTCTTTTTGTTACTACAACTGCATGTTATTTTAACGGATGGACACTTATGTTGCATTAAATCTTTTGCTACTGCAAATATGCTATTTGCCTTCGAATAGCCATTGTACAGCCATTGCAGTGTGTGTATCCAGAGGACAAATCCTTGAATTAGAATTTCTGGGTCATATTTCATTTGAAAATCTGTGGTGGCTAGTTTCTCATAGTTACCTGTTCTTGTTTTAGCATGAAAAACATCCTCTTAAATGTCCCTAAGAATACTTATTCGAGCCTGTACAAATTCTCTGCTGTATTCATTCCTTTCACGGGGGCTGTGACCTCTGATGATTCATCTCACACATCAAGTTGTTTTTGATCATAGGGTCACTTTTACATACAAAGGTTAAAATCTTATTTTCATGTTTCTTTGGTCGTTTAAATTGGTTTTTGAGGAAAGCAAGATAGACACACAAACTGAAAATTCCATCTTGAAACAAAAATGTTTACATATTTTGTCATTTCAATAAAATTCTAGATTATATACACTTCTCCATTTCTTAGTGTTCTCCGAATAGAAATTCTCAATAGGGCCGGCCCCGTGGCTTAGCGGTTAAGTGTGCACGCTCCACTACTGGTGGCTCGGGTTCGGATCCCCGGCGCTCACCAATGCACCACTTGTCCGGCCATGCTGAGGCCGCGTCCCACATACAGCAACTAGAAGGATGTGCAACTATGACATACAACTATCTACTGGGGCTTTGGGGGGAAAAAAAAAGGCGGAGGATTGGCAATAGACGTTAGCTCAGAGCCAGTCTTCCTCAGCAAAAAGAGGAGGATTAGCACGGATGTTAGCTCAGGGCTGATCTTCCTCACAAAACAAAAAAAAAGAAAAGAAATTCTCAATAGCTGCACAGAATTCCCATTATCCGGTTAAGCATAGATTTTTATATCATTTTCCTATTGTTAGAGATTTAGTTTGTTTCTAATTTTTGTATAAAACAATTATAAATAGTAATATAAATTATAACCAAAACTGCAACGTATATCTTTATATGTAAATCTTTATTATCTCCTTAAGAGCAGTTTTTGGAAGTGCTGTTGTGGGACAAACAGCACCCCTTGAAGAGGCAATCGCCGTCTCTACTGATATCTCTACTGACTGCTCCCCCATCAGGGGAGGGGCCGTCAGAGGGGTAACTTGGAAGTTTCTCTGAGCTTGTTACAATAGAGTTCTAGAAAAGGATTTAGTTAACTAGGACTTAGCTAACTAAATCCTAAATAGGATTCTAGCTAATAGGATTTAGCTAACCATGAATCTAGTGGACCCCGAGCCGCTTGAAAGCCAAGGGCTGAGGAAGATGATGCAGGGGCGTTTGAAGGCCAAGGAAAGGTCATCTCCTCTCCCCATATTCAGAGAGATCTCTCCCCTGATCTAGAAATGCATTGCACTCCAATGAGTTCTTTGGGTGAAAAATCTGAAGGTAAGACTATAAGGAAAAGATATCGAGAATGAAAAGTTTTTTGTCAGGGGAGGGATAGGAGGAGTTGGAGGGATGGTGGAGTGCATTGTGCCACTGGGAGAGCGCAGGTTGGGGTGGGTGCCACCATGGTGACCACGAACCTGGACTTCCCTGCTCTGGGCACCTGGAAGAACCAGGAGAGAGTGAGGAAGTGAGATCCCTGGGGTCGGTCAGCTTCATGAAACCACCCAAGACCAGGGGCCACCCAAGCAACCCAGCACTAGAGTTTGACAAAGAAGTGGCTGAGAAAGGAGCCTACCTTGACCTATAATAAGAACTTGTGATGATAAGCTTTATAACTTACAACATGCATTTGTTCACATTTTTTTTCATTTGGTTTTCACAATGACCCTATTAGATTAAGCTTGGCAGGTGTTATTATTCATGCTCCCCATCTTCAGACTAAAACAGCGAGTTGTTGGTAAGGAACCCAGCTGGGAAGTGGCAGAGATTCAGCCCCATTAGGTGGTTTTGGACACCGCGCTGCAATTCTTTGCAGAAGAGGAAACCACCTTTGCCCCAGGAAACCAACGCCTGAGTGGATCTGATGAAGGACTCACAGCCTGGCTCGTTATGGTGCCTGCTGGAGAAGCTCTTCCTGGTGCCGGAGCCCCACTGTCACAACGCCTCACTCCTGCTCCAGGCTCGGGCCCCTATGGTTGGGTCATGATAGACATCTGTTTGTTGACTGAAAACTGCACCAACTTCACTGAAGAAGAACCTACCAAAATGGTAGAAGGAGAGAAGAGAGATTCCAAGAGGCATGCTGGCCCCCCTGTAGAGGTCTGCAAGGGGAGGGGGTGAGCTAGGAATGGATGGGGCAGGGTGAGGGGACCCCAGGGCCATATGTGCCTTAGAGTTTGCCTAGTCTACATGTAGTGCCTTGAGCGGCCACGCTTTTCTTACTTGTCAAATAAAACTCGGCAACATTCAAGCTGTGTTTGAAAGACCAAAAAACTTATTTAGAAATGACTTGTGTTAGAAAGGCACCTGATCCACAAAAAAAAGCATTAAAAATAATAAATGAATACAGTAAATTCACAGCGTACAAAATCAACATACAAAAATCAGTTTCATTTCTATACACTAACAACAAAATAGCAGACAGAGAAATCAAGAATACAATCCCATTTACAATTGCAACATAAACAATAAAACACCTAGGAATATATTTAACCAAGGAGGTGAAAGACCTGTACAATGAAAACTATAAAACATTGTTGAAAGAAATTGAAGACGACACAAAGAAATGGAAAGATATTCCATGCTCTTGGATTGGAAGAATTAACATAGTTAAAATGTCCATACTTCCTAAAGCAATCTACAGATTCAATGCAATCCCTATCAAAGTCCCAATGACATTCTTCATGGAAATAGAACAAAGAATCCTAAAATTTATATGGAACAACAAAAGACCCCAAATAGCCAAAGCAATTCTGAGAAAAAAGAACAAAGCTGGAGGTATCACACTCCCTGATTTCAAACTATACTACAAAGCTTTAGTAATCAAAACAGCATGGTACTGGCAGAAAAACAGACACACAGATCAATGGAACAAAATTGAGAGCCCAGAAATAAAACCACACATCTATGGACACCTAATTTTTGATGAGGGAGCCAAGAACATACAATGGAGAAAGGAAAGTCTCTTCAATAAATGGTGCTGGGAAAACTGGACAGCCACATGCAAAAGAATGAAGTAGACCATTATCTTGCACCATACACAAAAATTAACTCAAAATGGATTAAAGATTTGAATGTAAGACCTGAAAGCATAAAAATTCTAGAAGAAAACACAGGCAGTTCACTCTTTGACATTGGTCTTAGCAGCATCTTTTCCAATACCATGTCTATTCAGGCAAGGGAAACAAAAGAAAAAAGAAACAAATGGGACTACATCAATCTAAAAAGCTGCTACAAGGCAAAAGAAACCATTAAAATGAAAAGACAACCCACCAACTGGGAGAAAATATTTGAAATGATATATCTAATAAGGGGTTAATATCTAAAATATACAAAGAATTCATACAACTCAACAACAAAAACAAACAAACAACCCGATCAAATAATGGGCAGAGGATATGAACAGAGATTTTTCCAGAAAAGATATACAGATGGCCAACAGGCACAAGAAAAGATGTTCAGCATCATTAATTATTAGGGAAATGCAAATCAAAACAACAATGAGATATCACCTCAAACCCATCATAATGGCTATAATTAACAGGACGAGAAATAACAAGTGTTGGAGAGGACATGGAGAAAAGGGAACCCTCACACACTGCTGGTGGGAGTGCAAACTGGTACAGCCACTATGGAAAATAGTATGGAGATTTCTCAAAAACTTAAAAATAGAAATACCATATAATCCAATTGTTCCACTACTGTGTATTTACCCAAAGAACATGAAAACATTAATTCAAAAATATATTTGCACACTTATGTTCATTGCAGCGTTATTCACAATAGCCAAGACTTGGAAACAACCTAAATGCCCACCAATGGATGAATGGATAAAGAAGATGTGGTATCCAGCATCTTTAAAGCCTGGCTATATGGCTGTTGGGATTGTCTTACCTTTTCCACTTCCCTGGGTAGCCCAGGGCCTCCAACCACACACTCCTTTCCAACACTCATACACACACATACACACACACAGACACACACACACATACACACACACACTCATACATATCCCTCACAGAGCAAGGGAACCAGAATGTGCCTCTGTTGCTTTCAATTCAGAGCCTTGTTAAATTTAGATAAGTTCCTCTGAAACTAGTTTTTCTAAAATGAACGAGTTGGATCTCACTAGATAGTCTCTAAGGTCCTGTCCAGATCTTGCTTTTAAAAAATTTTATGAATCTAATAAGGACATGAAGAGATTAACAACAACAGAAAAGAAGACAATGCAGTGTATATACACAACGGACTACTACTTGCCATAGAAAAGAGGGAATGTTGCCATTTGTAACACCATGGATGGACCTTCAGGGTATTATGCTAAGCGAAATAAGTCAGATGGAGAAAGCCAAATACTGTATGATTTCACTCATATGTGGAAGATAAAGAAACAAACAAACACATAGATAAGGAGAACAGATTGTTGGTGACCAGAGAGGAGGGGTAGGGACGGGTGAAAGGGGTGAGGGGGCACATTTGTGTGGTAACGAATGGAAACTAGACTTTTGGTGGTGAACACAATGCAGTCTATACAGAAGTTGAAATATAATGATGTACACCTGAAATCTATATAATGTTATAAACCAATGTTACCTCAATAAAAAGAAAAAAGAAAGGCACCTGGAGTAAGGAGTTAAATTTTCTTAATTCGGTACAAATTTCAAACCATAAATTGTCAAAAGGCCAAGATTCCAAGATGTCTTTTCCATGGAACAGCAGGGTGATGGCCTTAAGCAGATGTCGCAACATTAAGTACATTTAAAAACGATGAAGAGGGGTCAGTCCTGTGGCGTAGTGGTTAAGTTCGCGGGTTTGGATCCCAGGTGGGGACGTACACCACTCTTCATCTATGCTGTGCCAGTGACCCACGTACAAAGTAGAGGAAGATTGGCACAGATGTTAGCTCAGGACGAATCTTCCTCACCAAAAAAAAAAAAAAAAATGATGAAGAGAGTCTCATTAACCCTTCTCAGAACTTCAAAAGATACTTTATCACATGCAAACACACCACTCTTCAAATAAAGTGAGAAACCTAGATCACCAACACTAAAATATATAATAGAAGGAGCCATGAAATTAATTTTGAATTATGAAGCAATTTCATGTTCGAATAATAAAGATATCAAACCTGAAATTAAACTTCTAAAATGCTATAGTGCATTTCTCACTGAATTGGCAAAGAAGAGAACTGGGCTTTAAAATTGTTTAAAATTTTTTTCTTAAGTAGAAGTGGGATTTTAAAGCCTCTAGGTCTATGAGAGGATAGCGTGGGCACTTACGAGGTTTTCAGAGGAGCACGTGGTTAGGCAGGACCCATCAGCAAAGCAAGACAGGCCTTGGCCCTGAGGAAAGACCCTGGTTTCTACGGCCACCTGGAGTCCACTTCGGTTTACGTTTCTATAATGTGATTTGTGGAAGGAGTTGCCAATTCATGCTTTTCTCAAAATATCTCCCCCCCACCCGCCAGGAAGCTCCATCTTTACAAAGCAGCTCCGAAATTCTTGGTGTTGGAAAACAAATCAGAAAGACAGCAAGACTCTTATCACTGAACCAAACGTTGGCAAGATAACACTGTGTTCACGATTCAGATTTTGCACCCTGTAAATCTTACGTTAGCAGAACCAACAGCTGATTGGGAAGCCAGGGCCACTGCCTGGTAGGACATGCGTTAAAGCCAGAAGCATTTTTGCTTGAGAAAGGAATTAAATAAACCAGTGTTCTCCAACCTGTCTCCATTGTGCACCCCATCTGCAAATGATGTTTGAGTGTGCACCGCTCGTCTATGCATATTTATAAATTACATCATGAAATAAACTGATATATACTATAAAACATAAAAACAGCAATTTTTAAAGGATAACATAAAAATAAATGATAAGTATTGTAATATTTTCTTTCTGCCCCCCAACATACAATTTTGGGCAGCTCCTGGCTGCCCCTTGGAGTCGACTGAAATATTAAGAGAATTAATGAAAAATATATGCAGCCTGTAGTTCAACTCAGAATATAAGAAATGCAAGTTGAAGAAAGAAGATGGATAAATGAAAACAGAAGCATGCTCATGTAGAAGGGGAATGTGTTCTGGATATTTCGGTTGTGTTTTTTTATCACTCACATTTCTAAATAGGGACCACGGCACTTTGAGTTTGCATTTATTTAAAATGTTAAATT
Source organism: Diceros bicornis minor (assembly GCF_020826845.1). Lineage (NCBI taxonomy): Eukaryota > Metazoa > Chordata > Mammalia > Perissodactyla > Rhinocerotidae > Diceros > Diceros bicornis. The sequence continues at coordinate 84,961,899 of NC_080748.1, read as the reverse complement.
TCAGCTTAGTTCTCCTAAGAAGAGAGCTCTAGCAAGGAACAAATTAAAATCCTATAGAACATAAAGAAAGGGAGGGAGGAAGAAGGAGGGAGGAAAGGTCATTGAGGCCAGCGGCATTTCAACATGTACCAGTTATCTAGGAAGAGTGGGGACAGGAGGGATGGCCATCTGGTGAAGTGTCACCTTGGAAGGGCCAGTGAATGTGGTCCTGGGAAATGGTCAAGAAAAACTGAGAGTCCTTGGCGGGGGGGTGGGGGAGGGTGGGGGGCATTAAAATCTGAGCATGCACGAGCATTATGAAGCCTTGTCCGTTACAGGAGGGCAGCCTGGGACGCTGAATGGGGAGACGGGGCCAGATGCTGCTTCCTGCCCCCTGGACCCACGCCCTGCCTCCTGGCCCCACACCCTAGCCCCTAGCCGCACACTCTGCCTCCCTGGGCCCACACCCCTTAACTGGTAAAAACTACTCTCCATTCCGGTCAACACAGCAGCCTTGTCTCCAGTGAAACCTTCCCCGGCTGCTCCAAAACACAGTGGCTCACTCTCCTTTGTGCTACTGCCGTGCCCACTATGCACTTCTATTTTCTTTTTGACTACATGCAGTGATTAACATTGGTCTCTGCCTGGGAGAATACTGAGGCAGGAAAATGCCATCTTTGTGACCCGTGTTTACCACGGTACGTGTAACACACACTCCGTAAAAGCTGAGATGAACGCTGACTTAGGAAGGAGTGGATCGATGCGACAATCCAACTATCATGGCAATTGTCAATACCAACAAGGGAACGTGTAATGTCACTAGAAAGTAGCAGAGGTTGCAAAATTTTTATGCTGAGGATATTTTTCTAAACCTTTGCAATCTGATTCCTATAATTGTGTGACTTGTGTACAACATAAACTTCTCTGCTGGCCTATTGGATTGAATCCATGTGATTCAAATTAAAGTACAATTGGGCAACTTCCCAGTTAATTTGATTAAAACAGAAAACTCATGTGGATTATCAAATTCCCAAGGAATTCTCTAATCTATATTGTGGTGCTGAGTTACAGCCTTAAGAGTTTTCAGAAAGGAAATTGCCTTGATTGTACTTAGAATTTCAAACCAGCTACTTGAACCTGAAATGATTGTTTCTGGCATTCATTCAAATAATATTTCCTGTTCATACACTAATGTGTGCCAAGTCCCAAGATGTGAAAATGAATCAATCAAGGTTCCTGGTCTCTAGAAACTCAATGTCTAATGGGCAGAAAGCAGTTGATAAAAGACTTCTATTCCAGCAATATGGCAGGCTAGATATCCTGAACAACCCTCAGATTAAAGGGATTAATATGTTAAAAAATATTTTTTAAATGCATTGCTGAGATGGCATGAGGTTATTAAAAAAATCCACCGAGGCCAAAACCTAAGTGAAAGCAGAGGTCCTTGTTAGTGCCAGAAAAGTCTTCCTCCCCTTAGGCCAAACTCTGGAGCCTTGGGCTTCTTGGAGGGCTATGTGGGGCCCAATGTTCAGAGTGGGTAGGGAGGAGACCTAGCCGGGGCAGAGCTTCTCGACCTTTCTCAGGCCTCACAAAGGCTAGGGAACATTGCTTGGAGGTTCTGGCCCAGAGCCCACCCAGGCTGGAAAGTCTAGCATAGTCCATTCTCATAAAGCTGGAATGAGAAATAAATTTGCCACGCAGAACAGAGCAGCAAGGATGTAAATTGGTGCAACCACTACGGGAAACAGTACGGAGGTTCCTCAAAAAATTAAGAACAGAACTACCACATGATCCAGCCATAAAAAACAATGAAATTCTGCCATTTGCAACACGGATGGACCTCGAGGGCATTATGCTAAATGAAATAAGTCAGAGAGAGAAAGACAAATACCATATGATCTTACTTATATGTGGAATCTGAAAAAAACAAACAAGCTCACAGATAAAGAAAACAGATTGGTGAGTACAAGAGGCAGGTGGGCAGGGGGAGAAATGGGTGAACTGTTTATTTTCTTTTTAGTTTAAATAAATTGAATAAAAAAATTTTTTTAATGGGCAAATGGTTTAAGCAGACACTTCACAAAAGAAGATACATGACTGGGCAATAAGCACACGAAAAGATGTTCAAGTCATGAGTCATTATAAATGGAAATGCAACTTTAAACCACGAGATACCAATATACATCCACTAGGCTAAAGTCAAAAGGGCTGACAATTCCTGACAACACCAAGCATTGGCAAGGATGTGGAACAACTGGCCCCAGCAAGGAAAGTTCCTTCTCAACCTTGGTCCTGTGTGAAGGTGGAAATTTGGAAACACAAGCCAGTTTCCTGTGTGTTTGTGCTGTGGATTTATACTAGTTGTTGTGTGGTTTGAAAAACCCCAAGCTGGGATCTTAATTTAACTTGGTTTCCAGGTTGTTAGTGAGTTGGCAGAAGAAAAAGCAAATCCCCAAGGAGGAACTCACCTTCAACGGAGGCCTCAAGAATTCCAACAGGTAAAATTCCAAAGAGATTAGCTGTTTCACAGTAAAAGGAATTAAGTAAGTAAGGAAATAAATAAAAGGAGAAGGAAACAAGGTAGTACAACTGAGAAGAACAGACAGCAAAATAAAACCCTCAGGCTTCAGATATTAGAACTATCACACAGAGATTATAGAATAACTAAGTTTACAATGATTTTAACATAAAAGAAGCTCAATGATATGATCAAAGAACAAGGAAAAACTTTAAATGACCAAGTAGAAGTTTTAGAAATGAAAAACATAATTTAAATTTAAAAATTAGTGTACAGAATAAACAGTAGATCAGATATTACTGTAAAGAGAATTCATGACCTGGAAGATAGACCCAAAGAAATTATCTAGAGTGTAATATATAGAAACAAAGAATGGAAATATATTTAACAGTGAGATTAAGAGAACGAAGACTGGAATGAGAACGACGATGTACATGTGATTGGAGGTCCAGACAGTAATTGCAAAGAGGATGGGGAAGAGGTAAATCAGAAGAGACGAGAGACAAGTGTTCTCTACTTCTGTTGAGGGCTACCAATCTTCAGAACAATGAAGCTCAGTGGACCCTAAGAAAAATTAGAAAACAAAACTAGACAGACCAAAGTGAAATTATAGAAATCAAAAGAAAAAGGGATCTTGAAAGCTGCCAGAAGGAAAACATAGATCACTGCAGATGAAGAGCGTCTGGACACACTGCTGACATCTATGTAGCAGCATAGAAGTCAGAGGCAGAGGAGGACTCTCCCAAGTGTTGAGAGAAAGATCTGTCACTCCAGAATTCTTTGCCCCGACCAACTGCCTTATAAAAATGAGAGTAAAATGTACATATTCTTAGACTGACCCTGAAAACCAGCGACAGATTTTCATTAAAGGAAACTCTAATGTCAGAACTGAAGGCAGAAAAAAACATCCCAGATAGAACTTCTGAGATGCAGGGAGTGTGGTGAGCAAAGACATTAATAAGTGTGAAGGCAAATCTAAACAAATATTGACTCTATAAAACAATAATAATAATGTCTAATTTGTGAGGGAAAATAGTACTACAAAACTGGACAACAATGTATACAAATTGGTCTTTATCTTGTTAGGGAGGAGGACAAAGATGTTAGTTAACTTCAGGCCTTGCTACGTATACAAGCTAAAAGTCTAGAGTAACTACTAAAGGAACATAGAGGGTGCATAGCTCCTGGATATGGGTGTTGGCAATGATTTTTAGATATGACACCAAAAGCACAGGCAACAAAAGCAAAAATAAACAAATGGGACTACATCAAAATAAAAAGCTTCTGCACAACAAAAGGAACAATCAACAGAATGAAAAGGCAACCTACAGAATGGGAGAAAATATTTGCAAACCATATCTGACAATGGGTTAATATCCAAAATATATAAGGACCTTATACGGCTCAATAGCAAAAAATTAAATTAAAAATCTGGCAAAGGATCTGAATAGACATTTTCCCAAAGAAGACATACAAACGTCCAAAAGGTACGTGAAAAGGTGCTCAACATCACTAATCATCATGGAAATGCAAATCAAACCACAATGAGATACCACCTCACACCTGTTAGCACACCTATTATCAAAATCACAGGAGATAACAAGTTTTGATGAGGATGTAGAGAAAAGCGAACCCTTGTGCACTGTTGGTGGGAATGTAAATTGGTGCAGCCACTATGGAGGTTCCTCAAAAAATTAAAAACAGAACTACCATATGATCCAGCAATTCCACTTCTGGGTATTTATCTGAAGGAAACGAAATCAGTATCTTGAGGCAATATCTGCACTCTCATGTTCATTACAGCATTATTCACAATAGTCAAGATAGGGAAACAACCTAAGTATCCATCAACCACTGAATGGATAAAGAAGATGTGGTCCATCTTCTTTATATATATATACATACATATTGTATATATATATACACTGAAATATTAGCCACGAGAAAGGAAATCCCACCATTTGCAACAACATGGATGAAACTAGAGGACATTATACTAAGTGGAATAAGTCAGACAGAGAAAGACAAATACTGTATGATCTTACTCATATGTGGAACATTTTTTAAAAAGTTGAACCCATAGAAACATAGAGTAGAAGGATGGTTCCCAGGGGCTGAGGGTGTGGGAGATGTGGAGATGCTGGTCCAAGGGTACAAGCCTTCAGTTATAAGATGAATAAGCTCTGTGGTATCTAACGGACAGCACGGTGATTATAGTTAATAAGACTGTGTTGTGTACTGGAAATCACTAAGAGAGTAGATCTTAAGCATTCTCATAACAACAAAATAAAAGGTAACTCTGTGAGGTGATGGATGTGTTAATTAACCTGATTGTAGTAATCATTTCACAAAATATACATATGTCAAATCATCAGGTTGTACACTTTAAATATATACAATTTTATTTGTCAACTATACCTCAATAAAGCTGGAGGAAAAAATATAATAAATAAATAAAAGTTGTCAAAAACAACAAACTAAACTCAAAGAAAGAAGAGTGTTATATTGATAATAGAAGAAATCAATAAAACAAAAATAATAACAGATTTGATCAATAAAACCAGATATAGCCATTTTGAAAAGACCAATTAAATAGACTAATATTTGACAACCCAATTTAAGAAACAAGAGACAATACACAATAAGCAACATTAGCAAAGACAAAGGTTACATAACCGTAGTCATCAAGGAGATAAAGAAAATTAATACCTTAAACATGTCAATAAATTTGAAAACTCAGATGAAATAGACTATTTTCATGGGAAATACAATATAGCATATGGAAAATAGGAAATGGAGGCAAGAGGAGGTAGAGATCCTCAATAGAAGGAACTGAAAAGTAGTCAGGTTTGACTGCTAAAGCGATTATTTGCCCAGTTATTTCTAACAAATCTTTAAGGAACAAATAATTCCTGTGATATATAAATGCTTCCAGAGCATTAAAAAAAGGTAAACCTTCTAAACTCATCCTATAAGGTTAAGATAATCCTAATATCAAAATAAAAAGAGAACAGCTTACATAAAAAGCCTCATCTCAGAGACATAAAAATCCTAAAATATTATCAAATCAAATATAGAAGTGCATTAAAAGGGCCGGCCCCGCGGCTTATCGGTTAAGCACACACGCTCCGCTGCTGGCGGCCCGGGTTCGGATCCCGGGTGTGCGGGTTCGGATCCCGGGTGTGCACCAACGCACCACTTCTCTGGCCATGCTGAGGCCGCGTCCCGCATACAGCAACTAGAAGGATGTGCAGCTATGACATACAACTATCTACTGGGGCTTTGGGGGAAAAAATAAATAAATAAATAAAATTAGAAGTGCATTAAAAGAAGAATCTGTCATGGCTATGAAGAGCGTATTCCAACAATGCTAAGATTTTTCAAAATTAGAAAATTTACTGGGCCGGCCCCATGGCTTAGCGGTTAAGTGCACGCACTCTGCTACTGGCGGCCTGGGTTCGGATCCCAGGAGAGCACCAACGCACTGCTACTCCGGCCATGCTGAGGCCACGTCCCACATACAGCAACTAGAAGGATGTGCAGCTATGACATACAACTATCCACTGGGGCTTTGGGGGAAAAACAAATAACTAAATAAAATTATTAAAAAAAAAGAAAATTTACTAAACTTTAAAAAAGAAGATTCACATGTAGCTGCTCCTACCTCCACCCCCACTTAAAAAAAAGTATCTGACAGAATTTAACACTAATTTCTGGAAATACCAGAAATCACAGCAGGAACTTTCCTGTACCCAACAAACAGTATTTACTAGAAATCTCTGTCAACATCAGAATAATGGTGAACTACTCAAAGCACTTCCATTAGAATCAGAACAAGACTCTGAGGAAGGAAGTGACAAGAAAAGTTATCCTAAGTGGGAATGCTGCTGAGCTAACACCTGTGCCAGTCTTCCTCTATTTTGTATGTGGGTCGCCACCACAGCATGGCTGCTGATGGGTGGGGTAGGTCTGCGCTGGGGAACTAGGCTGCCGTAGTGGAGCGCACCAAACTTTACCACGAGGCCACGGGACTGGTCAGAGATTTTTTTTTTTTTTTTTAGTGTAAAGAACATAGGAGAATATTTAACAGTCTTAGGGTGGAAAAGACTTTCTTAAGCAAAATATGATATAAAATCCTATAAAGAAAAAAGTTTAGAGATGACGATCTCAAAATTTAAAGCTTCTTTATGACAAAAGATGCCATAAACAAATGTAACAATAACACTGGGAGAAAATATTTCCATATAACAAAGCAAGAGGAAAATGAACAATTCTAGAATAAATACAAATGGCCAATACATACCTGAAGAGTTGCAGAAAATCACACAGAAACAAAGTGCAAATTATATTTAAATACATATATTTATATATAAAATATATAATATATGTGTATTATATAATATGTACAATATATGTACTATTTTAAGTAGTTAATAAAATATATAACCATGTATAATTATATATTTTTTTCTCAAGATACAAAAAAATTTTATTTGGTTAATATCCAATGATAATAAAGGTAAGAGGAAGTAAGTATTCTCATACACTGCTGATGGAAGTGTAAAAGGGCACAGCTTTTTTCAGTAATTTGGCAGAAAGATAAAGTGTGAAAACCTTTTCTGCTAAAATTTCATTTCTATATATCTATTATAGAGAAATACTCATACAAGTGTATGATCAGACCAATACAAAGATATCCGTCTTAGAACGGTTTGCAACAAGGAAAAAGTTGAAACAACCTAAATGTTGATGAATAGAGGAGTGTTTAAATAAATTATGGCATATCAGTAGGACAAAATTATTTGTGGTAATTAATTATATGTTAATTCATCTTTATATATTGACATAGAAAGAATCCCAGGGCAAAATGTTACACAGAAAAAAAATTAGCTAGTTGAAGATGAATACATAGGCTATGATCCCATTTATGTAAAAAGCAAAGCAAAGCAAACTGTATGTTTGCATAAGAGTTGTTCTGGTTATCCACTGCTATGTAGCAAACCGCCCCAAAATTAATTTGCTCAGGCATCTGTGACTTGCGCAGGGCTGGGTGGGTACAGCTCAGCTCTGCTCACTTGGCGTCCCCTGGGGCTGGAATCATCTGCAGGCTTGCTCACTCACGTGAATGGTGCTTGGCACCAGCTATCAGTTGAGACTCAGCTGAAGACCTGCCAGGAACACCTGTCTGGCCTTCGCAGGCGGCTGAGTCCCAAAGGTGAGTATCCGTGGAGAGACGGATCAGCCAGAAGCTGTGTTGCCCTGTCCATCCTCGCCCTGGAAGTGCCTTGGCATCACGTCTGCTGTACTCTCCTCATGAGGGCAAGCAGGCAGGCCCACCTAGAGGCCACGGGAGGGAAACCAGGCCCCACCTTTGGCGGGAGAAGCGTGAAATTTGTGGTTTTAAAACCACCATAGTGGAATGTGTATAATTTCCTAGAAAAACATCTGTAAAGATACTCACCATCTGTTGATAGCTGTTATCTTAGGGAGGTTAGCAGGATTGGGAAGTGGAGGTGGTGGTTGATTTGGTTGGTATACAAACCCAACTTGAACTGGCTTAAGAATAAAAGGATTTATTGACTTGCAAAATTGGCCATTCCAGGGGTTCACGTGGCTTCAGGGGCTCAAACACTGCCCTTGAATATTTCTCTCAGCCTTCCCGGAAGACTTGCTCCACATGCTGGGCAAGGCAACGCCCAGAACCCTAGATCTAAATCCTCACAGCTTAGCGGGTCCACCGGAGTGAGAAAAAGTGATTTTGCTGGTAGCTCCAGAAACAAGTTCCAGGAAAGATACGTAGTGATGGGCTTGGGGTACCCGCCCATTCTTAGACTTCACGCTCTTATACTCATCACTGTGGCCAGCCGGGGCGCATTTTGGTTGGCCAGCCCTTGGTTACCTGCCCACCTCTTCAGCAGCTAGTGACTCTTCTTACTCTGGTTTCCTTGGCTTTGGCACATGGGGAATTTCGTTTTTTGTGTGTGCGCTTGGATATGTATTTAAAACTCTTTCCCTGTGTGTCTTTTGTCCAGCACGTTTAGCGTGTGGGGCTCAGTCCACCATATCGACCAGAAATTCTGCACAGCTTCCATGGATGGAGCATACCGATTCTCTCCATGTTATCTATTTGATTTTATTGTCCACATTTGTTTCTACAGCTGATCCTCTGCTTGCTCTTTCTGCACTGAATGAATGTTGGCCTGGCATCTTCAACTGTCAAGAGTCCAAGTTGCACCACTGATGGGGGTAACATAACACTCTTGGTGATGGAACAATTTTTTACCCCATGCAGGCTCCAGTGTCGTGACTTCACCAGAAATGTCATTTGTTGGCTTCTTCCCCATGCCAGATGTTTAAAAATACATATAAAATTGTCAGAAGAGTTAGCCTACAAAATGACCTTATAGGAATAAAAGAGGAAATAAAATTAGTTAAGTCTGTCCATGTGTTTTGCTTCCTCAAGACATTAGCCTCAGTAATTACAGTAATCCTGCTACTCCGTTTTTGCTGGTATGATCAAATTTGCTCTTCTATGGTCTCTTTAGTTGTCTTGTATTTTTCAAAGATTAGGTCGCACTGTGAACTCAGTGGCAGGAATTCTAACTTCATTTAAGATTTGCACCACACCAATATGTCCTGTCAGTGCTTAATAAATTATAATAATTGCTTACTTTACATTGAACTTTCAGATCATTTTTGAAATATAGAGTAATATGAATAAACCTCACAAACTGTTTCATGACTGTCCTCACACATTCTATTCTCATCCTTTCCTTCTGCAACTCAATCCAGTTTTCACTTTTGTTAGTCTTCTTGAGTCTAGAAATAAGGTTTCAAAATTTGCAAAGTGAAATGCTCCTTATTGGCCTTCCATGTTGAATGAAGAGCTGAAAAATGCTGGGCAAGTTCATCCTCGTGTATTATTAACTTCAACCAACTGATATTTTATGGCAGATCTTTGTGCCCAGAAAGTCTTTCACTGGTAGTCAACTTTTAATTTTTCATGTTTATGGAGATCAACGATGCAAAGAATGAAAAATATTTTGAAAATCATGCATGTTGACCATGGAATAATTATAATCCTCACCATCACCTAATTTTTACTTACCCTTAAAATACAAAAGTTAATTTCCATTCCCTGTGCACACCCCAACTCATGGGGAAAGAAGGAAGCTGGATCTGATCTGGTTGCCATGGTGGCAGTATAACTACTCATTTGAAACATGGCATCTATCAGGGCAAGAAGAATTTCAAAAATGGAAAGATTTACTCTAAACATAGTCCCTGACTGTCCAAGCCAGACTTGCAACAGCTCGCCGTCTAGCATGCCATCTGCCCCCTCGGCCACAGCTGATGCCAAGTGGATTTGCCTCCACCTAGGCCAAACTGTTTTTCAAGTCATGTCTGTGCTGCAGAGAGAAACCCATGCTGCCTGTCCGCTTCCTGGATTTTCTGAGACATCTCTGATCTTTTCCATCTTTGCTTAAGGCATAGTCAGTCAATTACTGTTACTTGCAACCAAAAGATGCTTAAATACAATAATAGAGGAAATGCAAATATTTACCAAGCAACTTCTCATGCAAAATAAACAAATTTGGGAGACAGCAAACCATTTCTAAGCATCTTTGTAAATTTATAAATTGTTAATAAACCCTATGAACAATTATTTACATGTTTTTATAAAATTTTATAATAGAAAATATTGAATGCATTGGGTGATCAAAATCTAACCAATTTCAATTTCTCACATATGAATCATTTAGAAATATTGCATTTCTAATGGCCTATACATTTATCCTAAAAATATTTCCTTCATACAAATCAATTTGAAACTCTGTTTTAGGTGTGATTATAGAATGTTTAGAAGTTAGAAAAGAAAACGTCTTGTCTGTCTTTGTCAATGCTTAGGTTCATTATTTATTCAAGACAGACTTATTGAAGTCCTATGGCTTTCCACGCAGAGTGACGGCCTCACGCCTGAGTGAGCCGGGGCCCACATGTGGACCAGCACGCGCTGTGGCCGGGCGCTGCTCTGGAAGAGCGGCACCCGCATGTGGGCACCAACGTGCTGAGGGGTGTCAGTCGAGCCTCAGCTTCCTACCTACATGGGGAAGGGACTGAACTAATGTCCCGTCTACTCACACGCAATCAAGAGGTGAGTCAACAGAAGTTTAATGGGCTTTGATTGCTGCTGAAAATAACTATTTCTCTTCTTACTTCTGTGTTCTACAAAGAGAGACAGAATCATTTATAGAGAAGCAGCTGCAGACTTAACCCTTCACGCAGCAGGAAAGAGGAAGTGCCCACTTTATTCTAAGGCCGGACTCGACTTGTTTCTCTCCAGCTGTAAGGAAACTCCATTCCGTTTTTCAGAATACATCTGCTAACTAGAATAATCAACAACTCACCAATAATATTACACAAATCATTATTCGTCTGGTGTTCAGTACTCACACAGTGCTTACGCACACGAGCTGGGCTGATCCTCCTGAGGGATACACAATATCACTGGTATCCCACATGTATCCCTGATACATCTTATCACAGTGCCCATGAGGACACTGGGCTGAGAAAAGAGAGATGGTAGACTAGCCCGGATTCAAACCTTCCAACTTCAAATCTTGTGCTGATTCTAGGACAGCCCTCTGCCCCTGGTAAATTGCTTAAAAACTTATGGGTTAAATACAATCCTGAAATTTACTGTAGGACAAGATACGTGCTATGATGGTGCACTGGTCCACCTGGAGGAAAAGCAGGTGCATGTGATGTACCCAGTAGCACTGGTCTCTCATTCAGGCAAAAAGTCCAGCAATGAAGACCCCAGGCTCTGCCTGCCCTGGGATCCTAGTCCAGCTCTACTCCTGGACCAGGTGTTTCTTATATCTTCTTCAGTTTTCTCGGTCATAAGTCGAGGGTAATTGCCTACCACACAGGGCAGTGAGGACCGAGACAGAGCACTGGAGACACTTAGCTCCGCTCCTGGCATCTATAAATATGGGCCAACAGGGCCAGGTCCTGACCACTGGGCGGGTCTCCTGGTGCAGGATGGCAGCACAAGAATACGGGTTTTTCAGCCAAGGGAGGGATGTACGGCCTTGTGCAAACCAGGTCCCTTTACCTGGGTCTTGGCTTCCTCCCTAGGAATACTAACATCTAAGTGGCAGGGTTGTTACAAAGAGTTCACACGAAGTATACAAAGTACCTAGCATAGTGCTGGCACATGGCTGACATTAAACGGTGGCTGTTATTTTTATGTCAGGGATACTGAGTAACTTTAAAGTTGACTTGCTTAAACAAGCATTTTGTTTACTAGAAAAACTCTGGTTTAACGAAGCATTGATAATACAAATCAAGATTTAATCTGTTAGTTTGCATTGTCTTCTTTTTAATTAGGGATTTTAAATTGAGAAAGTTATCAATTCCATCTTTATGAACAAAACCAGGTAATAAAGTATTTGAGGCAAGGAAAGAGAAGTGACCTAATGGTTTTCTCCATTCCAGTTAAAACCGTCTTTGTTGTCATCCTTTTCTGGGGGGAGAGGACACAACACATCAGCTTTTGGTTTGTGAGGAAAACAACTGAAGAGTTGAAATATTCGGAAACAAAGCTCGTCATAAAAATCTCCAGAGGAACCTCGATTCCCGACACACCTCTTCCCACTGTCGTCTTCCTGAGCCCTCCGCACACGTGGAGAATGAGAGCAATGAGAACCAAGTGCCCAGAGAAAAGCAGGCACTGACGAGCAATTTCTCCAGATTAAACAAATCCGGAAGCCTTCCTCCCAAACTGCCTAGAACCACCTGGACCTCAAGATTAAGGAGGAATGGATTCCAAGCTAAAACGGGGGGGGGGGGGGGGCGGGTGGTGGTGCTGGCCCTGTGGCGTAGCAGTTAAGTGCGCGTGCTCCGCTCCTGGCGACCCAGGTTCGGGATCCTGGGCTTGAACCAATGCACCGCTTGTCAGGCCATGCTGTGGCGGTGTCCCATATAAAGTGGAGGAAGATGAGCACAGATGTTAGCCCAGGGCCAGTCTTCCTCAGCAAAAAGAGGAGGATTGGTGTGGATGTTAGCTCAGGGCTGATCCTCCTCACAAAAAATAAATAAATAAAATAAAACAGGGAGACACACAATATCCACAAAATCTTGTTCCACACATGCCAGTAACTGCAGCAAATCGTCAATTACTCTACCTAGATCAGTGGAGAAAAGCTAGACCTCCTGCAAAAGCCCATTATGTCTTTAAAAGTGCAGAGACAAAAAGGTAATAATTTTCCCTAATGAAAAGGTTTATTATCTTACTACATTTTACCTGGAACACTGTAACTATATGAACATGAGATACAAAAGGTTATTTCAAGTAAATACCTATTCTAAAATAAGTACATAGTAATAATGAAATGGCTTTTACTTTGGTAAATGCTTTATTACTTCAGCACTCACAGCCTCTGATAATCTCTGGTCCTGAGACCACCACACAATGTCCAGTCACTGGAGGGCACAGCCATGCAGGCAGCCCACGGGTCCTGTCATCGCAGTATGCCTTCTCAGGACCGGGAATCACCCTCCACGCCGCCTGCCCCAGGAACACCGTGCCATGGCTCCTCAATACACACTACTTCATTGTAACGTTCCACATTTTCAAAAGAAAAAATGCCTAGCCATTTGCCTTTACTGTAAACTTCCCTGAAGGTAGGGAAAAATATCCAGCATTTGATTAACTACACGCCAGTCTCTTAATCATTTAACCCCATTTATTTCTCAGAATTACTCTATATGAAACAGATATTTTAAAAGTGAAAAACCATTGATCAAGAGTTAAGCAATTTATTCAAGATCAAACCCCTAAGGGACAAAGACGGGGTTCAAATCCAGCAAGGTCTGGCCTCTGTGCTTGTCTCCACTACAGCCGTCTGCACCAAAACTGAATAGATATGAAAAAATCCAGTATTAGCAATTGTGTTCCATTCAACCTTTAGTCCCATAACTTAATTTTCATTATTAGCTCAAATTAAAATAGAAGTGAAAAACTAGCAAATAGAATTTCATTTGAGCAAATATTCTTTTAAACTACTTGTATTGCCATTGGATTGTTATCAAGTATTTTAGTTAACTTATTTTCATATAATAAACTTTTTATTTGTCTAGGTAAATCTTACCAAATTTATGGGGCCGGCCTGGTGGCATAGTGGTTAAAAGTTCACACGCTCTGCTTCAGTGGCCCAGGGTTTGCAGGTTCGGATCTCAGGTGCAGGTCTATGCACCACTCATCAAGCCATGCTGTGGTGGCATCCCATATACAAGATAGAGGAAGATGGGCACAGATGTTGGCTCAGGGCCAATCTTCCTCAGCAAAAAGAGGAAGATTGGCAACAGATATTAGCTCATGGTGAATCTTCCTCACACACACACAAAAAAATCAAATTTAAACACTCAAGATTCTTAAATGTTTTGCAGATTTGCTGGAAAGTAAATGCCTATTTGTAGGTACTGATACGCAAAAAGTTCACATTTTAACGTATTATCAAGTACAACTTGCATTTCTCTACCAAATAGCCCTCTATAATGGAAATTCACTGTAAAACAGTTAGGGATTTATGTTTGGCACAAATAATGTTCTCAATGTTTATCAAATAAAGTAAACAATCAGAAAACAACTGTTTTACTTATAATAAACACATGCTATATAGATCCTTAGATGCTGCAGTGTTTACTCAATTCTTCCTTGTGGCAGCTTCAGAGACTATAAAACACACTATGGAAAGAAATGAATTCTTTCCAATATAGTATGGTTAAAGTGAACCACGTATTGCTTAAGAAATGAAAATTCCGCTGACCCTTTCAATATGTGGGCACTTAAGGACACAGATTTTATCATGCAAGGAGTTAATCTAAATCAGAGGTTGGCAAAGTTCTTCTGCATGGGGGCAGAAAATAAATAATTTAGGCTTTGGGGGTCATGTGGTCTCGTCCCAACTATTCAACTCTGCCATTGTACAAAAGCAGCCACAGACAATACATAAGTGAATAAGCATGGCTGTGTGCCAGTAACACTTTATTTATGGACACTAAATTTGAATTTCATATAATTATCACTTGTCAAGAAATAGGATTCTTTTGATTTTTTAACCATTTAACAATGTAAAGATCATTCTCGGCTCACAGACAATACAAAAACGGATGGTGGCTGGACTTGGTCTGTGGGTAGTAATTTCCCAACCCTGATCTAAATATGTATTCTGTTTTGACACTTATTTATTTGCTTGCAATTAGGTAACTTCTACTTCATTATTAAGCGAGAACAATAATACAAAACTTGCTTAAGGCTTTGTCTAAACTGCTGGTGTACAAATTTTTAAGACAAAAATTTAAAATTACTTATGTCAAAATTAAATGTACTGCTAGAGGAACAAACTGGCCAAGTTTCATTTATTTCTTGATGTCACAGCTCTCGTGCACACAGCAGGAAACACACCTTGGTTTCACAATGGCATCTGGCCGCACTTCTGATTATAATACAGCAAGTGCACGTTCACTTGGAAATGTACATTTACACACTTGATATAAATTAAAGACAGCTACACTAGGATTTGTGATAGTAAAAGTGTGATTTGAAGTTCCATGACTAGACCACTTCTGTTTGATTTAATAAAAAATGTACCCAATCATTTAAAAATGACCATTTGGGGAATAGGCCAGTGTATAAAATGTCTGTCATGTAAAACTTAGCCATTTATTTTTTTAAAAAATAATCTTCAAACTTTAAACGTTTTTATTGAATTGTTATATGGATATACATTATTATAGCAAGAAACAAATTTGCTATGGGCTTTTTCAGCAACTTGGTTAATTTTTTAAAAATTTGTTCATGAAGAAATAACATTATTTTTATTAAAATAGCAGCTAAATGAAATCTTCTTTCCACATTTAATGTGTTAGGTTGCTTCCATGTCACCCCCACTCTAGGAAAAAAAAAAAAAAATCAGTCTGAGACTCACTTGAGTGTTTAATTCAAACCTATATTTGTAGTTTCTAAAATGCTGATCCACAGACCACTTTCTTGTTACACATGTGTACCAATGAAAACAAAAGGCAAAGAGAATGACCGCCATCCCTACAAAAGGAATGGCTCCTTTTCTAACATTCTTTAAAAATATACACTGTACAGTCCTTGTGCCTCACCACAGGTGGCGATGTAATAAATACACGGGCTTATCTTGTCACTTCACTGCTCAGTGAGGTCCACCAACTACCTGTTGTAAGCCCTCTCCTTTTTGGATTTCTCGAGGGCTTTGTCCATGGTTTTCTCATTCTCCCCTCGACATTTGGGACAGTACCACTTGCCCTTTGGTTTATGATTCAGTCCCACGCAGGAGAAGTGGAACCACTCGATGGGGCACTCGTCGTTGTCACAGCCGATCATTTCTCCATAGGAGACCTGATTGCACAGACAGTACGTGGGCTCGTTTGGGTCGATGGGGAGGTCTGCGGGGGATGCTTCCCTCTCTGCTTTGGCCTTGGAGCGTTTCTTCTTCTTGGAGGCTTTTGCTTTCTTCTCCTTAGGCGTTACTGAGGTGATGTCATCGTGGTCGTGAATATTAGCTGCGTTCTCTCGATTCTCGTTGTTGCGCTGTCGCCGGGACCTCTTGTTGTTGGGTTTTTCTGCCTGTGTGATTGTCTCGTTCTTGGACTTATCTTGGCCGGCTTTGCCACCGTGGCCGGTAGTGTCATTGACCTCTTGATGTGCCTCGAAGAGTTCCACGTGACTGTCCACCTGCCTGGTTCGGTTCTCCACCAGCTCCACCATCTGACTCACAATCTGGATCTTCTCATCACCCAGCTCCTGGCTCCGAATCAGGGCTCTCTGAATGCAGTGCAGCAGTCTCCTCTTCTGGGCGCCATCCGTCTCGCGCTTAAACTTCTCATAATAGTCATCTAGTTCCTTCAGGATTTCTGCAAAGGAAAAAATAAGCATTACATCTACAAACACTACCGAGCCTTTTATTTAATTCTCTAGTCTGTAAAAAAGTAATTGCATAGGAGAGAAATGATCAACGCAAGTCTTCCCTGTATAAAAACCTTACAGCCTGGAGGCCTCTCTAGCAGACTTTTTTTCCTGTTGAAAAAAATCCCTGGAACTAAATACAAATGTCAACACTGTTTCCATTTAGCAAAATGCCACGCAAAGCTCCCCAAGGGACTCTGTAGTGCATTCAGAAGCATAGGTAACAAATACTCCTGGGACAGGCAATTAAGGGGAAAAGTTCAATTTTAGGGGAAGTGCTGGGGCCCAAACTTTTTTTTCTATAAAATTAATGATTATGTCCTATACTTCCATTGGGATTTTTTGCACATCCTAGTTGCTGTATGTGGGACGCGGCTCCAGCATGGCCGGAGAAGCGGTGCATTGCTGCGCACCGGGATCTGAACCCGGGCCGCCAGTAGCGGAGCGCGCGCACTTAACCGCTAAGCCACGGGGCCAGCCCACTTCCATTGTTTTTATTCAAATATTTTTTGAATAACTTAAAGGCCTTTATTCTCCCCATTTTAATGTACTAATGTCTACAGCACCCTAATAAATTAGAGAATGTATACAAATATTACTTAGTGACCCAGGGCCTGGGTGTATCCGTGATGTCATTTTCCTCCTGGCATGTTATTCCTCTGTGTTACTGAAAACAAGAATGGTTTGTCACAATAAGCCAGACAACCCAGCCTTGCTTTAAAACACAGCTGGCAAATTTTACCTGTGCATTTATTGCTTAAAACAACATACTTACATCTGTAAAAGTCAACAGATTTCACAGCATTATCAAAAGCAAAAAACCCTCAGGACTAAATTTAAACCTTCTTGGACAGGTTAGAACGCAGTGTATGTGATTTTAAATGTAATTTGGCAAATGTAATTAGGCAAGTTCTCAAGAAATGAAAGCTGTTAAATAATCTGACTGAAGTAAGAAAAGTAAATACTCTGGCCAAAAGCCTATTTATTTATTTATTCTTTGGTGAGGAAGATCAGCCCTGCGCTAACATCCACGCCAATCCTCCTCTTTTTGCTGAGGAAGACTGGCCCTGGGCCAACATCCGTGCCCATCTTCCTCCACTCTATATGGGACACCGCCACAGCAGGGCCTGACAAGCGGTGCGTAGGTTTGCGCCCGGGATCCGAACCCGCGCCGCCAGCAGGGGAGCGGGCACACTTAACCGCTATGCCACAGGGCCGGCCCCCCAAAAGCCTATTTAAATACACAGATAGAAATTCCCAGAGTTATTTTCCCCAAACAGTAATATTAAATTAAATGGTATCAGATTTTTCTCCTGAAACCCTTTTGCAGTCTCTTAAAATAACTCAATTCTACTCTCCAAGTAGGAAGTGTGTGAGGTGATGGGGGGGCGGGGGGGAAACGTATAAAACGTAACCATCACTCCTTCCAGATCTCAGAACAGTGCTAAGGCATAAACCAAACACTGGAGTAAACACAGAACTCAGGCCAACTCTGGAGCTTACCTAAACGTTAAGTGTTATTTTCCAGGCTATACTCTTCAACTAAAGATAGCTCTGATGATGCTTCCTAGAGGAACAATGTAGGCTGTGCCACCAGAAAGCAGGAATGCTACAGTCTCATAGTCTCTTAGAGTAAAATAAACAGCTATGCTCAACTTACCCAAGTTCTATTTCACAGAAATAGGACGATTTTAACTTGGGTAAGTTAAAATGGGTTCCTGTCATTTATTTTTAAATGGATTACACATTACGAAACTGTTCTCATTTCGTATAAGCAGGAACCAAATTTCCAAAGACAATGCTAGCATTGTCTAGAAAACGCTAGCATTTCATAGAAAAGAGAACAATTCTATCAAATAGCTAATATAAAATTTAATAACATACAGCTTCTTTTACATCACAAGCAAGCTTACGTACATGTGAAGCCTCACTTGTGGGAAAGCAAGAAACACCTCATCACAAAATTACCACGAAGTAATTCTGTTACCTACACAACGGCATGTGTTTCTTAGATGCCGCAAGCGACGCACTCTATCAACAAAGCCACTGAAGTACAGACGTCCGCAAACAGGAACAAAACCAGAGCTAAGTAGGGAGGCATCCTGCCAGGACACCTGGCTCCTTCTGCTCCATCAGCTCAAACTGCTGCCGACCCTTTCTTCTAAAAATGCTCCACGCCCACGTTAACGTAGGAAAGCAACGGTTACCTTAGAAAGAATTTAAGGATTAAACGAGATTTCAGCAAAATTTAATCAGATCTGTCCGATTATTTGGAATGTATTTTAATTTTACATAAGGCTTGCACTGAAGTTCTTTACGAAGCCAACTTCCACGGTGGGTATTTAAAAAATAACATTTGAAAAACAATCCAAAAATAACTTTAAATTCAATAATTCAAAAGTAACCTCAAACACCATTTAAAGTTGATAAACTAATTATAATCATCCTTATGAATTCATCTCCAACTGAGGCGTACTAAGCAAAAGATGGATAATCAAGTTTGACCTGCAACACAGTTGTTCTTTAAAAATAAAAGCTTAATTTTTTAGAACTATGCCGCATATGTCAACATTCAACACCAGGTGCGTCATGACGACGGACGTGCCGGCCGTTCAGGCTTCACAGCTCACTCACTGGCGCCGGCTCGGACGTGCACCGGGGTCGGGGTGGACTGATCATTTCTCTGCAGCAGCCAAACTAGCCCCGCCGCGTGCACCGAGTCCACCGCAGACACTCCGCCTCTGCAGCAGCCGGGCGGCTTCTGCCCAGCCCCGCCAGGAGTAAGAACGCACCCTCGCCGGGGATACCGATGTGGACGTTTGAAGATTTTAAAGATAAACTTCATCTATCATCTTGAAATTTCCTAAAGTGCTCAAGAACAGAGCCTGTGACGACGAACTCGAGTATTGTGAAGACCTGTAAATCACCCCCGCGAACCGGTACACCCCCGAGTCGCCCCCGAGCTGGGCGCACACGGGACCCTCAGGGCCGCCCGGCTCTCCCCCGCCCGGTCACTCACGCTTCTCCCGCTCCGCGCGGCCGCACCCGCGGGTCGGCAGAGAGGCGGCCCCGGGCCATGTGCGGGCCCGTCCCGCGGGTCCCTCGGGCCCGGGCGGGAGGCCTCAGCTGCGTCCTCCGCAGTCCCGGCAGGAAGGCTCGGCGGCCTCGCCCCCGGCCCCAGGGCGCCGCCATTGCTCCGCGACCGGAAGCGGCCGGCACGGGCCCCTGAGGGGCGGGGCGGGGCCCACCGCCAATGGGAAGCGGCCAGAGGGCGGCGCGCCCCGCCCCGGAAGCCGCTGCCTACGGTGATCGCCCAGCCGGAGGGCGGAGGCCAGGCGGGGCGCCAATCACAGCGCAGGGCCCGAGAACGCTGCCCGCCCCAGTCGCCAACCCAAGGCCGGAGGCCGGGCAACCCGAAGACTTCAAATCAACTCGACCTCCTCCCTCCTCCCCGCCCCTCTACGAAAGAGAAAAAAGAAGGCAGCGGAAACAGAGACCCGTGCCAGTCACTGCGCAAGGCCCGCCCTCGCCCGGCCCAGCAGCCAATGGCTCAGCGGCGGCATGATAACGACATTCCATGGGCGACGCCACGGCCAATCACCAGGAGGCTGAGGCGGAACGTTCGCAATATGCTAATGAGCCTCCTATAAAATTCGCTGCGAAGCCCAGTCTCGGGTAGAGCGCGTCGGGGCGCCTTCCTGGCAGAGGCTGCTTGTGAGCTTCGGGGCAAGCGGTTGCTTTCCACCTCCCCCCTCTCTTCCGTTTCCCTGCTGCGCAGCCCTGTAAACATTAGTAAACTCCAAGTGACGATCCACGTTCCAAACACAGCCCCCAATGCCGAGCCTGACCTGGCAGGAAAGTTTCCCCAACAGCCAACAATTCCCAGCGGACACGAACCCTCCGCCTCTCTCCGGCACTCTGGGCGGCTGGGGCTGCAGAGAACGACCACAGGTCCTCTCCTCTGCCATGTTCCTCTCCAAGCCGACAATCTCTGCCCGCGTCCCCCGAGCGCAGCACAGATGGGCGACTTCCTCGCCCCATCCTCCCCTCCCTCTCCTCCCCTTGCTCACCGCACGCGCGGAATAAAGCCCCGGCCCTCCGCAAACTACACCCGGCCGCGTCGCCCTCACTCGGTGTCCAGCAGCACGGGAGGGCCGGGGGACTGGGCAGGGGCGACCGGGACGACACCGAGCGCAGTACCGACCCCGGACTTTATGTAACACTCATATTTGGGACTGGGTGGGGGCGGCTCCGGGGATGGCGAGCAGGGCCGGCGGACCCCTCGCCCGCAGCGCCCTCCTCAGCAGCCCTGCGCGCAGCCCCGTCCCTGCACCCCTCAGCCCTGGCGGCCGCGGCACATCCCTCCCTCCCTCGGCGCCGTAGCCTGCGCCCCCTGAGCCCCCTCCCCCGCAGCACCCCGCCTCGTCACTTCACTACAAAGAGCGCTTTGCTCGCGCAGCCTGCCATTGAGACCTCTCGTTCCTCCTTCCTCCTCCGTGTCCGGGCTTCGCGCACAAGGACCCTGGCGAATCAAAGACGCTCCAGACCTTTTGTTCCTGCCCTGCCAGGGCGGCCGCCGCGGGCCCGCAGCTCCCCGGGCGGCGAGCAGGACGGCCCGCGACCCCGCAGCGCGCCGCGACCGGCGGGGATGGAGCGGCCGCCCCCGCCCATCCATCCCGCCGTACCTTGGTATTTCGCGTCGATCTCCCGCATCAGCGAGACGTTCCTCTGCAGGTCGAAAGGCAGGGACTCGATGGAGTCCAGGTAGTCCTCCACATAGTTCACCAGGTGGATCTGCTCCCCGTTGGCAGGGCTCAACATGGTTCACCGAGGTCCCCGGCGACTCGGCGCGGCTTTCCGCTTCCTCCAGCCCCCGCCCCCTCGGAGCCCAGCGCTGCAAAATGCAAAGCTCCCGCCCGCCGGCGCCCCCCCTCCGGCCGGCCCCGCGCCGCTACATCTGGGAGCCGCGCCGCCTGGGCCCGGGGACCCGGCGCCTGGCGGGCCCGGCCGGCTCTCGACGGGCGCGGGCGCGGGCGGGCGTGCGGGCGCGCACCCTGCGCAGGGGCCGGGGCCGGGGCCGGGGCCGAGCGAGCGCGGGAAGGGGCGCGCGCCGCCCGCCGCGCCGCACTTGTCCAACGTGGAAAACCCAAATACCAGTTTCAAACACTTGGGAAACATTCGGGCCCCCGCACCGCGCATGCGCCCCGCCCCCCGCGGCCCCCTCCCCGCGGGCCCCGCCCCCGCCGCATTCACGCCCCTCACCGGCCCCGCCGCGAGGGGGTGTGGCTTTGTCAGTCACTTTTGCCGGGGAGGGGGTCAAGGGTGCAGGGGGCGGCGGGCGAGGCACAAACTTTACAAGGAGTTTCGCACTTGCAGGCAGAGCCTGTCGGGCAGCGCTGCACGCATGCCCGGGGACGCGCGGTGGCGGCCGGCCCCGCCGAAAATCCGGCCGGAACCGACACGGCCGCGGGACCGCTGCCTCGGACACCATCGCACCCCCACCCCACCTCTTTACTCTCCCCACTGAGCCCCTCACTCTTCCGGGCCCGCCGTGCAGCGGCCCATAAGTACTGCCCGGAACAGACGGGCAACCCCGAGAGCCAATCCGCTTGCCGCTCTCACATGGGTGGCCCAATCAGAATGAAGAGGAGGCGGGGCGAGCACGGAAGACTCCTCCCGGGATCTTACTACTAGAAACCCGCGTCCTCTGGGGGGCGGGGAGGCAGGGCGGGCTGAGAAGGGCGGAAATGGTGGAGCATGCGCACTTGTACGGCCAGGGTGGCCGCCGGCCCGCGCGGGAGGAGACCTACCATTCGGCGGCAGGACCACCAGTCCCAGCAGCCTCGGTGGCTCGCGCGCCTGCGCGGTCCTTGACCCCTCCCTTTGTGTCGCCGGCCGGAGCCCAGCGCTGAGCGGCTTGGAGACAAAGAGGCCCGAGAGGAGAGCTGCTCCCCGGGCACGGCCCTCGCAGAGGGCGGGCGACCCGACCCCTTCCTGCCTGTGCCCTGGAATCCGCTCTCAAGTCCGCTCCCCCACTTCGAAAGACCACCCAAACCGGGGCGGGGCAGCCGTCCTGCCGCAGGGGTCCTAGGGTCTCTCCCCGCGCTGGCTCGGTCCCTCCCCGCCCTAAACTCCCGATTTGGGCTTTCTGAAAAGCCGGGCGCCGAGGATCCCGTTGCCTAGACGACGGGCCCGCGCGCGGACCCGCCCCTTCCGGCCGAGGCCCCGCCCCGTGGGCGTGGCCCGCTCCGCCTTTGTCCGCGGGCGCGGGGCCGTGCTGCGGCCGGTGCTTCCCGGAGCTTCGCTTCCCCGCGTCGCTCTGCTTGCGTCTGCGCCGGCTTACTCCCCGAGGGGGCGGGCGCCTGGCGCCGTCTCTGGCCCGGTCAGTTCCTGACCCCCGCCTCGTGACGTCTCCACGGCCGCGCCCGGCGCTGCTCCGCTTTCCTCCTCTCACTGATGGGGCCGGTGTCAGCCTCGTGTCCCCGGTTGCCCTGCTGCCATCCAGGCACTGCATTTACTCATAGAACTATTACACTGCAGCTCACAGGGGCGCGCCTTCTGGGGTTCAGAGTCGGAATGACAACTAAGACCACTGGGAATTTAAAAATTGCTGTATGTAATCCAGTAAAATCTTGGACCAATCCAATTTCCATGATCTAGATTGTTATCCGCAGTGGATCTGATTCCAGCGATCTGTAGGGCGTTTTGTGATAGGGATGGCAGTACAGCAAATGAGACTAAATTGAGCTGTTTTGTCTTTGGAAATGGCTTGTTTACTTTGGAACATTGCTGCGGTGATAAACGACGAATAATATTTACACTTTGAAGTAAATGGATTTGGTGTGCACTCTTAAACCTCCCCTTCCCCCACCTACATCAGGAGAACGTTCACTTTGATTTTTGGGAAAATGGTTATTTTACTTATAGATTCTCACTTTTTCCAGGCTTGGCCCAGTTAAAAGCAATGATGAGTAAAGTTTCATTTCGTTTCATTCAATAAAATGTATTGGCCACTGGTCTGCACAAAAGACTTTAACACTATGACATTATGTGGAAACGGAGACACGGAATAGAATAGAAAGAGGGTGCAAAGTTGAATAGGAAACATTATACCTTTTCCTCTAAGAACCTATAAGTAATTTTATAGTACAAAAGCAAGAAAGAGATAGGTCCTTTTAATCCTTGAATTTATTGTCCTAGAATGTGTAATGTTTATCTGAACTTAAGAGTAAAGGTTAGAAATAATTTACCCATTTGAACGATAATCAAGCTAGAGTTTGACTTAGGTTGTCTTTTCAAAAAATCCCGATACTATCTGAATAATGATTCGTCTCCTGTTTTCATGGACTTCACGGTAAAAAGGCATCTTATCCATCTGACAAGAAATATTTAACGAATGCCTACCATGTGCTACCTACTGTTCTATGCACTGGGGATACAGTGGTGAGTAAGGAGCTTACATTCTATAAGACGTAATTTCCCCTTGAGCTAAAAAGAAAATGTTTTATTTATTAGCTTTACAAAGTTGTTAAAATATGACAACGGTTGTCTGAACAAGGTTAGAAGACCAATTGCTAAAATGTAATTAACTATGATCATGTATTTTAAATATGCCACTAAGGAAAAGTTTAATTTTGAAGATACATTGAAGAATCTTGGTTGTTTCAGTTTCGCTCTTTGGAATGTGTTTCAAAAAGAGATATTAAATCTTTTTTCTAAAATTGTATTTCTGGTTAAACTGCAGATGCTCAAACCTATGGGAGTAAAAGATAAGAGATGAACATACAATTCTTTATGTTTTGAGGTGCTTAAAAAATAAATCCTAACACATTCATCTCAAACTTGAAATGCCCTAAACAATATGTTACCTTATCTACTCTACTATGGATTTTCAGGATTTTGCCTTGAAAGAAATTGTAATATTGAGAACTATATTTTTGCTGTTGTCATTAAGGACTAAGAAATGTCATTCGAGATATTTTGGAATCATTAATTTGAATACACTTCCTTGTTCTGACCTAGATCAGGGAGGGGTCACTTCAAATTAACAGATTCTGTTTTTTGGATATATATGCTAATAAATCTTCCCCATCATTTTTACTTTACCTTAATATTCAACCTGCAAAAGGAATCATATTTTTAACCATCATTAAATAATGGGTTATATTTATTGTTGTTTTGATGATTCCCACAAGACTTAAGAAATGGTAGAAGTGCCGCCAGTCAAAGGGCTGACACATGACAAGACCGGTTTTCTGAAGACAAGATACCATTGTTAATTTAAATGTCATGATTTTCTAAGGGCAATTCAAACATGCCACCTATCCAGATTCATGCGTAGGATTTGGTCTTCAATGTTTCTGTTTTCAAAACTTCTAGCTTTTTCCTCAATTTCTGTGTGTTCTCATGAATGCAGTCAAGCCTTTTGTTCATTTTCTTATTTTACTGGCACATCTAATATCTGGATCAGAGCTTTCTCATCAGATATTTTACTGCCAGAATTTCCTCCCACCTGCTCAACAGGTAGATTTCATCAGAGATTAATTCTTCCAAAGTTAATTAATTCAGCCAAAGTTCAACAGCCCTTTTCTGAATTTAGTGCTGGGTACAGTGAGAGACTCAAAGGAATTTACAATCTGAAGTACTCAGGGAGAGAAATATACATATTGTAGAAACAAGAGACAATTACAAAATAACATCAAGACAAGCGTGCAGGCAGTGAGGAAGGGACAATATACTCCAGTAGAACTTGGAGTAGTCAGGGAGCACAAGCTTAGCACTGATGCAGCCGACTCCTAATTCTGAGCAACAGGTTCTAACATTAGGGTTATGCATTAGAACATAGTTTACATTAGACTACAGTTTAGCTTGAAACAGAATTGCAGAGTTGGACTCCAGGGATCTTGAAAAAAATTTTAAGTGCTCTAGGAACATACTGGTTTGTCTCTACTTAAACCTTTGCTTTCAGTAGAAGACCAAAACAATCCAAAAAAAAGAACTGAGGAAGCTCTGTGTTGTTTTGAAGACTGCAAAAGCAAAGGGGATTTCTTTTTTTTTTTTTGAGACACTGTTTTGCAAGATATCAATAGAGGCACGTTTGTCAAGATAATTTGAAAGTAACTTCAAGTGAATCCGCCTTTAAAAAGTTCCATTGAAACCGCAATTCAGAATGTTTTTGCTCTCAAGAGACAAGATGATAGAACTTCTAACCTTAAAATGAATCCCAAACAGATATTTCTTACTACGCGTATTCATGAATGGGCGGTTTTCTAGCTTTGGTCTTTCATCTGGAGATAAAGAGTGTGTGTTGGGGTGCCAACGTGCTCTGGGTGTGTGTGTTGGGGTGCCAACGTGCTGTCTGTGCATGCTGAGGTGCAAACTTGCCGTGTGCGTCTTGGGATGCAAACGTGCTGTTGGGGTGCACAAGTGCGGTGTGCACGCTGGCGTGAAACGTGCTTCGCGAGCTGGCGAGGGGCGGGCGGCACGCGCGCGTGAACTCCCGCTCGCTGCGGCTTGGGCTCGTACCGCGTCCGCGCTGACGAGCAGAGGGCCCCTCCCCGCGGCCCCCGCGGCCGCACCGCCCCCTGCCAGCTCCCCTCCCCTCCCCTCCCCTCCCCTCTCCTCCCCCCGCGCTGCGGCGGACGCCGGACAGGCCTGAGGGAGGCGGGGCCGCCGCTTCCCGCCCGCCTCTTCCGGGTGGGCGGGGCAGGCCGAGTCCTCTTCCGGGTGGGCGGGGCCTGTCTGGCCCCACCCAGCGTGGGCGGGGCGGCGCGGAGAGCCCGGCTGGCTGTCGAGCGTGCGTGTGCGCCTGCTGCCGGACCCCCGCGGGCTGGCCATGCTGCGGTCGCCTGGGGCCCGTGCGTGCCCCGCGCTCCTCCGGGCAGTGCTGGGTCTGGGGCCGGGGCGGGCGGCGTCGGGGGCGCGCGGGCAGGGCTGGCTGCGGCCTGCCGGCCACGACACGGGGGTCATGGTGTACAATAGCCTCACCCGGAGGAAGGACCCCTTGATCGTGGGCAGCGCGGACGCCGCCTCCTGGTAGCCCCCTGGGATGGTGGGGCGCGCTGGGGAAGGTGGCGCTGGAAGGACTGGGGACCCAGGGTTTTCCGGGACAGTGCTCTGTGTTGAAAGCGGGGTTGGTTTCTCAGCTGGAAAGCGTTTAATAAGTAATAAAATACGTTGGAAATACCTTTAAAGACACTGTGGTGTAGTCGCAGTGATTCACAGGGTTTGGCTATGAATTTAGCTATTCTAGTTATAGAACCCCGGCTATGCATTCTCCAAAAGCAGTTACTTAAAAAAAAGACATGGTTATATGAGAATCATAACAGAACGGATGTCCTTTCTTGCAAATAAGTTTCACGTGGATTTTACCTTTGTTCCTAGGTATAGCTGTGGACCCACTGTCTACGATCATGCACACCTTGGCCATGCTTGGTGAGTTTCCTGAATTTGAATATTCACACATTAAGGGACCATTTATTTTGAAAAGAAAGAGCCTTTTGCAGTTTTTTTCCATCTCTCAAGTAGCAACTTGAGAATACTGGATAGTTACTATATTCCAGGTATTGTGGGAAACACGCATGTTGCAGTCTCATTTGGTTCTTCTAGCAATTCTAAGCACTTCTACCCCTTTCACAGGTGAGGAAGCTCAGGGAGGCAATGAGGAGCGGTGAAAAGTGACCCGTTGTGGAGTTAGATGCTTCTTGGTGGGTTTAGCAAGATGAGGCCCTGGAGTCAGCTGGTCAGGAGCTATTTGCGGCCCCCACCTTTTATTTCTTGCCCGGCTTTGGACAAGCCCCTTTATCACTTTGAGTCCTGGTTTCCTCATCTTTGAGATGGGGATGAGAGTATCCATCTTTTTGAATCTTCACACTTTTATGAAATAACGCCCATGAAATCCTGCTTAACACAGTACCTGAGGTGTGATATGTGTTGAGGGCTCGCATTGTTGGGGATGAGTAACCTACCCGAGGGCACACATTCTGGACGTGCTGGAGCTTCGGTGGAGCCTGGTGTCTGTGACCTCCAGGTGCTTGCTCTCTCTGCCTTTTAACCCTGAGCTGCACTGCCTTGTACCTTTGTCAGAATTACCACTTTTCCTAATATTTTGTGTGTTCTCTTGTGCATCTTTTAAAGTTGTTATTCTTCAGACCTAGACTAAAAGTAAAAAGCTACCTTTACTCATTGCACTTTTTACAAAGTTATATGTCACCCAGTAAGGTCCAAACATTTCTTGTGTTTTGTTAGAACAAAGTAAGTGGTCTAGGAGTCATTTTTTTCCTTCACATTGGGCTAACTTACCATTAATTATAAAAAGCATATTTTGACCTCTTTTTTGAAGTGTAAACTATGTTGGGGAAATATTAAAAACCAAATCTCCCAACTCGGAAAACCTTTCCACAAAGGCAGAAGAGAAAGAAAACAGTTTTGTTATTGAATAAGCATTAAACCAGAATGGCACGCAATCACAGGCAACCCACTAGAAGGACTGCAAAGACAGCAAGAAGTCTCACTCTTACAGAGCTAGGTGGATACAGCTCTCGAGTGCAGGCAGGTGTGCAGTTTGGAGTCAGGTGACAAGTTCGGCCCATCTCCTGTCACACAGCGTTACCTTCCCCGATGACTTCAGAGAGGTGGCTCCCAGGTCCTTGAAACTTTCCTGAGTTGGGAGACTGACAGAGGCTTACCTAGCCATTAAAAACATTTACATGTATTTTAAAAGGACTGAGGAAATTCTGAAAGAAAGGGAGAGTGAGGGAGAGTCTGTTCCCTTATTTTCAACAAGGAGAATCAGGCCTCTCAGTTATAATTTGTATTTGTCCTTACAAATGCAGAAAGGGCTACAAATATTATGTGTGTGGTTGAATGAGTGTTCACGGGTCTCAGATGGAGAAACAGAACGTTCCCAACACCCAGAAGCCTCCTCTGTGTCCCCCTTCATCACTCCCTCCCCCATCCCCACTCCAGGATAACTTCTGTGGAGGTCTTGATGGTGAGAGGAACCCATTCCTCAAGAAGAGTCTTTCAATTCAAGATGCCCTGAAAGGTAGAGAAGCTAAGGACTACAAGATTTCTGAAGGAGTTGTGAGGTCAGGCATGGCTCCACTGCTCTTAAGGGAAAGTTTAACATCCTAAGGACGTCTCCGTAGTCCTGGAGGTCTGTCCCTGCTTACTCTCCAGGTTCATGGCCTCGAGCCCCGCCCCCCCCTTCCTCCCAGGTAGCCACACCGCCTCTATTGTAAAAAGACATATACTTACAGACAGATAGCACTCGCTGTGTGCTGGGCACCGTTCTACATGCTTTACAGACACCAGCCAGTGTAACGATCCTGACAACACCAGGTGGTGGTGCTCTTATCCCTAAATGACAAATGGGGACCCTGTGTGCAGAGGGCTGACGAACCGCCCCAGGTCCTACAGCTGGGAAGCGATGAATGAGGCTGCCAGCCCAGCTGGGCCTGCACCTGGGCCTCCGAGGTGCCAGGCGTGTGTTGTGCTTGGAGTGGCCCCTGGGGGAGCAGCTGCTTCCGCAGCTCGGAGCCTTGCAGCCCTTGAGCTCCTCTGGGCCAAGCATGTGACTTGACTCTTGTTTCCACTTTAAGTTCCTGTTAACTTTTTCTCTCAAATCTCATTTCTTTTAGAATCTCCAGATGAATGAAGGGCATCATGTTGAGATGGGAGTGGTAGCTTGTTGGAATTGGTGCTGCAGGCACTGAGATTACAGCCAGTAACCCAGTGGGATTTTGCCCAATTTATAAATAAGCAGCCTGAGACTTCAAAAGATTAAATACCTTGGCAAGGAGGTTCAGAGATCATTTTGTTACTAGAATTGAGATTTGGCCTCAGCTGTATTTGGGGTGGGTGAGTGTAGGAGGTTCAAAGGATTCAATGACGAGGCTTGTTTTCAACAGAAAATGCTTTATGAACTCAGGTTTAGAGAGGCCGTATGATGACAGAGATGAGCGTGAGATTAGCTGACCTGGAGTATTAAGGTGGCTTTTATGGGAAACCAGATTCTTGAGATCTTAGTGGTTTCACGAGTCTGAGTTCCCCCAGTGCAGTCTGTCAGTAAGCTGGTGTTGGAAGATTCCACAGCAGTGTACACATTTCTGAGGAGTAATCTTATACAGCTTTAATAGGACTGTTCTTCTCTTGATTTGTTGTTGTTATTTGCTTCTATTTTGTCGTAGTGAAACATTACAGTTATTCCAGAACGTGAACAAGAATGATAAAAGCTCTCAGTATTTTAACTACCTAGTGAGATTGTATTACAAGTGAATTTTTATACAATTAAATAGATGTAAACACACTTAAACAACAGCTCTAACATTAAAAATGCTAATATTGTGTCCTGAGATTGAGGCAATACCTTTGTCAGTTTCTTGTGAGGCCCCGTGTGGACCAGTCAGTAAAAGGCTTCTCCTTTCCTGCCTGCCCTCAAACCATCAGTTATCACACACTTGCCTTTACGCAGCGGTGGCGTGTTAAAATGTAACACACTCTTTTAAAGATCACAATGATGACTTCCTGTGTTAAAGATGCCCTAACATGTTTTTTTCTTTCAGCTCCTATGTTCGATTTGATATAATTCGAAGGATCCTAACCAGGATTTTTGGATGCAACATCATCATGGTGATGGGAATTACAGACGTGGATGACAAAATAATCAAAAGAGCCCGTGAGGTAGGCATGGAAGATTACATGGACTGATAACTTGATTGATGAGTGTGCTGACCGAAATGTGACACTGGTTCTTATTTGTGTTTCTCAGTACTTTTCACATCTTATCCTCCTCACATGGCCCAATGAGTATATTAGGACAGGTTATCAGAGGAATCTTTTTGTCCTGGTAAAGGAAGTTAAAGTCTCTTTAATTTTGGTCACTGAAGCCTTTAATGAGTCATCTCATTCTGTGATGGCATCCTGGCTTGAATCCATAATCCCTGCCCTGGCCCCTCAGCCTCCAAGGTAAATGAATACTTTACTTCCTCTTTACAGAGGGAGGTTAAAAAGCCACTTCTGGGCTAGGGAAATTTAGCTCATATGAGGTTTAATTTTCTCATTTTTTAATTTAATTTTTTAATTGAAGTGAATATTATATTAGTTTATAGAATAGAATATTATGTTAATTTTAGGTGTACAACATAGTGATTTGATATTTTGGTACATTACGAAATGATCATCAGGCTGAGTCTACTTACCATACAATATCATTACAATATTATTGACTATATTCCCTATGCTGTACATTACATCCCTGTGATTTATTTACTATAAAACTGGAAGTTTGTACCCCTTGATCTCCTTCACCTG
This sequence comes from Diceros bicornis minor, assembly GCF_020826845.1. NCBI lineage: Eukaryota > Metazoa > Chordata > Mammalia > Perissodactyla > Rhinocerotidae > Diceros > Diceros bicornis. Next base: position 84,931,087 of record NC_080748.1, on the reverse strand, counting down.
TTTTGCCCGCCCCTCACCACTTCCCTCTGGGGACCACCAGTTTGTTTCCTGTATCTGAGTCTGTTTCTGTTTTATTTTGTTTTTCCTTTGTTTTGTTTTTTAGATTCCACATATAAGTGAGATCATACAGCATTTGTCTTTCTCTGACGTATTTCACTTAGCATAATACTTTCTAGGTCCCTCCTTGTTGTTGCAAATGGCAAGATTTTTTTCTTTTTAATGGCTGAGTAATATTCCATTGTGTGTATGTACCACATCTTCTTTATCCATTCATCTGTCAGTGGACACTTAGTATGCTTCCATATTTTGGCTATTGTAAATAATGCTGCAATGAGCATAGGGGTGCGTATATCTCTTGTGTTTTTGTGTTCTTCGGATAAATACCCAGAAGTGGAATTGGTGGATCATATAGTCGTTTTATTTTTAATTTTTTAAGAAACTTCTCTACTGTTTTCCATAGTTGCTGCACCAATTTACATTCCCACCAGAGGTGCACAGAGGTTCTCTTTTCTCCACATCCTCACCAATACTTGTTATCTCTTATGTTTTTGATAACAGCCGTTCTGATGGATGTGAGGTGATATCTCACCGTGGTTTTGATTTGTATTTCCCTGAGGAAATGATTAGTGATGTTGAGCATCTTTTTGTTTCCTGTTGGCCATCTGTATGTCTTCTCTGGAAAAATGTCCATTCAGGTCCTCTGCCCATTTTTGTTTTGCTGAGGAAGATGTGTCCTGAACTAACATCCGTCACCAATCCTCCTCTTTTTGCTTGAAGGAGATTCGCCCTGAGCTAACGTCTGTGGCAAATCTTCCTCTGTTTTGTATGTGGGCCACCACAGGATGGCCACCAACCAGCAGTGTAGGTCTGCACCCAGGAACCAAACCCAGGCCGCCGAATCAGAGGGCGCCAAACTTAGCCATAAGGCCATGGGGCTGGCCCTCCTCTGCCCATTTTTTAATTGGATTGTTTGTTTTTTTGTTGTTGAGTTATATGAGTTCTTTATATATTTTGGAAATCAACCCCTTATCCGATATATCATTTGCAAATATTTTCTCCCATTCAGTAGGTTGCCTTTTCATTTTGTTGATGGTTTCCTTCACTGTGCAAAGGCTTTTTAGTTTGATATAGTCCCATTTGTTTATTTTTGCTTTTGTTGCCTTTGCCTGAGGAGACAGATCCAAAAAAATATCGCTAAGACTGATGTCAAAGCGCATACTGCCTGTGTTTTCTTCTAGGAGTTTTATGGTTTCAGGTCTCTTATTTAAGTGTTTAATCCATTTTGAGTTAACTTTTGTGTGTGATGTAAGATGGTTGTCCAGTTTCATTCTTTTGCGTGTGGCTATGTGGTTTTCCCCACACCATTTATTGAAGAGATTGTCTTTTCCCCATATTCTTGCCTCCTTTCTCGTAGATTAATTGACTGTATAAGCGTAGGTTTATTTCTGGGCTCTCTATTCTGTTCTGTTGATCTGTGTGTCTGTCTTTATGCCAGTACCATGCTGTTTTGATTACTATAGCTTTGTAGTATAGTTTGAAATCAGGGAGCATGATCCCTCCAGCTGTGTTCTTTCTCAAGATTGCTTTGGCTATTCGGGGTCTTTTGTGGTTCTATATAAATGTTATAATTATTCTAGTTCTGTAATTTTCTCATTTGTTAAGTGAACAGTGTACTTTGCTTAAATCTCATGTGGCATTTAGAGGAAGTTTTGGGGAAAAATCCTAACTGAGGGATAAAATTAAATATTATAGTTATTTTTTAAAAAGTCTACTTTCAAAAGTTCACCTCTTCTGCTTTTTATAATTAGCAACCTTAACAATTATCTCTAAAGATCTATAAATGATTGCTAAATTATCTAATTTACAGAAAAACCTATGTTGAATGCTTGACATTCCTATAATTTTAAAACAATGTATGTACATGTATATAGGATTTTTTTAGAAAACTAGTTTAGACTTTATTTTGTTTTATAGTATGCTTTTTTCACTAACTGTATTTTGAGTGATTTTTCATGTCCTTAAATATTCTTGAACATTTTAAAATAGCCTTATAACATTCCATCACACGGCCGTATCGTAATTTACCATGCTTATTTTTGGAGTCTTAGATTACTTCCATATTCTGCTGTTTTCCCTCAAATTCATTTCATAGAAACCTCGTCTTCCTGTCTTCCACCAGTTTCCTTTTTAATAACTAGATAGCGTCCCACCGTGGCGGCTGTTCAGCAGTTCTCCTAGACCTCCCCGTCATTGACTATTTGTGTTGTTACTAGCTGTTCAAAATAGTACTGCTATGAATATCTTTTTTCCTTAAATATTTTTCCTAAAGTGGAATCAGTAGGTTAAAGGATGAACAGTTTATGTGACAAATTTTGTCATTCTTAGAGTCAGATCATTTCAGAGAAAGGTTACTAGCAGATTTTGCTGAACAGCAAAGCAGAATTTGCTGAAAATCCGTTCCAACTTTAAACCTATTTCCTCACGTCCTTAGTACGGTGGGGTTTCCCATTTTTGTTTCGTTTGGGTAGTTTAGTCAGTGTGTCATATTCCCTCACAGTAGACTCGGCTTACGTTTCCAGAACTGGCCCTGAGCGTGCATTGAACCGTCAGGGTCAGGCCTGTGCCTGGCTTTGTGCGAACAAAGGTGAGGAGGCCAGTTCCCGGGCTTGCTGAGCTTGTGTCCGGTGAGGCAGACCGACCTGCAGACAGATGCTCTGCGTGTGACATAGGGTATTTTATAAGCCAAGACGGGAATGCAAAGAAGATCACCTAGCCTTCTTGGGATTCAGAAGTGACTTACTGGAGGAGGGGACGCACACAGAACCTTGAGCGTTAGGACGGGGTTGACACGTGCAGAGCTCGACACGTGCAGAGCGGGAGCAGTAAGGGCCTGCTGTGCGGAGGGAGGAGCGTGAAGAGAGGCAGAGAAGTGGCACGAGGGAGATGCTCTGTGTGGGGCAGTCAGTCCAGTACCCGTGGAACATCTGGGGAGTTGGTGGGCGAAGCTGGAGAGGAAGTGGGCATCCTGGGTCTGGGGGACATATTGAGGACCTAGACTTGGTTACTTAGGCTCACAGAACATTCTAGCCCAGGATCAGCTTGGTCCGGTGGAAACAGCTCACTCTGGGGGTGGGGAGGACATGACTAGAGACTGGAGCCCACTGGGAGGGGTCACTGGGAGCCACGCACCCAGAGACGGGGCATCCCAGAAAGCAGACTGTGTGAGGGGAGACGGAGCGAGTTTGAGGTACCTAAAGAAACCCGAACCCTTGTAGATAGAGGAGTCGGAAGCTCAGTGAGTGCAGGGCTGTGGTATCGAAAAATATGGATTTGTTGCCAGCTCCTGGCACACAGCTCCTAAAAACCATGGAATGTCTGGAGTGATCGTGTCTTCTGTGTGTTAATGAGATGGGGGTGGCTGGGCCCCTGGACAGCTCCAGGATGGAGGCTGGCGCCAGAAAGGAGGAGCTGCGAGTAAAGCTTGAAAGTTGCTCTCCCGCACCCATCCCTCCATCCCACCTCCCAGGAGGGAAGAGGGGCCTGAGATCAAGCTCATCACCAGTGACCAGTGATTTAATCAGCCCTCCGGTGTAATGAAGCCTCCGTAAAAACCCTTGAAACAACAGGGCTCAAGAGCTTCTGGGCTGGTGAGCGCAGGGAGGTGCCTGGAGGGTGGCGTGCCCAGAGGGCATGGGAGCTCCACCCTTCCCCATACGTTGCCCTGTGCGTCTGGTCCATCTGGCTGTCTCGGTGTCCTTCAGGACACAACATAGGAAGTGGAATGCTTTCCTGAGTTCTGTGACTCGTTCTATCAAAACCCCAAATTTGTAGTTGGTGGGCAGATGTGTGGGTGGCCTGGGGACCCCATTGTGGCTGGCGTCTGAAGTGGGGCAGTCTTGTGGGACTGAGCCCTTAACTTGTGGGGTCTGCCCTAACCCGGGGAGTTAGTGTCAGAATAGGATTGAATTGTAGGACACCCAGCTGGAGTTGGAGAATCAGAGAAGTGGTTGATGTTGGAAAAGACAGCGCACGTTTGGTGTCAGAAGGAAGACACCACAGGGCTGGAAGTGAAGATGGGGCAGTGCTAGCATTTGGGGTTCGTCACCCCATCCCTGGTTCTCTGACGGTTTAGTTCAAGCCCTCATCGACGTCCAATTCTGCCCCATGTCCAAACGTCCTGCCTGTGTGTGGCGTCTCTGGGGTCAGGTGTCCACCCTGGTCCAGCCACCTACACCCTGAAGGCAAGGTTGTGAGATACTCACGTGGCCACAGGAGCCGTCCCTTTGTCAAGAGCCCTCCCTTTGTCAGGAGCCCTGAGTGAGGGGCAGCGTGCCAGGGAGCAGAAGGGGCGGCAGTGGTGGGAAGTGAGAGGGCCTGCCGCTCTGCCTCTGCGGTGGCTGACCTCAGAGCCCCAGCCAGGTGGAGCGTTGTCTCCCTTCACACCCGAGGAGAGGAGGGTCTGAGATTGAACTCGTTTGCCTGGGGCAGTCTGCCTGGTCTGTGCGTCATCACTCACGGGGTGACAGGCCTTGGCTTCTAGAGTGGAGTGTTTGAGCAAACATGATGAAGAAAGCAGTGTCCTCTAGCCCATGGTTAGGACAGACCACAGGGAGAGGTGGGGCACGGAGGTGCAGCATCCCTCAGGAGTCTGGGGATCATCCCGGCGGGAGCTGAAGATGGGGTCCGGGGGAGTCCCTGGGCAGGTTAATCCCAGAGACGCTGAGCAGGAGGGCCAGGTGGAACTCGACCTCGCTGGCTGGACTTAGGGTGGAAATGACAGAGAGAAATGAGTGGTCTCTGACACGTGAGTGAACCAGTAGTTTGCAGTAACACTGCAGCAGAGGTGGCATTTGGAAATGCAGGTGACCGGTTCCATCTGTCATCACACTCGACTGGAACCTGAGACAGCGCAGACGTGTCCCTGCACTTGGTGAACTGGGGTCTGCCGTGGATCTTCAGAATTGGAGGTGGAAGTGTCACCCGAATGTCATGGCAGCCTGGCTGGTGGGAGGGCGGAAACTGGTCTGGCTCTGGAGGGGGCCCGGTGGAGAAGAAAATCGAGGAGTGGAAGAGAGAGGGGCAAGAACTGGGGGGCTGTGCTGGGACGGCGGGCGGTTAGTGAAGTGGATGAAGAGCCAGGAGTCCAAGGAGGGGCAGGTTTCAGGAAGGAGGGGCGGCAGGCAACAGTAAATGCAGGAAGAATGAGGTGTTCTTTTGTTTTTGGGTTTTTTTTGATGAGGAAGATTAGCCCTGAGCTAATATCCGTTGCCAATCCTCCTCTTTTTCCTGAGAAAGATTGGCCCTGAGCTAACAGCTGTGCCCATCTCCCTCTATTTTGCATGTGGGACTCGGGCCACAGCATGGTTTGATAAGCAGTGTGTGGGTCGAGCCCGGGATCCGAACCTGCGAATCCCGGGCCACCAAAGCAGAGTGCACAAACTTAACCGCTGTGCCACCAGGCTGGCCCCTGAGAATGAGTTTTATTTAGAGGATTTCACAAATTCCACGAGGAGGCATTGGTTGTTACTTTTTAAAAACTTTATAATACTTAGAATATGAAAAAGTTGGTAGAACTGGTTTAAAAAACCTAAATATAGAGAGTTTAATTTTTGACACCTGAAAATTTCCATACTTGTTACACGGCAAGATGCTAATATGACATTGAATAGGTGTTTTTTCTCAAAATAGTGTCTTCACAATGGTAAACCAAGTATCTGAAACACATAGTTAGGAAAACACCTGATGTTTAGTATCCAGCGAAAGACTATTCTTTTTATCTAATGCAAGCTTTTTATTGACAACAATCTCTTTCATTCCACCTGCTCCCGCACTTGCTTTTAAAATATTTTAAATTATCATATTACACTTTTCTGAATCCTTCTCTTGACTTTAAGTTTTGGCAGTTTTATAGTTTGTCGGGGATAAAAACCACAAGAGGATTTCTGGGGTAAGAGTTAAAAGAGGTGTGGTGTATTTGCATAGTCACATTTTTTGTTAAAAAAAAGTCAGGATACATGTGTCTGAGTGATTCAAGCCAAAGTTACTCTTTTCGTGCTTCAGAGTGTGGCCTGCGTGGCCCTTCTTTCTGGGAAGAAGACTGGACGCCCAGTCTGAGTGTGAGGGCCCCGTCAGCGGGGTCCCCTGCCAGGCAGAGAGCTGACTTGAAGTGATTTGTGATAATATGGAGAGCTAGACAGTCATCTGAGGTAACAAGGACTAAGACCCCATCTCAGCACCTACCTCCTGAAGTGTATTTCACGGAGACAGAGAGCAGTGCTGTCCTGATATGTGGTATGAGCAGCTGCTTAAAATGAAATTTAAAGTTTACTTAGAATATGATTCCCCCGCCCCCAGTGCCAGCAATAGATGGTATTCCACTTACGGTCCATTGTCACTCCTGAACATCTCTGCATCACGTCCTCTAGGCTGTGAGCTCAAGAAGCCACATGTGGAACAGGGAGGCAGTGTTACACTTGGTGAGCCACTGAAGAGAGAGAGTGTGTGTGTCTGCATTATTCCCCCTTTCAGGACTAGACAGTTGAATCTGAAATTCATATGGGACAGCAAAAGAGCAAGAATAGCCAGGAAAATCTGTAAAAGAAGAGTGTTGAGGAGGAAGTAGCTCCATTAAATATTAAAACATATTTAAAAGCTATAGAAAGTTTTTTGTTTTCATATAGTCTTTCTGTTTTTTGCACAGCTTTGTGGAGGTGGAACAGAGCTACGATGTGTTGCATATAGTGCCCACCAAAAGTGCACAGTGTGGTAGAACTTGCACGTCCGTGAACCCATCCCCAGTGTTGATGGTGCACATCTCCAGCCATCGTCCTGGAAGTTTCCTCTGCCCTTGTCGTCCCTCCCTGCCAGCCCGTCCCCGAGCTTCTGATCTGCTTTCTGTCCCTGTGAAGTCTGTAGAAATTAAACATTGTTGTACAGATACATGAATAGACAGGTAATGGAACATACAGAAGTCCAGAAATAGAAACAGTAAATAATGGAAATTTGTTTTATGATAAAGATGGCATTTCAAATCAATGAGGAACAGATGAATTATTCAGTAAAAAGTGTTGACAGTTGGGTAACCATCTGGCGAAAAAAATAAACCAGAGTTAGAGATATGCCTCACAACCAAATTTGAGGCAGATCAGAGATTTAATATAAAAGAACTGGAACCACAAATTACTAAAAGAACTTTAGGGCACTTTTTATAGCTTCTTATTGGGGAAGGCTTTTCTAAATTTGCTTCCAAACCCAGAAGCCATTTATGGGAAAGGATTGAGAGATATGAAAGATTGCTAAACATAAAAACGAAATTTTCCACATGCCATAAAATAACCATAAAGTTGAAAGGCTGTGAAAAAAATTAAAATTCATATCAGAGATAAAAAAGTTAATCTCTGTCATATAAAAATACTTCCTACAAATAGTAAGAAAAGACCTACAACTCAAGAGAAAAATGGGTCTGGGCAATTCCAGATCGTTTAATACAAATGGTTCCTAAACATGTGAGATGTTCAAGCTCGTTCAAAATAAGAGAAGTACGATTAAAATTACAATGAGAAAGCCTTTGGAGCTGTCCTGTTGACAGTCCAGAAGTCCGCTAGCACCGCGTGTAATGATGGTGCCGGGGATGCACACCGCATGCACTGCGGGTCGGGTTCAAGTCGGTGCCCCTTCCTAGGGAGGCAGTTGGCGGTGAGTAGCCAGCAAAGGACGCGAGCAGGTCCTCTGACCAGCAGTTTCACATCTAGGCCTGAGCTTAGAACCTGCCTGCACCTGTGTGACGTAACGTGTGTGCAGTTGTGTGTGTAACAACAAAAGTTGAGAAAGTCCTTGGAGAGGACTGGTGGACAGCCAGCGTACGTCTGTGAGATGGGACGCAGGCAGCCTTGACAGGACCGTGGCGGCTCAGCGTGCACGGCGCACGCACGGGTCTGGGACACTGAGGTGGTAGTGGAGGGAGCCCGCTGCAGGCTGTGTGTGCAGGGCGCCACATTTCAGGAGGAGGGTGCAGATACACATGTGACCACACTCCCGCGACAGCTGGTGACAGTGTTGCCTTCTGGGAGGGAGGCCGGTCCTGCGCACCCCTTTGTGTTGTTCCAGTTACCCGGAGTGAATTACCTGTCCAGAAAATTAAAACTAAAGGTAAATACAGGCAACTGCTGATCTTTAGGTCCAAAATGGAATAGTATTTGAAACTTCTGAAGCGGCAAGATGACAGTGAATTTTTAGGCTTTTTGTTTGGGTGATCTTTTAATGGTAAGTTAACTGGTTTCTTTCTTACGAGGCCTGCTCTGGTACAGCGCTGCCCCGAGGGAAAGGACCAATCCGTACCGATCACCAGCCGTGCCTGGGTGCTGGTGTCCTGTCAGTGGAATTAACGCAGAATTTTCCATTCACAGACGCATCTCACCCATATGCACCTTGAATCCTCGTAGCAATCGAAGGGATTATTAGGTGGGACTCTCTCCATGTTGCAAAGGCAGCCTAAGGCACAGAGGTTTGTTGTCTTGCCCAAGACCACAGAGCCAGATGCCCCACACTCGGGCAGCAACACTGCGTTCACCAGGTTTATGTCTTCAGTTGATGTTCGTTGTCGAGGTTCTAGGATGATGGCCGTTTTAGGGCCTAGGGCTGGGAAGAAGGTGGGCTCCAGGAGGACGATGTTCGAGGTGGCGTTTCACTTGAGAAAGTTTGTTCATACTCCGGAGCTGAAACTTCTTCACCTTAAAGCGGGGAGCCCTGTTTCTCGGAAGGGGCACGCCCTGCACGGAGCAGATTCTGGTTCACTTCGAGTGGCTCACCAGTCACTTCACAGCCTCAACAGTTATGAAGCCGGGTCCGTTTTCAGAGCGTCATAATGTAGTGCTTCTGTTCTTGGACTGTTTTTCTGCTGAAAAGTAAGAAATACTTTGGGGAGCCTAGTCTTGTGTGCCAGCCCCTCTGAGAACCTGCAGGGACGTGTCTCCATATGCCTATGCTCAGAATCCGACGTCCATTTCTGGGGGTTTTGCCTGTCTCCAGAAGCCCAGCTACCACCCCTCTGGATTGAACACCCATCACAATCCCTATTTTGGGGTGCTGTGTTGCTTTCAAGGTATTTCTTAGGGATTTCCTTTTTAATGTATTTTTGACCTGTTTTCTTTTGTCCCTAAGGGGTGAGGGATAAGATCAGAACTCACGTCTCTGGTTATTATGTAGAATAGATTGATCTGGCTTGCCCTTGTTCTAGAAGAGTGGAGGTTTTTTTTGTGTGTTTTTGGTTTTTGTTTTGAATTATATAATGGAAATCATGACATTGTTTATTTCTTTTTTCTCTCTAATCAGAAAACAGAGCTAGTAAACCTTTTTGAATAGCTAAACTACTGGTACAAGTTTGATCCCTAAAATTAAATGCCCCTTTTGTGTGCAGGCAGTGCCATGCTGAGGCCAGTGCCCTGCCCCAGGCGGCGTGGAGATGGGGCGCAGCCTCCGCGTGGTTCTGTTGTGAATCCTCCAGACTCACTGGTGTGCTCTCCCGGTCTTTTGCAGATGAACGTATCACCCACTTCTCTCGCCAGTCTTTATGAGGAGGATTTCAAACAAGATATGGCAGCCTTGAAGGTAGAGCGTCTCGTTGATTCTTCTTTGCCGTGAGGATGAGAAGCTTGAACAGTGAAGGCCAGGGTGGCTGACCTAGGCTTCTGAACTGTGGAAACAGTCATTTTTTTCCTTTCTTTTTTTCAGGTCCTCCCACCAACAGTGTACCTGAGGGTAACCGAAAATATACCTCAGATAATTTCTTTCATTGAAGGGATAATTGCTAAAGGCCATGCTTATTCAACAGCAAAAGGTAGGGGTTATGTTATTAAAACTGGTCATTGGGTAACACCGATAGGATTTTGAGAAACTGGACATGTATTTATGAGTTGTTGGAAAGTGCCAAATGTTGTATTGTCTTTCTTGATGTGATTCCTTCAGCAGAAACGTTGGAAAGTTTTCTACGGTTATCGTGTCTCTTTGCAAAACTGTTGAATCGATTCTTTTTAAAAATATTTTCCCCAGCCAAGGAAGAGGTGAACCTCTGGAGAGCTAGTCTAAATAAAGCAGATACGGCAAAATGCTAACAGTTGTTGGGTGTGGGTGTACAGGTGTTCTTTGGCGTCGTCTTTCAACTTCGTTGACAATTTTTCATAAGAAAAGTTGGGGGACAATGGCAGTACCTCTCAACACCCACTCCCTGCTTAAAGACCAGCCCTTAGGTGCTCGTCTCCATGTGTGGGCGTGTCGGTTTTGATGGACCAATGGAAGAAAGCTGTGGACACCTGACACTTGACCATGCATCTCTGAATAGACATCACCCTCCGTGACCCCAGTGTTGTTGACAGGCCTGAGACACTGGACGGTCCCCACCGGCATCCCACGTCTTCTGCATATCCCCGTGATCTCAGTGTCCCCGCCTCCCCACGTCATAGTCTGACCAGGTCTCTGAGGCGCGTGGTCGTGTCCCTTCAGTCTCTTTAACCTACGACAGTCCCACTTTGTTCCCCTCGTGGTGGACTGGTGAAGGGCCGACCAGCCCAGTCGCCTCGCAGGACGCGCTGTCCTCTGGGTCTGCGTGGCAGCCTCGTCCCGGCAGAGTGAGCTGGGTTGAGAGCGGCTGCTTCTTGTCTGGTGGCCTCGGGGAAGCACTTGTGTCCTGGTGCTTTGCTGTTTCTGTGATCCCGCGTTGTTTTCAGCTGTGCCCCTCCTTTCCAGTCCTTCTTCCCACACCAAGTCCTGCCCATCCCGCAAACCCTGACCACAGCTTCCTCTGCCAGGAGGTTTTCTTTCCCACCCGTGGCTGAGACTGAACTGTCTCAGCTTTTGTATCCATCCTGTACCGTTTGGTGGCCAATCATATACTGTCTCAGCTTGCTCTTAATGTGTTCATGTTTTGTCAATTCTTGGACCAGAAAAACCTTTTTCGGGCTGGCCCAGTGGCATAGTGGTTAATTTCGTGCTCTGCTTCAGTGGCCCGGGGTTTGGATCCCAGGCATGGACCTACACACCACTCATCAAGCCATGCTGTGGCGGCGTCCCATATACAAAATAGAGGAAGATGGGCACAGATGTTAGCTCAAGGACAGTCTTACTAAAGCAAAAAGAAGATGATTGGCGACAGATGCTAGCCTGGAGCCAATCTTCCTCACCAAAAAGAAAAAGGAAAACCTTTTGCTTTCAGTGAATAACCACTTAGAGTGTCCAGCCCAGGGATGGGATATGCAGGTATTGCAATGCTTGTTGCAAGTAGATGACAAAGTATGAAGTGTGATAATGGCAGTTTATAGGGATTACTGGGCTGTAGGTGCCTTCCTTCGTGGGCCCTACTTGAGAGCCTAGGGTATATGGCAGGGACCCCCAGACACGTGTGCTCCCTTTCTCCGCGGCCTGTGCGTGTGGAAGGACTTGCAGTTTTTTACTTTATCTTCTTTGCTATATTTAGATTTTGTTTCCAAGCAAAACTTATTCTGTGGGGCTTAGGTGACTGAACTGGAGTTTGCTCCGTAAAGTGCAGGGACTGTTTTCCTGCCGTCGTGTAACTTGAAATAAGATGTATTACCCAGATAAACCGACACATGTTCACGAGGTGCTTAGAGGGTCTCACCAAACATGGTTCAGGAATAAGTGCTGTTTGTTTCGTTACTGTGCTTTAGTGTACATTTTTAATAATGATAACATAAATATAATTAATTCAAAATAAATTTACATTAAGTCAGACGCCATTAATTTGGACTTTGTGACAATTCTGCAAAAGCTTGGTTGTAATTTGTTCTTTGTACTATTTGTGAAGAAACAATTCCTTCAGCGAACTGATAACATAAACAAGGTGCAGGAGGATGTTTCCTCCATAAAGGGAGCAGTTTCTTCTTCTTTTAAAGCACCTTCAAGTGGTGTTTACGCTCTGGCTTCATAGAAAGCAGCTCCCGCAGGAGTTCTTCCCTTTCCCTGGTTTATCTCGGCTGGTAGTTGGAGCTCAGTAATACACTGAGAGAAGAGTCACCTGGGGCTGTTTTCCCAGCGCCCGCTGGTTGAGGAGTGCAGAGCTGCTGGCCAGATTCTCTCCCCGCCAGCATTAGTGCCGGCTCCCTGCTGGGGAGGCACAGCAGCCCCCCTCACAGTGAGCAGGTGAGCAGGGTCGGAGCTTCGTTCTCGCGAGAGCTCCGGCTCAGACACCTACCTCCGTGCCCGCTCTGCCTCTTTACACTTTCTGGTCGGAGGTATCCAGCGCTGGCCCCGTGGCGAAGGGCATCTCGCACCCTCAGTCTAACACCCTGGACCGTGCGCAGCTCAGTGAAAGGACAGCGTGGGGATGCTTGAGCGTGGAGATGTTTGTAATCTAAGTAGAAAGGTCGTCTCAGAGATGCCTGGTTGAGAGGGCTTTCTGTGCTGATCCATGTGTAACGTAAAGCCCAGAGCGGGATGCAGGCCAGTGATAACACTTTCCCTTTTTCTGGTTAAAAAGAATTGTCTCAGCGTTTTACACAGAACTTACATGTGTGTCTTCACTGCCACATCCGGATGTTCATGGTGTGTCAGATGCATGCTTTTGTAAAGTGGTCGCGGTGGTGGTAATTCTGCTTTAAAAATACAGGAAAGGGAGCCAAGTGGAGGCCAGATGCCACCTCCTCTGTTTAAACTCTGATTATTTGGTAACTATTACGCTCATATGGATGCTGATATTTAAGACTGAGAAATGATGAATGCATAATTACCTTTATCAAACAGGCAATGTCTACTTCGATCTGCGATCGAGAGGAGACAAGTACGGCAAGCTGGTGGGTGTGGCCCCCGGCCCGGTGGGAGAGCCAGGTGGGTGAACCCTGGGCCCCAGGCCGGGTTCTGGGGGCCGAAGCACAGAGATCCCCCAGCTCAGTAGAGAGCGAGGACCCCCACTCGTGCCAGACCATTGATCATAGCCATGTTTTAAATTTAATTTGGTTTTCTCGAATGGGAAAACTTGTAGAGGTTCAAGTTCACACAGCAGGTTGCACAGCTGCTCCTCACCCTGCCTGGTCCTCCTGCTCTTCTCCCCGAGACGGGGCATCCACCTGTCCTCCTGGTTCCTTCCAGAGGTGGTCTCTGCGTGTGCGTCCTGCACAAACATGGTGTCATGTTTAATGCTCTTCTCCATCTTGCTGTTATCATATATTAAATTCCCATAGGTATTTTATCACATGTTAAATTCCCATATAAATTTTCCCATATATCACATTCCCATGTATTTGAATCTATTCTTACACTCTCTTCTGTTCCAGTAATTGTTAGATCAAAGTCATTTTCATGGAGAAGAAATAATAAGTATGTAGAACTAAATTAAAAATAATTTTAAAAGGATGCTATTTAAGAGAACCAAGCAAAACCCCAAAAGACATTGTTGCCGTTATTTCTGTTTTTAGGCACAATCCTCCTGCCCTGTGAACTATGCTGTTGAAATCCAGTTACTGATAGCATTGTTTGACTCCTCAGAGATGGTACTGTTGCTTTTACTCAGGCAGTCGTATCCTGCTCCCCTCCTGAAAGGCCAGCACAGAAGACCCCTGGCTCCCCCCGCCCCAAACCCCCCCACCGCCTGCAAGCGTGGCCGTGTGCCTCGGGGCAGAGGACGAGTTTCTAGACTCACGCGTTTGAGCATCAGCAACGCTTGTTTTTTTTCAAATAGACTTATTTTTTAGAGCAATTTTAGGTTCATAGCAAAATTGAGAGGAAGGTACAGAGATTTCCTATATACCCCCTGCTCCCACACACGCACAGCCTCCCCCACTCTCAACATCCCCACCAGGTGGTACCTTTGTTACAGTTGGTGAACCTCCATCATCCCCCAGACTCCACAGGGTACCTCAGGGCTCACTCTGTGTGGCGTGTTCTGTGGGTTTGGACAATGCATAATGACATGTATCCATCCTTACGGTATCATACAGGGTACTTTCACTGCCCTGAAAATCCTCTGTGTTCCACTCGTTCTTCCCTCCCTCCCCTAACCCCTGGCGACCACTGGTCTTTCTACTGTCTCCACAGGTTTGCCTTTTCTAGAATGTCATAAAGTTGGAGTCAGAGAGTGTGTAGCCTTTCAGATTGGCTTCTCTCACTTAGTAATATGCATTTAAGGTTCTTCCATGTCATTTCACTGCTTGACACTCGTTTCTTTTTAGCACCGAATAGTATTCCCTTGTCTGGGTGTTCCACAGTTTATCTCCCCATTCACCTACTGAGGGACACCTTGGTTGCTTCCAGGTTTTGGAACATAAAATAGAGCCATTCCCAGCTCGTTGTACCTCCAACAATCACCTAACCCTCCTCTTCTGGGTTTTCTTACTCGTTGAATGTGATTGGTATTCTGGTAATTTCTCTTTCTCTCTATATGTTTATTGTCTCTTTTGGAAAACGTGACTCTGACTCTCAATTACTGGTAAATACCGGATGAGAGTGCCCAGTTCACTACGCCCCTCAGAAGGAACATCGCTATTGTGTATTTGAAATCTTGACATTATTCAGCTACTGAGACTGGCCTCACCACTGACAGACCTCATGCTTCTGGCGTATTTTGGGGAAAGTATTTGGTAGTCCTTCTAGCCTTCATGTGGAGAAAGAGTTTTTAAAAACGTGTGAATGGAGATGTGAGGTTACTTATAGAAAGAACAGAATCTTTGGAAAGTGCTTCCTGCGTCTCAGTTTGTGGCAATTTTGCTTTGGTTTGCCTGTTGTAGATTCTCTCCCACTGATTAACCGTTGTCATTGGCAGTTGATTCTGACAAGCGGCATGCCAGCGACTTTGCCCTGTGGAAGGCGGCCAAACCGCAGGAGATGTTTTGGGCCTCTCCGTGGGGAAACGGAAGACCTGGCTGGCATATCGAATGTTCCACCATCTCAAGGTGAGGTTTTCCTGGATTCTTCGTGTTTGTGTTGATGTGAAGTTGAGCGGGGCCTGACTTGCTTGGCAGGGTGTAGACGAGGCAGTTTGGTCCCAGTTTGGAAAGAGAGCTTAGTGCTCGGGTGGGCCTGGCTGTGAGAGGGGAGTGCGGTCCACGGCGTGTCATCTTTCCAGCAGTAGCACTGCCTTTCCACAGTAGAGAAGCCCGCTTCACGTGCAGTTCAGCTCTTCACTTCTGGCCACAGACCAGCCAGTGCCAGGTGTGCCTTCATCTCTCCACGGTGGGTTTGGGAAAGCGATCCCACCCTGCCTGCCCCAACAGCTGAGGACCTGGGTGAGGACAGAGCCCCTCAGGGACAGGGCGGAACCACCTTCCTCTTACCTGCTCTCAGTCAGCAGCCCCGCTCCCCCCAGAGCTGGTGCTTGATCTGATCCCATCAGGCGTCACCCTCAGTTTCCACTTTCCCAGCTCATCAGTCTTCGCTCTGCCCTTTCCACCAGCTCTGCATCTCGGGCAACACCAGGCTCAGGGCGTTTCCGTCTTGGGGATCTCCATAAACACAGATGC